>NC_039360.1:186564687-186900997 GCF_003573695.1 Papaver somniferum | reverse complement strand
CCTTGGGTATCAAAGCTCCACTGAGCTTCCCTCGCCTCAATTCAACTTACTTTGACTCAGATTGATTCCAGAGGGGTTTGCTCAAACTGCAACGAATTCCCTTTCGAAAGATAGAAGCTGGTCTAGAAACAATCTAAGTGGAGCCATCATGCTTTTGTTTGCTAGAAATCTTTAGGTTTGTTTTGGTGGAGTCGAGTCGGCCTTGTTTGTGGTTGTGTAGAATTCCCTTGCAATTAAGAATGTCGAATTGGTATGATAGAAGCCAATACAATGAGTATCGACCTGAATTTGAATATGGACATCATCAGTTTTATGACCATGGTGGGAATAGTAGTTGGGAACGCCAACCTTTTCAAGGTTATGGTTCATACCATAGTGAGCCCAATTACTATCCACACACGAATTGGTCTTACGAGCAAAAAAATCAGGAATATTATAGTACTAGTCATGCGTTTTTGGAAAATTATTTAAAAACTAGTCCTGATTATCACATTTCTAAACCTGTTCAACCTCTAGAAGAAACCTACCAACAAATTCGAAGGGAGTATGAATGTGCAGTTAGTTCAAGAGAAGAGAGTACACAACGGTCTAAGATATTCAATGAGACTTGTGAAAGTATAAGTGTTACGCTCAGTGAAATTCAACCACGTTTAGAGGAAGAAAATGAACAGTTAGCTAATGCTGCTCGAAATAATCTAATTTTCCAAAATAGTGTTTCCAATTCTACCCTTGATATCAATAGTGAATATTTTCCCAATCTAGAGGACGAGGTTAGAATAAAAGACACTACTTATTTAGATAAGGTTCAATCATCTTTGTACTATTATGATGATGAGTATAGTAGTAATGAAGAATCTGAAATATGTAGGCATAGTGATCAGGAATCTATTAATCCAATTGAGCTTTATAATGATTATATTATTTCTAGTTCAAATCCAAATAATTTTTATGATTATTCACCTATTCAAAAGGACGGGGATTTGATTAGGGATACCGCCGTTTTAGACGATGTAGTTTTTCCTTTTGATTACGAAGCCGATAGTGGTTTAGAGGAACGGGTTTATTCCGAAAATGTTGTTTTAGAGTCTAGCGACTTAGAAACAATAGTATTAGATGAAGTAGATATACCGTAGAGATGAGTAAAGATGCACTACCTGATAATAACTTAGAAGAATCTCTTGAATATTTTAAGGACTCTGAAGATACGGAAATTCAAGAAATAATTAGAGGTCTATCTAGAGACACTGAAAACTCTAAGTTTGGGGGTGATTATCACTTCCCTAGTGCCTTACCTTTAACTCTCAGAAAGTCCCCACACTCAGGACTTGATATTTGTGCCTCGACCATTTTACAAGATTACCTTCATACTCGTTTTCCCGAGCCTAATGATGTCCATGAAGGAGTTCAGTTATTAGAAACCCATCCTCTGGTTGATGTGGTTTGCCCAGGCTATGATACCCAGATTGACTTTGTTTTCCCACCAAATAGGTAAGTCATTTTCCTAAGAATGACCACTACTCTCACTGTGGTCAACTAGGTAAGTCATATCTGATTGACTTAGAGGATCCGCAATTATTTAGGTTATTACTTCGTGATTCTAAGTTTGTATTTGAGTTTTTACAGACTCTAAGACCTAGTGATTCGGATCCCATCTATGAAGAAACGTAACCAATGAAAATATTCTATTTAGACCCTTTCATAGAACCTGAACCTGAACCGCAATTAGCGATAGTTTAAAAAAAAAAAATTAGACCGGACCAGTTAGACCAATCGGAATAAGTATTAACACTTGGATAGCAATATGCGTGTGTTCTCCCTGTTTCCGTCGCCTAAGCAAGCGTGGAATGCAGGACCCGTGGGAACTATCGTGTAATCTGCTGACACGAAGCATGCGCTTGGATCAAAAAGATCTATCCATGCCGTTAAGTTAAAAAAAAATGGTTATTGTTATGTGTAGTCAACTGCTGGTTCCCTTGTATTTGCCAGTTTGTTGATCTAGATTTAAGTTATTGACCACTGGTTCCCTTGTATATGCCAGTGTGTTAATATTAGTCAGACCGGTATCTCAGTCATTTAGGTTAGGTTCATCTTGGCAGAGGCCTTCAGACAAATATGGGAAACACCGTTCACTTTTCAACCATCTACATTTTTCTTTCAATCTTCTTAATCTTTTCATGTGATTAGTCTGACTCCGAGTATGATGTCCATCGTGAAACTATCTTAGTAGAGCTCTGTCACTTATATGAATTTTAGTATGTTTGAGTGCAAACTCGTGTACAGCAATTGGAATTTCGCATCAGGGTTCTTCCTCAGAGTCAATAATTGTATGCCAACCAAGGAGGTTCTTTAGTGCTTTCCAAGGTTCTGCGTAGATAGCTAGGGTCTGGAGTATTGGTTTTTGTGGGTACACCTCTGATAAACCCACCCGAGATTAACTCGGTCACTTTTCAAGAATAAAATTTGCTCGAGGACTAGCAAATAATAAGTTTGGGGGTATTTGATAGACACATTTATGTGTCTATTTTCATCTCTTTTGTGTATTTTGTTAGTACCCATTTTTTCTTATTACGGTGTTTTTATGGTTGTTTAGGTGTTTTTGGAGAAAATACCCTTCTCTGGAAAGAGTTGCTCAAAAAGTGATGATTTACACCCCGGAGAAAAGTACTAAAGGCACCCCAGAAATGCACCGGAAACGTCCCAGAAATGTCCCAGAGGAACCCAGAAAAATTACTATTTCCACCCAACAATTACTATTTCAGCCAAATTGCTAAAGGGACACCCGTACATGATTAGGGGGAGGACATTTTGTTCTCAAAAATTCAAATTTTGAGAAATGGCGGGAAACCAAGAACAGGTTCTGGCAGATTTTTGTTTCGATTTTTGAACGATCTACAAAGAGATTCAATGGCTGAAACTCATTGGGTATCTTCTAATGGGCTAGACAGGAATGACATGGGTCTTTAGGTTGATCAAATTTGGCTAAATAACTCGCAAGAAGTGAACAGAGCAACACTTTCTCGGGAAGAATATTTCACGGGTTTTTCAGAGTTTGAACGTGTTTTGATGACTCGATGAACATGTTGGAACGTGTATGGACCTGTACGAAGTGTGGAGGAGATTAACAGAGGAATATATACACAAGCATACGCGTGCAGGAGCAAAAAATAGGAAGAAAATCTTGAAAATAATATTTTCTTCAAAGCCGAATAAAAAGAAATCACTATGAGTTATTGCGAGAGATTAAATGCTCCTGTTGGGTATAAATAAGATCTTTGGGTCGACTAGAAGGCTGTCGAGAGTTGGGAGGAGAGAAGGAACGCTGCAGAATCGAGAACCATGATTTCTCTCTGCTGCTGCTGCTGCCATTGATGAAGATGAAGAACACGAAGAACGGACTTGCATCAGCAGTCGTTTATCAACAGTTTCTAAGACGCACACTCGTGGGTCGTAGTTCGTCGTACAACATCAGTTATCATTTATCGTTCTTCTTGTAACAGCTGAACAGCGCCTTTGCAACAGTTATTTCTGTTGCGATTTTTCTGTTCAATTGTTTTACACCTTTTCATCATTTGTAAACTACTTTTTGAGCAATAAATAATTATTTTGAGAGCATTTTTACTATGATGAGCTAAACCCCAACACTGGGACGACGGAGGAGGCCAAACTTCATACTTGGGGTAATTTCATTAATTCTTTTTAAGACTTTTGCATTAATTTAAAATTGAAATATGATTTGAATTAATTGGTTGTTATTTAATTTGATGATGTATGCTTGGCTTAGGTGTTTTGATACATCATTCTTAGGACTTACAATCAATGTTTTGAAAATCTACTTTGGCAAAATAAGAGTCCATATAATTTATGTTTTGAGCGATTATTGTTGAGAATAAATCATTGAGCCCTATGTTATGAAAATTGGCCGAATCATTAGTCCCAGTACCTCTCGCCCATTGTGACAAATATTGTGTATATATTTTTATTTTTAAGTCTTTACAAGTCCGAGCAACGAACTTTTACTACCACTTTCAAAACTACAACACTTACTCTCTTTTGTACTTTCTCTAGATCATCCTTGGTCATCTGCCCAATCATCTGCATAGTGGCTGATAACCTTTCTCGTCTTTCTTTCTCTTCTAACTCTTTAAAAAGTTGCTCTTCAGTCATGGGGGTTTACCCTTCCGTCTGCGTTGATCATCATCACCAGCCATTTTGATTGATTTGATTTAGAAAAATTTAGTAAACAGTAGTCTCCCTATACAAATTTCTCTCTGAAATTATTTGCTCTCTGACCCTTTGGTTTCCCTGTTACTCCCCTTATAAACTACTCTATCAGGAACAAAATATAAATTCTTGGAGGGTCACGCCTATTCCCAAGAGAAAGCTTTAATCGAACACTTTCTCTAGTCTAAATGACATCTATTATAGCCCACTATGTCATAATGACGTGATAAACCTAGGTAAAATGGCATTTTGGTTAATTAAAATAGCTTTAATAACTACAGAAAAAAGAAAAAAAAATTATTTCCTTCTCTTACTTGCGTGGGAGAAAGACTGGAAGAGGCGAAATAGAGAAACCCTAGGTAAGGAAATAGAAAAAAAATCTTTCTTTCTCTTATCAGATTAAATTCGAACTTACTTGTTTAATTTCATGAATGGGGGATGTGTTTTTCTTAATTTTAAATTACTATCGCTAGGGTTTCAGGTATATACATTTCCTAAAACTAAAATTTTTTTCTACTATATTCTGTAAACCTAGGGTTCTGTCAATTTTAGGAGTTTTTTATGATCTTCACTGTGATTATATATCTTATCTATGATGGAAATCGTGGAAGCACATCGATATTGTTAGGGTTTCTTTTGTTTTATTCAGGTCTTTCATTTTTTTATGATCATAAACCAATTTAGAGAGAGTTCATCTAGAGCATTCTCTGATAAATTCTAATAATAAGATTGGAATTTTGGGTTTGGGTTATGATTTCCTTATTGATTTTTGTTAGAAAGTACTAATTGGTTGAAAGAATTGATGTTTTGTATGAATTTTGTGACAGAAATTGTGGAATTTGGTTTAGATTGAGTTAATTTTTGTTAGTAGTGGTTTTTTTATGGATTTAGGAATTAGCTTTTGTTGATGTAAGGAGTAAAAGTTGCATTGTAGATTAAGCCGGCGTTTTTATAGAGCCGGAAAGGAGAATTTGTTGTTTTATTCTCTCGATTTTGTTTTTCTTCACTTCACAACGGTGTTCTATCATGCTAAGCAATTGGTTTAACAGGGAAGAAGGCGTATTTGAAACTCGGTATTCGACCTGCAACACACGTGCACTCCACTTGTAGCCTATTAGAGAACCTACTCATTTCCTACCTCCACATACAACAAATGGCATCGTTTGACTCCGTGGAAGATTTGGAAATCACCAATGCATGGGCAGCCGAAAGTCGAGTTCTAGATATATCTCGACCGAGACCTTTTGGGTGAAGATACATAACAAATTTAGCCAAGATTACGGGAACCCGAAAAGAAGAAGTGTTCAACAAATCAAGGATAAGCACAACATCATCCTACATGCGTTAGCTGGGTTTTTTTTATAATCAAACACCGGATATCGCACGCAATCCACCTTAACTTGTCCCCTCTAAAACTTGTACGTATCTTTATGGTTTAGTCGGTGCAATACTCTTTTTCAATTTATATGTAACCAAATAAGTTTGTGTGTTGTTTTTGTAGCACAAAGCCGTGAAAGCGCGCTACTTAGAGGAAAATGGGGAAGCATTCACGTTTGATGAAATCGTTCACTTCATAGTATTCATATTTACGGAGTACCATCAACACTCAATGGTGGGTAAATCGGACTTCATACTCTTATTTGGCTTACAGATAGGAAAGGCCAATTCTCTGTTAAGAGTGTCTATAATGTGTTGTCTAGTCCATCTAATACTTCTGCAGGTACTAATTTTGTTTCTCCACAGGTATGGAAAGCTTTGTGGAAGTTAAATTATTTGTTTGGAAGTGCTTAAAAGATATAGTCCCAACAAGAGATAAACTAGCTAGATATGGAAATGATATTGAATTGCATTGCAGTTTGTGTAATCATCCTGTGGAATCCAGTAATCACCTATTCCTTGAATGTGGTTATGCTAGATCTATTTGGTTGGTTTAAAATATCAATGTTAGTAATATTATGGTACAACATGGTTCATTTAGGAGCTGGATTTTCTCTTGGTTTTCTACAGGAAATAATATTACCTTTGGTGCAGGATTTACTAGACATGAGATTAATAAATTGCTAATGGTTTCAGTTTGGACTATTTGATGTTAAAATATTTTTCAGAACATAACTCCAAATAGGATAATGTCAATATATGGCATTAATAAACTTGTGTCTCCTGGAACTAATCTTATTTCTTCTACTAATGGGGTTGTGCATGTGCTAAGATGGAAACCTCCTGATAATGTTTATCTGAAAATAATTTTTGATGCTTCTTTTAAGTCAGATTCATTACAAGGTGGAATAGGGCTAATAGTGAGGAATTGTGCAGGTAGCTGCATTGGGGTGCAAAGACAATGCTTTAATGGAGGAATGAAGATATGAGTTGAAGCTAAGGAGCTGGAATGTAAGGCTATGCTGGAAGCTGTTACTATGGCACCCTCAAAGAACTTTAATCATGTTATCTTTGAATCAGATTGTGAGACTTTAATAAAATCCATCAATGATCAAACCTATTATGTTCATTGGATGAATCAAGCTTTGGTTTTAGATATTAATTCTAATTGGACGGAACACACAAATAGAGTATTGGGTTTTATTCACTTAATTCTAATTGGGGCCATAGCTTCTTCCAGTTCTTAAGATTTTATTTTTCAACAGCACTAACAGGTACTCCACTTTTTACGAAGTTAGTTTTTTACTTTAGTACCGTTATAACAACTGCAACAACACGTACTCCGCTTTTTAGCTATCATTTTGATTTATTTTATGAATTCGGGTACGAACAAAAAAACTTCAGGATGGAATGAATATTAATGGCATCTAACTCCGGTCTTTTAGATCCGTCAAAACAAAAATTTATGCAGCAGGATAACAAGATTTGACTGAGAAAATTCTTAACGTAGAACGTGCAACATGCAAATTGAAGGATCTTTACCTTCCTATTTTACCAAATTATTTACGAGATACACTTAAATATTATTAGTAAAAATATTGCCAAATTTCTATTTACATTACATTATCCATTTATGATAATAAATCTTTACCCTCTGTGTTCATCTCTCTCGTCCTAAATCATTTCATGTTTCTACTCTTAAATCTTCTACCCCCCCCCCCCAGAAAACAAAACAAGTGGTCTACTTTGATCATCTGGTTCATCTCCTGGATAAACCATATATTACCGTCAGTTTTGCTTCAAGTTGCGGAATAATCGGATCGACCGTGTAAGTATTTATTTTCAGTATTGCTTTGTTAACTGAGATTATAACTCTAATGGACATAGTAGGGTAAATATTGTCTTCACATGCACTACAGTGGGTAGCTAACCTCTGATTATTTATATGATTCATATATGATAACTGAACTCAGATTGTGATTTGGGATTACTCTTTGTGTACGTATTACTCTTTGCAATGATAATTCGTAGTTTTATTCGGACCACAATAACATTTTCACATGATGTTGACAAGTTTTTTCTCCGTCCAGGTATTTGAGAATTCATAATGGATCCTAGAGTAATGGATAAATCTTGGATGTATACCGATAGATACAAACCGCGTTATCAAGACGGAGTCGAAGCATTTATAGAGTTTGCTACGCATACATACCAACAGGATACTGCGAATGGGAAACGGAAACCAGACGACAAGGGAAAAGTTAGGTTTCTATGTCCATGTGTGAAATGTCTCAACCTCTACGTGCACAAGGAAAGTAAAGTTAGGTTTCATTTATATTTTTATGGATTCATTCAAATTTATTCCGTATGGACTAAGCACGGAGAAGGAGATGAGTCATCAAGGTGGACACGTCTGGATGGTAATGACAACGACGGTCCTCACACTGATGAACCAACACATGCTGCAGAGAGTATATAAATGGTTAGTGCTTTATTAGGAGATAAATTTTCAAAGGATTCTGAGAAGATGCAAAGGCTACTAAAAGATGCTGGGAAACCCCTATATGAAGGATGTGCCGATTTTACAAAGATATCTGCAATATATGACCTGTTTAACTTGAAGAGCAAGCACAGAGCTTCCTAAAAGTTCTTTAATGAACTTCTATCACTGTTAAAATCCATGCTTCCTCCAGGAAATGAGATGATGAAAAGTGTATATGAATCTAAGAAGGTGTTGAGAGATTTGGGTTCAGGTTACATAAAGATACATGTATGCATCAATGACTGCATTCTCTATATGAAGAATTACAAGGATTGCATCAAGTGTCCCACCTACGGGAAATCAAGATGGAAAGTTGATGACACCACCCAAGAGGTGCATGAAAAGATTCCGGCAAAAGTCTTGCGGTATTTCCCAATTATCCCAAAACTGAAAAGGCTGTTTAAATCAAAGAGAATTGTCGAATATTTATTGTGGCACGACACCACCAGAAAGAAAGACGAGGGTGTTTTACGGCATCCGGCGGACTCATCGTCATGGAAAAATATAGATGAAAGATATCCCATGATTCGTGATGATCCTCGAAATCTGCGGCTAGGCATTTCGGCTGACGGGGTTGACGTAAACAAAGGCATGCAAAACATCATAGTGTGTGCCCAATTCTGACAGTGATTTACAACTTTCCGCCGTTGTTGTGTATGAAGAGAAAGTTCACAATGTTGTCATTAATTATCGATGGTAGGCTTTGTAAGGAAATTGGTGTTATGTTACAATTGTTTGTTGAGGATCTCAAGGAATTGTTTGAGGGAGTCGAATGTTTTGATGCGCTGAAACATGAGATGTTTACTCTACGTGTTGTTGTTTTATGGGAAATAAATGATTACCCTTCTTTCGGTACACTGTGTGATTGTCCCTATCAGGGACGAGATGCCTGTAAGGTGTGTGGGATAAATACTTACTATGTCAGGATAAATCGAAGTAGGAAATAGGTTTATACCGGGCCTAGAAGATACCTACCATATAAGCATTCATTCAGATTTCAGAAGGGGTTCAACGGAAAAGAGAAAATTGACAAGGCTCCGGAACTTATGACCCCATCACAAATATACAATAAGGTAAAGTCTATAAGGAATGGATGGGGAAAGGGACAGAAGAACATTGTAGTGGAATTCGTGCAGGATTACACTAGAAGAGGTGGAAAAGAGAATCGAAAAGACCATCGACCCAATAAAATGGAAGGCAATTGTCAGGCCCTACTGGAAAAAGCTCAATATATGGTTCCGGCTCCTCCCCTACTGGCGGTATCATGATGTCCACCATTGCATAGATTTCATGCACGTCGAAAAGAATGTATGCGAGAGTATCTTTGGAACATTGTTGAACAATGAATTAAAGTCGAAAGACCACTTGGATGCTCGAATAGATCTGGAGGACATAGGTTTTAGAGATAAGTTGCGACCTAAGCCAAATGGAAAAGGAGGATATATACTACTGGCAGCATGTCACTCATTAAGCCCGGAGGAAAAGGACAAGTTATGTGCAACATTATCCGAGATAAAGGTTCCACAAGGGTATGGTTCAAACTTTTCAACCCTGGTGAATCGAAAAGATCGAAAGATTACCAGACTAAAATCGCATGATTATCACATGCTAATGCAACAATTTTTGCCCATTGCGATTAAATTAATTATGCTGCAGCCAATAAGATATACTATTATCAAGTTTTGTTTCTTTTTCAGGGCAATATCTATCAAAGAAATCAAGGTGGCAGAGCTAGAAAAATTGCAGTCGGAACTCGTTGTGACGTTGTGCTTGCTCGAGAAATACTTTCCTCCATCCTTTTTCGACATCATGGTTCATTTAACTGTGCATCTTACCAGGGAAGTGAAAATTTGTGGTCCTTTATACTTTCGATGGATGATCCGTTCGAAAGGTGCATGAAGATCATTAAAGGGTATGTGCGAAACATAAACAGGCCTGGAGGAAGCATTGCTGAAGGGAATACTGCGGAAGATACAATTGAAATGATTAGCGAGCACCAACAAAGCATGATGATACAGTCGGAATTCCACCGGACAAACTCAACACATCTGACACTGGCGAAGATTCTTATTCTTTCAGGGGAAAACCAATGTCATGTGCTAAGTTTCCTCTTGTCGATAAGGATCTGTTGGATAAAGCGCATTTCTATGTATTGCGGAATTCGCCTGAAGTTTATCCTTACGTTGAGTAAGTATAACTAGATCTAACCAAATAACCTCATATTTTATTTAGTGTTTGATTCTGTGTCCGAATTTCTGTAAAGATAATAACATTAGTCATTGTACTGTCCAGACGACACCATAAAATTTTGAAGGATAAATATCTTGGTATGAAGGATACACAACTATATCAAAAACATAATGAAGAGTTCGCCAAATGGTTACAAAAAGTGGTAAGAGTTTGCAGAAAATGTCACTCTTGCTATGTAAATTTTGCGTTGAGACAAAGGCTAATCCTTATAATGTATTTCAGGTTGAGAGTGAGTGGGCAGACTCTAGGGAAAACTTCAATCAGGACTTGAGGTGGCTATCAATCCCACCGAATGCACAAGTAACGACATACGAAGCATATAACATCAATGGATACCTGTTTCGCACAAAATATAGTGATGGTTCCGTGTACCAGAATATCGGGGTTTACATAGAGGCAACTGACACGCACATTAGAAAAGCGTGTATTGCCATTAATCAGGCGAATTATTATGGTGTTTTACAAGAGATATGGGTGCTGACATATCATTCGTTGAAAGTGCCACTTTTCAAGTGTAAATGAGTTACCAAAGCAGGGGTCTCAAAAGACAAACTTGGCTATATTTTGGTTGAGCTTGATAAGTTGGGACTCCAGAATGATCCTTTCATTGTAGCCTCCCAAGCTAATCAGGTATTTTATGTGACATACGCATACCGGGAAAAAAAAAAGTCTATTGTGTTAGGTGCACCTACCAAAAACTGGAAAGATTTTGGTGATGATGTCGACGAGGAATTCAGTACATCAGTTATTTGTCGGGATGAGTATCACTTTATGCAGGTAGATAGACTATACCTTCTAAAGGAATCAAGGGATGATTACTATCGGCCTGACATTAAGGGTAGCAATATAAGGAAAGACAACAAATGATGTCATCCAACTCTCCCAAGTTTCTGCTGCCGCTGCTTCTGCAAATGTGGACACGACTATTTTTTTTTTTTTTTTTAATATGGTATCCATAGGTTTGTTTATATGCATGGTAGACATAGCCAAAGTAAAATGTCTGGGAACGTGAGTATACCAAGAAGGATCGTTGTTATATTTTTCTTGAAGGAAACATCTTTGATTTCATAAACATGGTAGCATTTTTTTTATATATATGTATATAAATAATTATAATTTGTTCTACACTAATGTCATTTATATAAAGATAATTTGTGCACCCTACACTGTCATCATTACCGACTTCCTCTCCTCTATGAACAGTTCTTATATTTGTCCATGTGAAGGGACAAACAGTATAACCAAGATCAGAGAGAGATACATATCATGTTCATGTAACACTAAACTAAATTATTCATGTTAACTAGTATGAATAGCACGTGTGTAAATGATCTCTGAATGTCCTCCACTTGTCGCAACACATATGACTTTCAAAATATAAAAGTCGATTAGACAAGTTACAAGAGATATAATTTGATTTATGGAGAATCAGAACGGAGGGAGGGGGTAGAGTAAGAGTTCTTTTCTTCATTATCTCAATTGCTTCCATTAGATTTTAAACTAGAAATCCATTTCAAAATTGAGACTAAGAGGGAGACAAAAATTCTTCAAGAACAATTTATCATCAACCCCTTGCAATCAAAATTCATCAGAGAAGCATTCAACACCAAATGGATATTCCTCCAAGAGCAATAGAGAGGAATATCTCTGATTCACCAGTGAGGAATGATAATTGAATCTAATTGGTTAATAATATCTCCGACAATCAGGATATTGCATCATCCACTTACCGGATTCAGCAAATGCCTCCGGGGGGGGGGGGGAAGATCCTCCATTTCAAGATTGTATAACTGAACATGGAGAAAGCAGTGGTTGCAGAGGGAGTGGTGCAGTTGAAGAAGAATCAATGGCTACTGAGAACTGCGAAGAAATCTTGTCTGATGTAGATTCTGATCCTGGTGACGGTGTTCATGATGAGTTCGTTGACGGGGGTGTTGGTGGTGCAGCGGCTTCCGGACCCGGACCCATTAGGACATGGCGCATACGAGATGGCTGGGTTGTGACTGCTGAGCACCCTACCGAAGGTACGTATGTGATTCATGAGGGGGTGGTGCTTATTGGTCTTAAGTATGTTGTGGCTGGAGGGGGAAGATATGAATTTGATATTATCACTTTGCCTGCTGCCGCCAGAAGAGAGCTTCTTCTTCGTGCTGCTCAACCAATACCCGCTCATGGAATGCCATATACCCTGCTTCATTATGTATGTCCTGCAGTTGGCAAAGCAACATCCAGAATAGCTACATTTGTGGAGGCAGGTAATGGTCAGCAAAATCTAGCGAGTGCAATACCACCAGAGCAACCGGCTGAGCCAGCACCAACAGCAGTCCCTGCTTCTCAAACGACTGCATCTGAGCAACCGTCTCTAAGAGGCTAAGCGATAATCAAGTCGGGTGATAGAATGTAGTTGTTTGTGTTTGCTAATAGATGAATGATTAGGTTGGAACATTTTTTTGGTTTTTGTTTAAGGAATTGGTTAGTGTAAATATTGAACTAATTTATGGAGTAAAAAACATTATGAAGTAATTTAGGAACCCCTTATCCAAATAATATTTAGAATCGCTAAATTATCCTTATGTGTCTCTCGGCCAAGTATATTAGCAGTGGACAATTTTTCAAATGGAATCGTCACTGGTAATTATCAATTGACATTGGAATCATCACAATCGGCCATGCCGACTCCTAACATGCAAGAAAACCCGTTTTATTTAATTTAAGTTGGTATCTTATCCAATCTAAAAACAATACCGACTAACACAGTCGGTATTGATTTCACCACCAAAACAATACCGACCAAAAATATGGGAGTAAACAAACAATGCCTGCTAATCTGTCGATATTGCATTCAAATGTGGGAGGAAACAAACAATACCGACCAAACAGTCGGTATTGCATTCAAATGTTGGACGAAACAAACTATAATTAAAGTTCTCATTTGAATGGTAGTACTAGACGCAGTCATTGATAATCACCACTCATTTTGATTAGTGAAGGAAGGAAACCAAAGAGTGATGAGATCAGCCACCCATCTAGAAGATTCTTCCTATAAGATTCATTTTACATGGCACGATATATTGTGATTTGCTTCAAGCTTAATTATTTGAATTTGAGGTACTGGACCTCTCAAATTATAAGTTTGATTCGTCACATGATGGGTAACAGTAATTAACTCCTTGTACAAAAACTAATATCAGTATTAAATTGATTTACGTTTTTAGGGATACCAAATTAAAAATGCCCCTTAATTAAAATTCAGCTATATATAACCATGAGTATCCCCCAATTTGTGATAGTATCCCCCAATTGTGCTTTCTAAATATACTCTTAGTCTTTGTTTTTGGTTTTGGGTTATACTATTTTGGTAATGATGCTCATCATGGTACTGAATTTGGTTCAAATTTAAGTTAGTAGTTTGGATTGTCCTGTTAACTAGAAAATGAATGTATGGGTTGTTGAAAAAAATTGATTCTTAAATCATGGTGGGGTTTTGTATGAAGATGGGTTTTAGCAATGTTGGATGAGTGAATATTAAGAGTTTGGATTTGGCTATACTGATTGTTGAATTAATATTCTGCCATGGTAGGATTAATAGTAATAGTAATAGGCTTGCACATAGATTTTTTTGTTGAACTGGGCCTAAAATAGGCTTTGAATTAATCTTAATACGCTAGTTTCTACCATCTTAAACAACATTTTATATACCCTATTGATTCACTAATTCAATCATTCATACCTATCTCTACTTAACAATCATTGGAATTTTAAAATCATTCACCAAGAATATTGATTGTTTGTACATCTACTGTATTCAATCCATTACTACTGAAATCAAAAGAGTAAGAAAAACTGACAAATTTCTTCAAACCCTTCAAACCTACATCCATCACAAGTTTAATACTACTGAAAATTCAAACAACTGGAAGAACATAACTAGTTTAATTACATCTAAAGAAGGAAAAAGTAAACAGAATTCCACTTCTAAACACCCGACAGGCTACCAGTGCCATTATAACTTTCTTTTTACAACCAAAATTCAAAGCTGTAACATTACTAATCTACCTTACATAAAAGGTTTACCCATCATAACCACTGCATATCTCCCAGCTACTATCCAAACAATGCACCTGCTGCAAACTGAACCCCAAAATCACCTAACATCTCTAAGATCTTCATCAACACCATCTATCAAACAAAAAACAAAAAAAAGAAACTACCACCAAATGTCTGAAATTGAAACCCCATTCTCCATACACTTCTTCAGCAACATAAAGTACCATCAATATCCCCACAAGTTTTAACGAAGATGCACAAGAGAAATAGTAATCAAAATATCACATTACTCTAGTTCTAAGGGATTTGACAGTACCTGTAACGCAATCACCAAGAATCGCCATCATTGTTGATGTTGTAGTTTAACTCATCCTCTTCATAGTAGGTACCAGTACTATCATCATCGTCTGAAGATGTGTAGGGATGATGGAGATCATCCTCTTCGATTTATTTTTCCTCGTCTTCTGCTTCACTGCAAACCACCATCTCACCGGCAAACACATGCTCTCCATCGAGGTCTAACCCGGGAATCTCTTCTCCGTCAGAATCCATGTTCAGGGATTCTGACAGGGTTCGAGCAAACTTACGAGGGTTTTTCTTCTTTTCGGAGAGATAGCACTTGTACATCAGATCTTCAAACTCTTGTCTCTTCCCATTCTTCTTCTCTTCTTCTTTTGCTCTCTCATCTCTATTCATTGAATCATCACTGCTCTCCTAATCTTCTCCCTTTTCACAGTTCTTTTCTTCATCTTCACTATCACTTTCTGTCGCACTGCGAGTTTTCCCCCATGAACACTTCCACTCTCCTCGTTGTTGAAGCTTCTCCCTGTGTCGACGTGCATATATGGCATCTAACTTTCTCATCCACAACTGAAACTCCTCATCATTTTCAACCTTTAATATTTCAAATTCTTCTCGCTCGTCTTGCTCTTTCTTCCTTATTTTCTCAGAAAAGGAATCAACCTTTCAATCTCAGAGCTTGATAAAGTCCCAATTGTCAACTTTGCACATACCATTGCATCTGAATCCGGTGGTGGCCCGGTGTGATTTCCATTTGCTGAACTACTAGCATTCTCTACAATTATCTGTTTTCTTAATCTCTATTTCTATGATTTCTTCTTTTGGTATAATAATCTGTTTATCCCCCTGCCTTGTTTAAATAATGGTAGTAGATTAGCCATAAATGGTCTTTTATGGAGCTTGGTCAAGTGTCTGTCGCTTGGCTATTAACGCCTTTTCAATGCCATGCGCACCCTCTTCAAAGTCGTCATTTCTCTGCTAAACCCTATTTCCAAAGCCTAAATCTAGTCGCTTAATTCATTATGTTTTACTCCAATTCTAATTATACCATTAAGAGGTGAATTGTTAGGTCACCTTAAACCGTTTGGTTTTATGCATTCATAGAAGGCACATCTATCAGATGAGTTATTTCTATAACCATTCAGCTGGTTAACTTGGCAGAACATCTTGGACTAGTTTTTGTTGTTGTATTTTTGTTTGCTGCTGAATCCATTAAAGCACTTGCACAAGCACCAAAATATTTTAACGGATTCAGCAGCAAACAAGAAGACAACAACAAAACCAAGTCCAAGCACTAGTACTAGTGTTTGGGATTAAAGGGTGAAAGATTAGTTAAGGAGGAGGAAATGGAAATATAGGTTTGGGGTAAAAGGGATGAATGAGTTGTAGAGCATGAGGAGGAAGAGGAAGAGTTTACCCTACTCAAAACTCTAAATATATCTACCATCAACCCTTTTTACCTTAGATCAATGTTTAATTACCTTTGGCGGGTTGTGTCAACATTCTCGTATCAAACCCAGAAAAGACAAACCCCTTATAATAGTTTACCAACTTCATCATCATGCTTACGTATAGATTGCAACTATCCTTTGGTACATATGGAGTAGCAGAAACAGTTTAGTCTTTCAAAACACTAATCTTAAACAACTAAAGATGGGCAGCTTGGTGGATTGATTCGTCTTGTTACCTACCTCCTTCGAGACCATGCGTTCGATTATGGGCAGAAGATTTTTTTATTTATTTTTTGAAAGTCAATTAATAACTGTTGGGCTGGGGAGGAAAAAGGCCCTCAACAGAGCTGGCCCCTTTGCTGTCGCAGTTACAACCCATTTCATGTACCCAGTAATAGAACTAGCGTGTCTATAAAACGCCCACTATGGACACGCATACTAGCTGTCTAATAAAACCAACTTTTTAACCACGCATATAAACGGCGTGTCTGTAAAACGCACACTATGGACACGCATACTAGTGTGTCCAATAAAACGAACTTTTTATCCACGCATTAAAACCGGCGTGTCTATAAAACGCCCACTATGGATACGCATACTAGCGTGTCTAATAAAACCAACTTTATAACCACGCATATAAACCGGCTGATAAGAACGTTGTTAGAGCATTGCTCGGTCGAACTTGCATACGTTGCTATCTCAAGCATGTTTGTCAATGTTAGTGATCAAAACTATAATTCTTGATTTCTAGTCTACTATAGCTAAGTCTCGGACTAGGATAGAAAGTGTAGTTGAGCTCAAGGACTTCATGGAGATTCATCATACAAGAAGAAGAACTACTCAAGGAACCTGTGGAACTTCTAGACAAAAAGGTATGTGAAGACTTGAACTTATCTATCACTCAAAAGTCTATCTATTCTATCTCCTACTTCTTGAGACAAAAAGTCGTATGCTATATATAGACTTTGATTATACACAGTTGGTATTTCGAGCCGAGTATACCTCGCCTATCTATATCTCGAAATATGTGTTGGTAAGCTTTTCGCTTCGACCAAGTTTATCTTTACCTAGTGACGAAAGTCATGATATGTTTCAATCACTTTGAAAATTGCTTTGACGAAGAATGTTTCAATGATTGGAATGAGAGTTTTGATTACATAACCAATGTGGACATAAGTATTGTTGTGGAAACACATTTATGTGTAAGTCCTAATCCTTGAACCAAAGTTTGCGAACTTTGTTGATCAAGAGAACCGGAAGAAATGGTGTGAGCCAAGTCCGCGAACTCAGTCCGCGAACTTCCGAAGTTCTCAAACCCTAGAATTTCAGCTGGAGTTGAAAAACTAGTGCATGAATCTAAGTCCGCGAACCGGCGAAGTTCTCATCCCGAGAATTTCTGCTGGAGTTTGTAAACTCTGCCCGATAACTTATGTCCGCGAACAAAGTCTGCAAACTTAAGAAGGTTATATATCTGAAGATGATTTCTGAACTTAAACTTAAAAAGACTAAGGAATGCAGTTTGCAAACCGTGGCTATAAAATTTCATGAACTGATTCGAGTGAATCAAACCATCTTTGCTTCAATTGTGTCTTGTGTAGTTACATAAGAATTCCTTCCAATTGAACAACTCTCTAACTAGTTCACTTGAGTCATGTGAACTAGTTATGGTGAAGAAGAACATGGTTGATATGAAATGCTCATATGGCTAACGTTTGGTTAACTATTATTGAACCAACAAGTGCATACGTTTGGGTATGGTTAACAAACCTAGAAGCGTGCATTTCAATTGTGTGTAACAAGCTAAGTTTTCGATCTAACGGTTGAGAAATATTAGCTTAAATCTAAATCAGGTTTTCATCTAACGGTGGATATTGATTGCTTTGTTACCAAGGTAACTTAATGGCAAACCCTGATTTGAAATACTATACAAGGGTACATCTAGCATCAATGCAAAACTACTCCCCACACCTTACGTGTGATACTAGTTTGCATGCTAAAGTCGGTTCTCCTTTAACCTTTGGTTTTCTTCTTCTAAAACCAGGTTAACGACTTAAAGACTTCTTTGGGATTGTGAAGCCATACCGATACTATTTTATCGTAGTTGTGTGATATGATCTTGCATCTTCTATCGTACGAGTACAATCATATTGATTGGCTTGAGATTGATATCTCCGATAGGCAAGATATAAAAAGTAATCACAAACATCTTCGTCTCATCGCTTGTGATTCCGCAACATCTTGTTTCGCTACCATACGATTAAGATTGTTGTGAGGTGATTGATAAGTCTAGGCTGTTCTTCGGGAATATAAGACCGGATTATCAATTGGTTCCTGTTCACCTTGATTACTATCAAAAGACGGAACGAAACCTTTTAGGGTTTATCCGTGGGAGACAGATTAATCCTTCGATATACTTATCTGTGTGAGACAGATTTGTTTGTCATCAAGTCTTCGACTTTGGGTCGTAGCAACTCTTAGTTGTGGGTGAGATCATCTAAGGGAATCAAGTGCGCAGTATCCTGCTGGGATCAGAGGCGTAGGGAGTACAACTGTACCTTGGATCAGTGAGAGACTGATTGGGGTTCATCTACAGTCCAGTCCGAAGTTAGATTGGAGTAGGCTAGTGTGTGTAGCGTCTTAATACAGTGTGTGTTCAATCTGGACTAGGTCCCGGGGTTTTTCTGCACTTGCGGTTTCCTTGTTAACAAAATTTCTGGTGTCTGTGTTATGTCAGTTTCCGCATTATATTATTTTATCTTTATAATTGAAATAATACAGGTTGTGCGTTAGATCATCAATTAGAGTAATTCAACCTTTGGTTGTTGATTGTCATTGATTGATCCTCGGATATTGGTCTTTGGTACCATGATAGACACATTTTTGTGTCTAATTTGTCTCGATTCTATATATTGATAGTGCTCATTTTTGTACTTATTATGGTGTTTTATGTGTGTGTAGGTATTTTTGGCCAATTAACATTTTTGGAAAAATCGGCTCGAAAAGTTGTCCAAAGCACCCGGAGGAAGTGATTTTGGCCCCCAGACTTTGGATAAGGGGGACCACCAGGGCACCCCCTAGATAACTTCTATTGACACCCCTACTCTGGATAAGGGGCGCCTCTTCTTCTTCACAATTCAAACGAGTTCTTTTTGGCGGGAATTAATGCAGCAGCGAAGCAACATTTGGAGTTCGATTTCTTGGATGATTTGGAGAGATTCAACTGCATATTTCTTTTGGGATGGACTTCTTGGAGCATAACAGAGTTGGTACAAGGTATTGGACCAAACGAATTGGGCTATATAAGCCGGGAGAAGTAAACAGAGGCATCGGAAGTTTATCGGGTTTTGTTGCTGACTAGGCTTGGTTTTAGTCGGAGTTTGACGTGGAGATGGATTGGGATTCATTTGATTCATCAAAACAGGATTGGTATGTGTCTCGAATTCGCAAAAATAGCAACAAATCTTCGAATCAATCAAAACAGAGGAGGAGAAGATATTACGGGCTCTGGTGAGTTTATATATGGCAGTTACATGATTCTGTTGGGTTTAATTCGAGATAGAATATTGCTCTAGCCTATTTGGAGTGTATACGGCTCATCTAAAAGCGTAAAGAATATTTAGCAGGGAAAGAAATCCTGAGACTTGAGGTGGAGGAAAAATAAGAATAACCAAAGATTTCTTGAGGTTTAATCGACCCGTGGGCTATAAAAGGAAAAGGGATAGGTCAAGGAAGGGTTACGTACACTTTGGGGAAGTTTAGGAGAGAAAAGAAAGCTGAAATCACAAGTTGAAGTTTTGTTTCTGCTGCTGCAATACCTAGAACACGAAGAACATAAGACGCACAAGCAACTGTCGCAGACAAATATCGCTATTCAACAGCAGAACTTATTTATCGTTTATCAACTGTGATTGCCTAAGGTCTTTAGCTACTATTTCTCCTTTGTAACAGAGATTTTGTAACACACTCACGTTGTTGCAAATCGGATGTGTTATTACTTTTCATCCTTTTAATCATCTTTTGAGCCATAAACAAATATTTTAAGATCATGATTAATACAAGGAGCTAAACTCCATTGCTGAGGCGATAGAGGAAGCTATTTTTCCAACAAGAAGTGGTATATTCTATTTCATCTATTTATTGCAATTATTATTATGATTATTTTCCTTGAGCTATAATTGAATATGATTTTTACTTGAGTGATTGTAATCTATTTTGATGAAGTATGCTTAGTTTATAGACTTTTGATGCTTCATACTTGATATTTACAATTATTGCTTTTGAAAATCTACTTGTTGCAATATTTTAGAATCAAATTGAACGAGAAAATTGCATAAATATAAAGATTGGATTAAATCACTTTGAACTTGGAAAATAGTGGAATCTTAGCCTCAGTTGTCTTTTAATATTGATATCAACTTTGTCAGTGTTTGCTATAATTATTAGTGAGTTTTCTATTTTAGTTTTAGAATTTAAGTCTATATTTTATCCTTCACAAGTCTGAGAATCGAACCACTTTTACCACTATATATAAAATACATCATACCATCCGAGTTATTCCTTGTATTTGATTAGAACTCGCAGTTCCTGCTTGAGTAAATCAAATCAAGAGAGATATATAAACTCGTTGATATAATTTTAATCGATTGAGTCTTGTTGATTCTCTTAAAAGTATATTCGAGTTTGTCCATACAGATTGTTAATTGAAATATTGGGTGGTGTTGCTAGACCCCCGCTTTTTCAATTGGTATCAGAGCAGGCAAACACGTTCAAGACCTCAAAAGTATGTGTTTGTAGCGATCTGACTATCTGAACCATAAAGTCTCAATTGACGCTTCACCAGGTTTAAAAACCAATCGTAGGAAAAAGTCTGATAAACTGGTTACTATTCAAAAAGGGTTGGATGAACAAATCTGGACCAACTCTGGTCTTATTGCAGAAATTGCACTTCTTAAGGATTTGTTTCCTGGTAATAGTCCCTTGATGGATCTGAGTAACGCCAGTTATTTCACTTTAGATAATAGTTGTAAATCATATGGTAAACAACAATCATTTGTTGTGAAAACTGATATGACTAAGAACCACTCAGACAAACTTCAAAGTATTGGCCCGTGTTGGTGTTGTGATCACATTCAACAAGTTCATACGTATTTTGAAAAGAGTCTAAATGTTGCAAGTGATCCTTATAAGAAAACTAAACAACTTTCTGTTACTCTAAAAAGACATACAAAACTATCAGGAAGTTCTAAACAGAAAAATACTGATTGTATGGGTACCTTTGATTAGGTCCTACATCTCTCTTTCAATAGTTTCTTGACAGTAGATGTAGTTATATGATATGCGATTCTCCGTGGTGTGTGTCACCTACCGACTATGAAGGAGGAAGACATTCTACAACCAAAACAAAAGGACAACTTCAAAATATGTGCAAGTTTGATTGTTATCCTTCACAAGTAGAACCAGGAAAATTTGATAAAACTCTGAACGATCCCCATTGGGTAAATGCAATGCATGAAGAGTTAAATCAAATTCAAAGACAAGACGTGTGGGATCTTGTACCATGTCTTTCCAATATCATTATCGGTCCTAAATGGGTATTCAAGAATAAGTCTGATGAATTAGGCACAACTGTCAGAAACAAAGTTAGACTTGTCACTCAAGGATTTTCACGGGTTGAAGAATTTTTGTTTGACAAAACCCTTGTTCCTATGGGATGTCCTGAGTCCACGCAACTTTCGTTATCCCATGCTTGTTTTCTTAAGGACAAGATGTTTCAAATGAATAATCATCGTAGGTCCTATGAGACGAGTACTTCCAGATTCAAAAGGAGGTGGATTTCCGCTTACACAACAAACCTTGAAAATTCACGATGTGATAAACAAGGAGAGCTTTTGGATCACAACGTCTCTATCTAACTCCATAGTCGTTCGCATCCTCATCTTTAACTTGAGAAAATGGGGTTTTTGCGTCTTTTTGGCTCAAGTATTATCTTGATTAAAAAGTTTTTTAAAAAAAAAACTATATAAATAATGTCTTGTTGTCCAGGGTTTTAGTCGTTCGTAAACTGTTTTTTTCTTTTCCAAAAGAATACTGTTTCATGGCTCCCGTAACTAGAGGCAGCACAAGCAGAGATGCAGTTGCAGCAGCTAACGTACGTCGGTGTACAGGAATTTCCTCCACAAGGGAGAAAAAAGTGAAGGCTGCAATTAATGGTAAAGTTTCTTCCTCAAACTGGTTCCTGTCTTTTTATCAAAGTGATGATAACTTCAGGAACCTGGTAAAATAATTCGTCAGCAAAAGAAACGATTTAAAATCTCAAATCGCCTCATCTGTGGAAGAACTAATCCACTATGAACGGCTATTTTCTCTAAAAACGAACACCGTACGAAAACTGAAAAGAGAACTTAATAAGTTAACAGTTATTCCCAAAGAGTTGGAGAAATTGAACGATCCCATAATCAATGGGTTTTTCAATAATGTGAAGGAGTTTTCTATAGATGCTCTGAGAAAGATCTACATTGCCTAGTATGTCTTCTTTTGGTTTAGTTGGAAGAATAACTAGTGCTTGAATAGCAATGATTGTGACTACACATAGTTATTATTTTTCATCTTCTTGTTCTTTTTTAGGTTTTTTGGTTTAAAAAATTCTAAAAATATTTGGAGGATGATGTTTGTGCAGTATTTAATCTTTATGATTTGTTATATTGCAACTTGCAATGGGATATTGGGGTTTACGTCCGTGAACTATGTTTGTCCCATACCTTGTCAAAAGTAAAGTCGTTTGTGATCGATATTCATGTATTGGTTAAAGAATGAATATACTTTTGACGAATACAAAAGTTAAGCCTATATTGTCAATCTTTGATGGAAGATAGGTTAAAATATTTTGTTTGCAAGGATTATGTCTATTGAATGTCGTTATGCGAATAGTGATGGAAGATAGAATGAATCCTTGTGTATTCCACAATATTGATCTTTACTGATCCATTTTTTATGTAATATTGTGAGGCTCCGTAATGTGTCTTATGTTGAGCACTAAACAACCAAGTTGATTATTTTTTATTGGCTTTGTTGTTGCTCCGTAAGGTACTATATGTCGAGCATTATGAACTAAATTAATCATCTTGTTTGGTTATTTAGTTATTACTCCATAAGTTTTTCTTGTGTTGAGTATTTGAACGGTTAAGCTAATCATTCCTTATGGTTAAACTTAGTCGTAGCTCCGTAAGTTTACTTATGTTGAGCATAATCAATTAAATTGATCACTTTTTGTGTTTAATTTGGTTGCGTATTTCGATTAAATTAATCATAGGTTTACTTGTGATTAATTTGATTGAGTTTTTTGGATATAAAAATCATTCTTATGGTTTTGGTGTCCAATAGAAATCCTTCTTTTCTTTTGAAATTAAGGTCGCTCGTTGTTGTTTTCTCGGGAATGATATCAAATGGGGGAGAGTTCTTTTGAACTTGTGCTTAATGGTCATATTTTGAGGGGTGTGCGGCTGTGGAATTTTAGAGGGGTTATCTTGTATCTTTAAACTCCTTGATGAATGCATTTAGCTTCGACTTTATGATTGCATCTAAATTAGTTGGTATGTATTTTTTTTCCTTTAGTCATGAAATGTATCTTAGGGAAATTTCATTATGATCCCGTTCTTGTACCTTTGCCAATTTTATGGACAAAAATGGGGAGAATTAATATGTAGTTCACACTACAATACATATGGTTTTCGGATCATTGTGTAAGGGGGAGTGGTTTCCATGTGAGATGGAGTATTGACTAAGGGGGAGTGATACATATCACCATAGTATTATTGTTGAAGTTGTGATACAATTGAACTTTGACACTGTGTAATAATACTATGACACTGTATAACAATGATCGAGAATTATGTTTTCTCATTGTTATAGCTACGTATCTTCAACAACGGTGATTCTAAACTTACAACCTTTGGGATCATTGGAGTACTTGGAAATGACGAAGATTTCGAGGAACATTGAAAATTAGACATGTGGAATAGGAGCTACTAAAGTTTCATTATCTTTTTTGTATTCCATATGTATTGATAGTTTTGTCACTAAAATTGACAAAGGGGGAGATTGTTAGAGCATTGCTCGATGTGATAAACAAGGAGAGCTTTTGGATCACAACGTCTCTATCTAACTCCATAGTCGTTCGCATCCTCATCTTTAACTTGAGAAAATGGGGTTTTTGCGTCTTTTTGGCTCAAGTATTATCTTGATTAAAAAGTTTTTTTTTAAAAAAAAACTATATAAATAATGTCTTGTTGTACAGGGTTTTAGTCGTTCGTAAACTGTTTTTTTCTTTTCCAAAAGAATACTATTTCATGGCTCCCGTAACTAGAGGCAGCACAAGCAGAGATGCAGTTGCAGCAGCTAACGTACGTCGGTGTACAGGAATTTCCTCCACAAGGGAGAAAAAAGTGAAGGCTGCAATTAATGGTAAAGTTTCTTCCTCAAACTGGTTCCTGTCTTTTTATCAAAGTGATGATAACTTCAGGAACCTGGTAAAATAATTCGTCAGCAAAAGAAACGATTTAAAATCTCAAATCGCCTCATCTGTGGAAGAACTAATCCACTATGAACGGCTATTTTCTCTATTTCATGGCTCCCGTAACTAGAGGCAGCACAAGCAGAGATGCAGTTGCAGCAGCTAACGTACGTCGGTGTACAGGAATTTCCTCCACAAGGGAGAAAAAAGTGAAGGCTGCAATTAATGGTAAAGTTTCTTCCTCAAACTGGTTCCTGTCTTTTTATCAAAGTGATGATAACTTCAGGAACCTGGTAAAATAATTCGTCAGCAAAAGAAACGATTTAAAATCTCAAATCGCCTCATCTGTGGAAGAACTAATCCACTATGAACGGCTATTTTCTCTAACAACGAACACCGTAAGAAAACTGAAAAGAGAACTTAATAAGTTAACAGTTATTCCCAAAGAGTTGGAGAAATTGAACGATCCCATAATCAATGGGTTTTTCAATAATGTGAAGGAGTTTTCTATAGATGCTCTGAGAAAGATCTACATTGCCTAGTATGTCTTCTTTTGGTTTAGTTGGAAGAATAACTAGTGCTTGAATAGCAATGATTGTGACTACACATAGTTATTATTTTTCATCTTCTTGTTCTTTTTTAGGTTTTTTGGTTTAAAAAATTCTAAAAATATTTAGAGGATGATGTTTGTGCAGTATTTAATCTTTATGATTTGTTATATTGCAACTTGCAATGGGATATTGGGGTTTACGTCCGTGAACTATGTTTGTCCCATACCTTGTCAAAAGTAAAGTCGTTTGTGATCGATATTCATGTATTGGTTAAAGAATGAATATACTTTTGACGAATACAAAAGTTAAGCCTATATTGTCAATCTTTGATGGAAGATAGGTTAAAATATTTTGTTTGCAAGGATTATGTCTATTGAATGTCGTTATGCGAATAGTGATGGAAGATAGAATGAATCCTTGTGTATTCCACAATATTGATCTTTACTGATCCATTTTTTATGTAATACTGTGAGGCTCCGTAATGTGTCTTATGTTGAGCACTAAACAACCAAGTTGATTATTTTTTATTGGCTTTGTTGTTGCTCCGTAAGGTACTATATGTCGAGCATTATGAACTAAATTAATCATCTTGTTTGGTTATTTAGTTATTACTCCATAAGTTTTTCTTGTGTTGAGTATTTGAACGGTTAAGCTAATCATTCCTTATGGTTAAACTTAGTCGTAGCTCCGTAAGTTTACTTATGTTGAGCATAATCAATTAAATTGATCACTTTTTGTGTTTAATTTGGTTGCGTATTTCGATTAAATTAATCATAGGTTTACTTGTGATTAATTTGATTGAGTTTTTTGGATATAAAAATCATTCTTATGGTTTTGGTGTCCAATAGAAATCCTTCTTTTCTTTTGAAATTAAGGTCGCTCGTTGTTGTTTTCTCGGGAATGACATCAAATGGGGGAGAGTTCTTTTGAACTTGTGCTTAATGGTCATATTTTGAGGGGTGTGCGGCTGTGGAATTTTAGAGGGGTTATCTTGTATCTTTAAACTCCTTGATGAATGCATTTAGCTTCGACTTTATGATTGCATCTAAATTAGTTGGTATGTATTTTTTTTCCTTTAGTCATGAAATGTATCTTAGGGAAATTTCATTATGATCCCGTTCTTGTACCTTTGCCAATTTTATGGACAAAAATGGGGAGAATTAATATGTAGTTCACACTACAATACATATGGTTTTCGGATCATTGTGTAAGGGGGAGTGGTTTCCATGTGAGATGGAGTATTGACTAAGGGGGAGTGATACATATCACCATAGTATTATTGTTGAAGTTGTGATACAATTGAACTTTGACACTGTGTAATAATACTATGACACTGTATAACAATGATCGAGAATTATGTTTTCTCATTGTTATAGCTACGTATCTTCAACAACGGTGATTCTAAACTTACAACCTTTGGGATCATTGGAGTACTTGGAAATGACGAAGATTTCGAGGAACATTGAAAATTAGACATGTGGAATATGAGCTACTAAAGTTTCATTATCTTTTTTGTATTCCATATGTATTGATAGTTTTGTCACTAAAATTGACAAAGGGGGAGATTGTTAGAGCATTGCTCGGTCGAACTCGCATGCGTTCCTATCTCAAGCATGTTTGTCAATGTTAGTGATCAAAACTATAAGTCTTGATTTCTAGTCTACTATAGCTAAGTCTCAGACTAGGATAGAAAGTGTAGTTGAGCTCCAGGACTTCATGGCGATTCATCATACAAGAAGAAGAACTACTCAAGGAACCGGTGGAACTTCTCGACAAAAAGGTATGTGAAGACTTGAACTTATCCATCACTCAAAAGTATGTCTATTTTATCTCCTACTTCTTGAGACAAAAAGTCGTATGTTGTATATAGACTTTGATTATACACAGTTGGTATTTCGAGCCGAGTATACCTCGCCTATCTATATCTCGAAATATGTGTTGGTAAGCTTTTCGCTTCGACCAAGTTTATCTTTACCTAGTGACGAAAGTCATGATATGTTTCAATCACTTTGAAAATTTCTTTGACGAAGAATGTTTCAATGATTGGAATGAGAGTTTAGATTACATAACCAATGTAGACATAAGCATTGTTGTGGAAACACATTTATGTATAAGTCTTATTCCTTGAACCAAAGTTTGCGAACTTTGTTAATCAAGAGAACCGGAAGAATGGCGTGAGACAAGACCGGGAAATGCCGAAGTTCTCAAACCCGAGAATTTCTGCTGGAATTGACAAACTAGTGCGTGAAGCTAAGTCTGCGAACCGGCGAAGTTCTCATCCCGAGAATTTCTGCTGGAGTTTGTAAACTCTTCCCGGTAACTTATGTTCGCGAACCAAGTCTGCGAACTTAAGAAGGTTATATACCTGAAGATGATTTCTGAACTTAAACTTAAAAAGACTAAGGAATGCAATTTGCAAACCGTGGCTATAAAAGTTCATGAACTGATTCGAGTGAATCAAATCATCTTTGCTTCAATTGTATCTTGTGTAGTTACATAAGAATTCCTTGCAATTGAACAACTCTCTAACTAGTTCATTTGAGTCATGTGAACTAGTTATGGTGAAGAAGAACATGGTTGATATGAAATGCTCATATGGCTAACCTTTTGGTTAACTATTATTGAACCAACAAGTGCATACGTTTGGGTACGGTTAACAAACCTAGAAGCGTGCATTTCAATTGTGTGTAACAAGCTAAGTTTTCGATCTAACAGTTGAGAAATATTAACTTGAATCTAAATCAGGTTTTCATCTAACAGTGGATATTGATTACTTTGTTACCAAGGTAACTTAATGGCAAATCCTGATTTGAAAGACTATATAAGGGGACATATAGCATCAATGCAATACTAATCCCCACACCTTACGTGTGATACTAGTTTGTGTGCTAGAGTCGGTTCTCCTTTAACCTTTGGTTTTCTTCTTCTAAAACCAGGTTAACGACTTAAATACTTCATTGGGATTGTGAAGCCAGACCGATACTACTTTATCGTAGTTGTGTGATCTGATCTTGCATCTTCTATCGTACGAGTACAATCATATTGATTGGCTTGAGATTGATATCTCCGATAGGAAAGATATAAAAAGTAATCACAAACATCTTCGTCTCATCGTTTGTGATTCCGAAACATCTTGTTTCGCTACCATACGATTAAGATTGTTGTGAGGTGATTGATAACTCTACGTTGTTCTTCGGGAATATGAGACCGGATTATCAATTGGTTCCTGTTCACCTTGATTACTATCAAAAGACGGAACAGGACCTTTTAGGGTTTATCTGTGGGAGACAGATTAATCCTTCGATAGACTTGTCTGTGTGAGACAGATTTGTTTGTCATCAAGTCTTCGACTTTGGGTCGTAGCAACTCTTAGTTGTGGGTGAGATCAGCTAAGGGAATCAAGTGCGCAGTATCCTGCTGGGATCAGAGACGTAGGGAGTACTACTGTACCTTGGATCAGTGGGAGACTGATTGGGGTTCAACTATAGTCCAGTCCGAAGTTAGCTTGGAGTAGGCTACTGTCTGTAGCGGCTTAATACAGTGTGTGTTCAATCTGGACTAGGTCCCGGGGTTTTTCTGCATTTGCGGTTTCCTCGTTAACAAAATTTCTGGTGTCTGTGTTATTTCAGTTTCCGCATTATATTGTTTTATCTTTATAATTGAAATAATACAGGTTGTGCGTTAGATCATCAATTAGAGTAATCCAACCTTTGGTTGTTGATTGTCATTGATTGATCCTCGAATATTAGTCTTTGGTATCATCCGAGTTATTCCTTGTATTTGATTAGAACTCGCAGTTCCTGCTTGAGTAATATAAACTCGTTGATATACTTTAATCGATTGAGTCTTGTTGATTCTCTTAAAAGTATATTCGAGTTTGTCCATACAGATTGCTAAGTGAAATATTGGGTGTTGTTGTTAGAACCCCTCTTTTTCACACGTAAAATGCTATACTTTGTACCCATGTTTATATTAGCTAAGACTCGATATTTTGTCTAACGACATTATTTTAGTGCTTTTGTAAAAAGTATGAGCGAATTCGATCATCGGAAAAACAAACAACTAAAAATGGCGTTTGCAACAAAATAACACCCATTGCGGTTCACGGCATCAGAAGTGGAAGAGCTGAGTTTGCTTCCCCTTCATTTTCCATGTTAGCAGCATTTAATGAAGACATGACTTGGGAATAACACAGTGAAACAAAGAGTGACTTTGTTAGTTCTGGCAAGTGAAGCCTCTCTGAGGGTCAAAGGTAAAGTGGGACGTGTCACCAAATTATGGCCACAACACTACATTCCTTGTTCGTGTCAAAGCAAAGGGATTCTAGAGCAGCAGTTCATATATATATATATATATATCTTAACCAAGCTAAGAGCTTCTCCAATAGAATGTATGTGAGGAAAAAAGTCTTAATCCACATAGGATACATAACCATATTTCAAAAAAATCATCTCCAACCCATTGATGTGGGATGAGGTGGAAAAAAAAGTTAGACATCCTCTAAATGAACCTCTAGTTTTAGACATTCACTTAGAGGATGTCTTCCCATCCTAGTCACATTTTTACTAATAAAAATCAATGAGAACAATAACTGAAATTTTTTAACCAATTATATACCTACAAATAAGTAAAGAAAAATGAAACAATCTAATGGGTTGGAGATAAAATTTATTTTTTCCTAATATTTAGGATTTTATACCTAGAGGATGTCTTAAAAGTGATGCCACGTATGAAACATCCACACTCACCATTGGAGAAACTCTAAAGGGGATTCTGAATATCGAACTCAACCGGGGAGTAAATGACAGTTGTCAACAAGTTAGATCCAATGGTGGCGATACTCTTAACCACATTTGCATTGTGGCAGACGCTTTTACTTCATGCCGAGAGATGGAGTCTGAGTTCTCTGTATAAACGGCATCAGTTCATATCGATGGGTTAGTTTGAGCGGAAAATGGATCATTTGTCCAAATATTTTTAAAACATGGTTCTAGTGAACGAGTAAAAATTAGTATGGGTGAAATGGACACCAAAAAAATAGTAAGAATGAAACTGGATTTATCCTGGCTTAAACTTAAAAAAGAGCGAGGATGAAACTGGATGCATCCTGATGTAAATTAAAAATAAGAACAAATATTTGAAAATGGGTAGGATAAAAGTGTTTACATCCCGGCTATTTTTACATTCTCGTTCATTTAAACAATATCAAATTTTACATGTATTTTTCGCCCAGGAATTGTTGATTTTGGTCTTCTTGACCAATTTTGTGTAGTTTGAATTCCCAAGCAGCAGCTGCTACTTTCCACTTAATGATACGAGTAGCGAGAACAAGAAATGACCGGGAGATTTTGAAGATTCAAGTTACTGCCGAAGGAATATGAAGAAGAAAGTGATCGTAATGGTAGCAGCTCTCTGCAGAAGGTGGAGAATCTGTTGTATTTTTGAAAGCATCAGATGGTGTTTATTTCAGCGATAAAGCAGCAGCTCTTTGGAATGGGGTTCGGCTGTGGAGTTTTGGCCGTGAGTTTACTATGGAGAAGATGAGAAATAACATGGAGAGGGTAGATGGTTAAGAGTTGTTATTACCAGGTAGAAAGGAAAGTGGTGGCTGTGTACGAGAATGGAGATGGCATCGATCTTCTACTCGAACTGAAGTCGATGGAGTTGTTGAGCGATGGAGGAAAGAGGCAGTGATACTGGTGGTTATCGAATGGAGTTAGTGGCAGGTGATGTTCAGATGGAGGAGATCGGACATGGAAGAAACGAAAGCAAGCCATGAATCAAGTTGTTGTTGGTGGTGTATGAATTGTGTTCGGTGCTGGTTTGTGTTGAAATTCTCGAACTCATGGCAGTGGTGGTCACTCTCGGTCTCTGCAACAGCAAATTAATGAGTTCATGAGACTTCAACGGAGGAACGAAATGCAGCAGCAAACCTAGGAGATGACAACGATGGATGGAGCTGTGGTGTTTGAAACGGAAGCAGCTCTCTGCAATATATTCAAGGAAATACATGGTGTTGGCTGTTTGGTTTGAATCTGCGTGGTTTGTTGATTCAGAGAAGTGGGTTGCCGATGGCTGAAGATACGACCGGGAAAAATCAGTTCGTTGAACAATGGATTTTGTGTGCTGATTGTTTCGATGGTGTAGTTGTTACGTCCAGGGAACCGAAATTGGAGTTTTGGTCGGATTTAGGGAAGGCCTGAATTTGGAAGTAGGAATTACCTATAGGTACCAGTTTAGAACCATTTTTTGGGGACTATTCAAAAATGGTGGGGACTACTTTGTGATAGGAATGTCTACTCTATACTTATAAGGGGTGTCCTAAAGTATGGAAATGACTAACCTATCCTTCACCTATATATAATCACCTCCTCTCAACACCACCACCACCTATATATATATATAACCACCTCTACCCATCACCACCGCCGCTCACCACCACCAACCACCACCTACCACCGACCACCTCAAATCACTACCACCGCCACCTCTATATATAGCTTAGTTTAAATCATTAACAAAACAAAATCAAAATCAAAATTATAACAAACTCATTACTTTTCATTCGTTTTCCTTTGAAAAAATGAGAAGTTATCATCAAAATGAGTTGAAAATGGAAGTAGCAGATAAAAGTTCGGATAGGAATTATCTGAAAAACTTTGTCGAACTAGCCGAACTCAACTTTAGTGGAGGTTTTTTCTTTCAGAGAAAAGTTCGGTTACGTCGCAATTTTTTTTCCTACGTCGCAATTTTTTTCTCCTAACCGAATTTTTCTCTATAAACCTATATATTGAGTTCGGTTACGTCGCAAATTTTTTCATTTTATTTTCCCAACCGAACTTTTAGTTCGGTTATGTCGCAATTTTTTTCTCCTAACCGAACTTTTCTCTGAAAGAAAAAACTCCATTAAAGCTGAGTTCGGCTACCTATGTTTTTAGAAACATTAACCGAACTACACTTCCAAAATGAGTTCCGCTACCTGTTCTTCAAATGTTGTAACTGAACTTTGTTAACGAAACCGAAATCAATTTGTAAATTGTTCATTTTTAGGAATGTTTTGGCCAATTCAAGCACCATTAACTAAATTTGAAGTATCCGTGAGTACCCAAAACATCATACTCTTGTTGTGCCTCTTAAAGAAAAAGATCTAAATTTTTTTCTTGCAAAACCCTCATCTTCATCTTCTTCTTCTCCCTCTCTATAATTCTTTTTTTGAAAAAGATCAAATTATTAATTTAATCTCACTCATCATTAATTAACTCACTAATCATTACACTAATTTAATTATCAAGGGAAAGTTTGGTATTAGTAGAAAAGTTAGATAAGGGGTGACTCATTATTACTTCTAATATCCACCCAAAAAAATGGAGAGTAGTCCCCCACCATTTTTGAGTAGTCCCCAAAACCCACTAAAGCCCAGTAACAGGAGGTCCATAATTAAAGAAAACATAAAAATGGACCTAACTTTTTAAGCCCAGGTCTTGTACAGTGTGGGATGTGAAATTTCTAAATACCTAAAATACCCTTGTAGTCCTACATATATTTAAGCAGGCTATTTCAAAGTTTCCAAAATTCTTTTCAGTTGTTTCTCAGATCCCGTTTTTGCTGCTCGAGAAAAATAGGGTTTTGTGATTTGTTTTGTGATTATTACAGGTATGTTCCGTAATCATTTTTTGTTTTCTTCTTTCTGCTATTATTTTTCTTTAAGGTTTCAATTTTGAATCTTGGAGCTCGGTCGTTTTTGTTCTTTTTTATAAATCTTCTTCGTATTTATTAAGTTATTTGGTTAGATTATCATGTTTTTTTGCTTATTTTAGCTTTCAATTTGATTATCTTTCTGTTTTCAAAAGCAGTCTTGTTTGTACTTTCAGATCGTATTATCCAGCAGTACATATACGGAATACTCATAGAGCTCGAACGTTTTTTTTTTTATGAATCTTATTCGTATTTATTCAGTTATTTGGTTAGATTATCATGTTTTTAATGATTTTAGCTTTCGATTTGATTATCTTTCTGTTTTCGATTTGTTTGTACTTTCAGATCGTATTATCCATCAGTACATATATGGCATACTCATAGAAACTGCTCTTAGATTCTTTTTCTTTCATAGATCTCTCACTTGTTTTAGTTTGATCCATCAGTACGTATGCGAAATACCGTATTATGTGCTTCGATTCTGTTGTTTCTCATAGATCCTTAATTGTTCTTGTCATGCAGTTGATTTGTGGTTCATGAATCTGCAGTACATATATGGCATACTCATGGAAACTGCTCTTAGATTCTGTTTCTTTCATAGTTTTGTCACTTGTTTTAGTTTGATCCATCAGTATGTATGTGAAATACCGTATTATGTGCTTCGATTTTGCTGTTTCTCATATATCCTTAATTATTATTGTCATGCAGTTGATTTGTAGTTCATGAATCTGCAGTACATATATGGCATACTCATAGAAACTGCTCTTAGATTCTGTTTCTTTCATAGTTTTGTCACTTGTTTTAGTTTGATCCATCAGTACGTATGTGAAATACTGTTTTTTAATACTATTACATCTTTCTCACATTTGCAGGTTCAAAACATGTCTAATGCTGAGTGTTCCAATACAAATACTTACTGCTATGCATACATCTACTATAAGCAACATCATTTTGCCCACCTGGTTACTTTTAAGTCTAGTATTGATGATCTGAAATTTCTTATTTGTGAGAATTGGAGAACCTTGAACCCTTCTGATATTGTCATCAATTATGTTGAGAATGGTGTCAAAGTGCCTGTCATTGCTGACTTTCAACTTCATGGTCTTGCTGCCATGCATTTTTCAAAGAAAGCGGCGTTCTTTGAGATGCATGTGGAGTGTCTTTCTGCCGGTGTATGTAGTTCCTCTACTTTCAGCAACGTTGACAACAATTCAGAACTGATTAGGGTAGCTAGAGATAGTTATGAAACTGATGGTAAAGAAGTTGCTAAACCTCTTCTGTTCGATGAGTGGGAGAATGTTTTTGAAGATTCGGACAAGCTTTTTCGTGGTGGTTTTGATGCTGTTCGGTTGGCCTGTCAAAAGTATTGTTTGAAGACTGGGTATCGCGTTACAAAAGTGAAGAATGATCGTGAAAGGTTCACAATGAAATGCAGTAAGGTCCCATGAACTTGGATGATCCATGCAGTCGCCATTGATTCTACTTGTGATGTTTTTAGGATAAAAAAGTATGTTGGCAGGCACACTTGTGGAGGTGGCGTCAAGTTGAGAAGTCCAAGAGTATCGAAGAAGCTGGTACACAACCTTATTCATGATCGTGTGATGCACAACCAACTTATCAAGCCTCGCGAAATTGAAGATTACATAAAAGTTGGTGCTGGTGTTAATATCAAATATCACCATGCATATCATGGTTTGGAACTATCACACCATGAGATTTTCGGCAATGATGTAAAGTCTTACTCCGATCTGGTTTGGTGGGTGAATTCATTGGAAGAAACAAATCCTGGTTCTTATGTGGATTTTCAGTATAACGATGCAACTCAGACATTTGAAAGGTTATTCATTGCAATAGGCGCTTGTATTGAAGGTTATCAACTTTGTCGACCAATGATTTTTGTTGATGCAACTTTTCTGACTAGGAGATTTAAAGGTACCCTTATGGATGCGACTTGTCTGAACGGGAATCAAGGCAAGTGCTCTTTCTTACGTTTTAATTGGTATTGTTTACAAGTTATTCACTGCTTTTAATCATTGGAACTTTTTGAGTATACCATTTATGTACTGAAAACTAACTAGTTTGTTACTAGTATACCATTTATGTACTGAAAATTTATTGTGTCTAACACACACAGATTCATATATGTAAGCATAAGACCTTTTTTTGTAAACAGTATGGATGTTATGTACTGGAAATTCTTAGTCTATTTTCCAGTTTCAACTAGTATACAAGCTGTTATGCCTGTTAGTATAGAAACATAGTTTGTGACAGTATATGATATATGTACTGTTTGTTTTTTGCAGGTTTTTATCCGCTAGCATATGCATTGGTCCCTGGAGAGGATGTTGACAATTGGGATTGGTTTATGTGCAATCTTAAGAACATTGTTGATGACCGTCCTATCACGTTTATGTCTGATCGTCATGAAGGATTGTTTAGGGCTATTCCTGCACACTTTCCTACTTCCCATCATGGATATTGTTACTACCACTTGAAAGTAAACTACCAATCAGGAAATCGGACGAGAAGTACAAAGAAGTTATGGCTTGTTTCAAAAAATCAACGTATGTTCTCACAGCAGCAAGATATGAAGAAGCACCTACGTAAATGGAGTTAATGAGAATGTCTGGGGTTGCTAACTATTGTCGCAATATTCCTAGGGAACATTGGTCCAGCGCGTTCTTCACTGGCTGTAGATTTGGTCAGACTACATCAAGTGTTGTTGAGTCTTTCAATAATTGGATTCGGAAAGATAAGAGGTTGCCTACCTGCGCCCTCGTTGACATGATCAGGTTTGTGTGTGTGTTTTTTTGTGTGTGTGTTCTTTGTGTTTTGTTCATTTTTTTTTGTTCAAAATTTATTACAAGTGTTCTTTTTGTTCCATTCATAGGTTACGCATTATGGAGTTGATGAATGAACGTCGCGAACTGAGTGTTTCTGTTAGAGCACTGCTCAGTTGAACCCACTAGCGTTGGTATGTCAAGTTAGTTGTCAATTTTATTTTCCAAAATGCATTCTTGATTTAGCATACTAAATATAGTTTCAGACTAGATTAGGTCTAAGAAGTTGAATCGAAGCTATCCTTAAAGGATGAAGTTTGAAGATTGAAGACTACAAGAAGACATCAACAAGTACTTCATCAACAAAGGTATGTGATTGATTTCATTTGGATTCTTTTTCAATTATACCTTTCTAATCTATCAAGATAAATGCTCACTCTATGGAACAATTTCAATGACAGTAAATATACATTTTTGTATATATGTTTGAGGTTATTTGATTCATGACCTTGGAGACAATAACCTTAATCCATATAAAGAATCTCATGTTATAGTGAATGAACTTACGAACCCAACGAGCCAAGAATCACTCAATTCCGAGTTATAACGATGAAGTTATGAGTGATTTATTAAAGTTCGTTAGTAGGAAACAATCCATGGGTTGTTTGTAATAGTTCATGGACTTGGGCCCAATCACGTGACTAAAAGGCATTTTTGGTCAAGTTGGTGATGTTTCCTTATCTAGTCAAGATGGCTATCAACCCAAACATGTTTGATTACCATATTAAAGTGTTTGTGATAATTTTAAAATCATGTCTAAGTTAAAATGTGATTTATTCACATAAATACAATATTTGCTAATTAATTATTTAATTAATTATGTTGGCAAGAGTTGTAACTTAGGAAAGACTCCCAAAATTAGGAGAATCTTGAAAAAAGAAAATAGCTTTGCTTAGTTTTCAAGATATGTTTCACTATAAATATAGAGTTCGTGAATGCTACACGTTTTCATCCCCTGTGGAAAATTGGTGTAAGCTTCATAGGTTGTTTTCCATGTCTTTTGTTCTTCGTGAACAAGAGTGAGATAAAAGTCTTTTTATTGGGGATCGCAAAGCCGAGTTGTATGAATCGTCGTGATTGATTATACAACTTGTAATCTAGATTTTACACCTCTTGTCTATTCTAAGGTTTTCTCTTCTGATATAAACCATTCAAGAGTTGTTGATCATAAACCCTAGGTTTTGATAGATTTCAGTTTCCGATCGTATATCAACACTTGTTAGTCGAAATCGGATACTAGAAAGAAAAACTTCTATTGAGGCATCTCGTAAAAATCCTTGAGAAGTTTTAAACAAGATATCTCTAGATTTATTCTAGTTGTTCTTGTGGTAGAATAATTAGGTTTCTCTTCCTTTATTGAAGAGTATAATAATCCCTAATCTACACGTTTGTCTTGATATTACTTTTACCTTGTAATTGTTTTATCAAAATAAACACAGGATTTCCAAAACCTTGATTCACATCTAAAGGGAAATCAAACCGGTGTTTTGTGCAAACAAAATATCGAATCGTATCAATCGTGTTGTTGTATCTTATAAAGAGAGCCTTGGGTTCTGCTAGAAGATTAACGGGAAGAATTCCTAAAGACAATCGGTTTTGTGCTAGGAGTTCTATTTGTGCTGAAGAAGGTATTACATCTAGTCCGAATAGGTAGTAGGAATTTGGTGTAACAGCTTATAATCAGTGTGTGTTTATTCTGGACTAGGTCCCGGGGTTTTTCTGCATTTGCAGTTTCCTCGTTAACAAAATTTCTGGTGTCTGTGTTATTTCTTTTCCGCATTATATTGTTTATCTTTATAATTGAAATATCATAGGTTGTGCGTAAGTTCAATCAATTGGGAATTCAACCCTTGGTTGTTGATTAAATTGATTGACACTTGGATATTGGTTTTTGATACCGTCCAAGTTATTTCTTATATTCAATTGGGCTCGCAAATTCCTATTTGTTTGATTGTGTATTGAATTGAGAAATTGAGATATAACTCTTTGATGTACTTTTCTTAAGATTGAGTCTGACTGTCTAGTTGATTCTCTTGAAAGTATATTGGAGTTAGTCCATACAGATTGCCAAACGAATTATTGGGTGTGGTTGTTAGACCCCCGCTTTTTCAATTGGTATCAGAGCATGCAAACACGCTAAGACCTCATAAGTCTGTGTTTGTAGCAATATGATTCTATGGACAGAGGTGTTATCTCTATAAACGTACCACCAGCCTTCGATGGCACGAACTACTTATGGTGAAAAATTGTTATGCGAGCTTTTCTTCAAGCACGTGATTTTCAATCATGGGTATGATGCTCCCGTTGTGGCAGTTGGAGATGTAAACTTTCCCAAGAACATTGGTGAATACAGTCCTGCCGAGATACTTTCTACAAAGAAAAATTCCAACGGTTTGAATGCCATCATACATGCCATTACCCCAGATCTTCAGCACCACGTGACTACTGTAATAAGTCTAAAGATGCTTGGGATATCTTAGAAATCGTATTCGAAGGGAATGCCGCAGAGAAAGAAGCAAGGATTCAAAATCTAGATTCTGACTGGGAAAACCTTCGCATGTCTGATGATGAAACCTTTGATGAGTTTAACCAAAGACTTTCTCAAATAGTTAACTCCTCATTTGCGTTAGGAAGAACTATTTCGGAGAAAGATATTGTGTGCAAAATCCTCAGGTCTCTACCATCAAGATACGAGTCTAAGAAACATGACATTGAAGAAGCAAACGATCTTTCTACACTCTCCAGAAATACTCTTGTTGGAAAGTTAAAGATCTTTGATAATGAACGCGCATCTAGAAAAGAGGTGATTTTTCTTAGCTGCACACAATTCTGAATCCTCTAAGGATAAATCTGGTTCTCCATATACTAAGGATGTTACTCCACGACAATATAGAAAATTCTTGAGAGATAGGAAAAAGAGTTTTTCTAAAGTTATAACATCTCCTAATGATGATGTACAATGTTATAACTGTCGTGGTTACGGGCACTTGTCTTCAGTATGTCCTAGCTAGAGCCGTAGACAATCGGCATATACAACATCTTTGCCTACTCTTGATGATGGTCCTGAATATTATAATCCCCAAGAGCTCACATGCGAGGTTGCATTAGCTTCTGGAAAAATTCTTTCGGATACTGATTCTGATTCTGACGAAGAAGTGTTCCATGTGGATCCAGTCGCTAATAATCTTCTTAAGGAATGTCATAAAAAACTCTCGGAAGTTGAAGGCACCATTTTAAATCAGAGAGTTAAATATGACAGACTTCGTAGTTGGAATAAAGACTTGAAAGACCAACTTGATTCTAGTGGTGCAAGAGATTTTCTCAACGAAATACGAAAGCTTAAAGAAGAAATTTCCGAAGGTCGAGATTACTCTTCAAGCAAAGCTAGATAACTTGGAAAACATTGAGATGAACTTGTTATTTGATTCAGAATGAGAAGATCTCAAAGTTCAATGTGAATCATCCAAGAATGATCTAGTTATTGCACTTGAAAAGGTCAAAAGGTTTGAAGAAGAAAACTCGAGCTTAAAAGAGAGTTTGTCTAGAGATAGCAGCTCAGATAAATTAACCTCGATATTGGGAGCATGTATAATTCATCGTGATACACGAGGATTGGGCTATGAAGGAATAGACGCTCCTAGTATTTGCAAAGAGGTAAAATTTGTCAAAGATAAATATTCTTCTAAACCAAAACCTTCCAACGTTGAGAAAAGTGAAGTATCTCTACCAACTGCCGATGACGAAAAGAAGAAATTATGTCAAGATCCAAAGAAAGAACATACACATTTAGGCAACACTAAACATAACTTTTTCCATTCTACTAAACATTATTTTTATTGTGGAAAACCAGGTCACTTGCAAAGGAATTGCAGATATCTTAAACGACACAAAACCAGATCTGATTCTGTTAAGATGACAAGATATGATGTTCCAAACTAGAGAAAAACTGAGTCTCATAATATCAGTTCTTCTATTATCCTCTCCAAGAAATTTCATAATTATATTTGGGAGAAAAAGAAATACATTGCTCCAAAAGTTACTCAGAAATGGGTACCAAAGAAGATCAATAAAGCAAAGAGTACTATTAAGAAGGATCTCCCAGACAAGAGTTCGACAAGGGATAACATCTTAAAAAGGTATGGAACAGTTATTGAAGGTTTCAAGGAAGTTGTTAAATTCCTAGAGTTCGTGCATGATTTTGTTTCGAATACATGTGGTGAGCAAGATTTTGTTCACCTCAACACAACCTAATTGTGTTGAAAGTGCATCCTCACCAAGAAGCCCCAGTAAATGCAGTGAGGATTGCAAAAGAATTGGGGCGCACATATTGTGTTTGGTAATTTTTGAATATGCGGAACAATTAATTGTTTCAAGCTGAGTCTAACTCGCTTACATATTTCTCGAAATATGTGTTGGTAAGCTTTCGCTTTAGCCAAGTTCATCTTTACCTAGTGACGAAAGTCATGTTATGTTTCAATCACTTTGAAAATTGCTCTTACGAAAAATGGTTTGTGAATAACAACTATATAACGTCCTCTGAGAATGATTCAATGATTGAAATAAGAGTTTAGACTATATAACCATTGGAGGATATAAGCATTGCTGTGGAAAACACATATATGTATACGTCCTTATTTCTTGAACCGAAGTTTGCGAACTTTGTTGATCAAGTGAAACCGGAGTAGTGCGTGAGCTAAGTACGCGAACTCAGTCCGCGAACCCAGTCCGCGAACTTAAGTAGGTTATGTCTAAAAACGATATTTGTGAACTTATCTTTATAAACTAAGGAATGCAATTGCAAACCGTGGCTATATAGTTCATGAACCGATTCGTGTGAATCAAATCGTTTTTTCTTCAATTGTGTCTTGTGTAGTACATGAGATTTCCTTGCAATTGAACAACTCTCTAACTAGTTCATTTGAGTCATTTGAACTAGTTATGGTGAAGAAGAATATGGTTGAATACCACGCGTATGATTCTTAATTACCTAACTTGATGTGTGATTAAAATTCTTATGTATAACAGGTTAGAAGCAATACTCAATGCCATTAGATGTTGGTTTTTATTGTCAAAGAATATTTTTCATACTCTTATGGTAACCATTCTTGGTGTAAATCCTTATGGAAAAGGTTATTCTTCCTTATAAGCATATCAATTCTTGTGTTATACAAGTGTGTATCTTAGAAAACATGATCAAAATACATGATCTTCATGATTATATATTGTGTGTTGTTACCATGAGATAATTCTATTGTTTCTAGTAACACGATCTCATGAGACACTTTCAATGGTTGGTTCTTAACTCGTATCTCCTTGTAGGGTTTCTCAAATCCAATAAATCCTTATCTCTGGTATAAGGTCACTCTTTTTGTTCTTTTTGGAATGACATCTTATGGGGGAGAGTTCTTAATTGAACTTGTGCTTAATTGCTATATCTTTGAGGGGAGAAGCGATTGTGGAACATGTAGGGGTTAACTTGTATCTTAATAATAAACTCCTTGATGAAGTCACTAAGTTTCGACTATGTGATATCATCTAAATAAGTTGATATGTTTTCCTTTGGTCAAGAAGTTCCTCTATGAAAATTTCATTATGATCCCACCATTTTTTCGTACCTTTGCCAATTTATATTGACAAAAAGGGGGAGAATTATTGTAGTTCACACAACATATACATATGGTTTACGGATCTTTATGTAAGGGGGAGTGGTTTTCATGTCGAGATGAAGTATTGATTAAGGGGGGGTGATACATATCACCGTAGTATTATTGTCAAAGTTGCGATACAATTGAACTTTGATGTTGTGTGATAATACTATGATGGATCTTCAACAAGTACAGGATGAGCACACTCATAGTTGAAGAACCAAGGAAATCAAGCATGTAGGATTTTGGTTTTGTCAAGTACAATCCATATGTAAAATGGTTTTGTCACTAAAATTGACAAAGGGGGAGATTGTTAGAGCACTGCTACGTTGAACCCACTAGCGTTGGTATGTCAAGTTAGTTGTCCATTTTAGTTTCCAAAATGCATTCTTGATTTAGCATACTAAAGATAGTTTCGGACTAGATTAGGTCTAAGAAGTTGAATCGAAGCTATCCGTAAAGGATGAAGTTTGAAGATTGAAGACTACAAGAAGACATCAACAAGTACTTTATCAACAAAGGCATGTGATTGATTTCATTTGGATTCTTGTTCAATTCTACCTTTCTAATCTATCAAGATAAATTCTCACTCTATAGAACAATTCCAATGACGGTAAATGTACATTTTTGTATATATGCTTGAGGTTATTTGATTCATGACCTTGGAGACAATAACCTTAATCCATATAAATAATCTCATGTTGTAGTGAATGAGCTTACGAATTCAACGAGCCAAGACCACTCAATTCCGAGTTACAATGATTTATTAAAGTTCGTTAGTAGGAAACAATCCATGGGATGTTTGTAATAGTTCATGGACTTGGCCCAATTACGTGACTAAAAGGCATTTTTGGTCAAGTTGGTGATGTTTCCTTATCTAGGAAAGATGGCTATCAACCCAAACATATTTTATTACCATATTGAAGTGTTTGTGATAAATTTAAATTCCTTCCTAAGTTAAAATGTGATTTATTCACATAAATACAATATTTGCTAATTAATTATTTAATTAATTATTTTGGCAAGAGTTGTAACTTAGGAAAGACTCCCAAAATTAGGAGAGTTTTGAAAAAGGAAAACAGCTTTGCTTAGTTTTCAAGCTATGTTTCACTATAAATATAGAGTTCGTGAATGCTACACGTTTTCATCCCCTTTGGAAAATTGGTGTAAGCTTCATAGGTTGTTTTCCATGTCTTTTGTTCTTCGTGAACAAGAGTGAGATAAAAGTCTTTGTATTGGGGATCGCAAAGCCGAGTTGGGTTAATCTTCGTGATTGATTATACAACTTGTAATCTAAGTTTTTCACCTCTTGTCTATTCTAAGGTTTTCTGTTCTGATATAAAACCATTCAAGAGTTGTTGATCATAAACCCTAGGTTCTGATAGATTTCAGTTTCCGATCGTATGTCAACACTTGTTAGTCGAAATCGGAGACTAGAAAGAAAAACTTCTATTGAGGCATCTCGTAAAAATCCTTGAGAAGTTTTAAACAAGATATCTCTAGATTTATTCTAGTTGTTCTTGTGGTTGAATAATTAGATTTATCTTCCTTTATTGAAGAGTATAATAATCCCTAATATACACGTTTGTTTTGATATTACTTTTACCTTGTAATTGTTTTATCAAAATAAACACAAGATTTCCAAAACCTTGATTCAAATATAAGGGAAATCAAACCCGTGCTTTATGCAAACAAAATATCGAATCGTATCAATCGTGTTGTTGTATCTTCTAAAGAGAGCCTTGGGTTCTGCTAGAAGATTAACGAGAAGAATTCCTAAAGACAGTCGGTTTTGTTCTAGGAGTTCTATTTATGCTGAAGAAGGTATTACATCTAGTCCGAATAGGTAGTAGGAATTTGGTGTAACAACTTATAATCAGTGTGTGTTTATTCTGGACTAGGTCCCGGGGGTTTTCTGCATTTATGGTTTCCTCGTTAACAAAATTTCTGGTGTCTGTGTTATTTCTTTTTCGCATTATATTGTTTATCTTTATAATTAAAATATCACAGGTTGTGCGTAAGTTCAATCAATTGGGAATCCAACCCTTGGTTGTTGATTAAATTGATTAACACTTGGATATTGGTTTTTTATACCGTCCAAGTTATTTCTTATATTCAATCGGGCTCGCAAATTCCTATTTGTTTGATTGCGGATTGAATTGAGAAATTGAAATATAACTCTTTGATGTACTTTTCTTAAGATTGAGTCTGACTGTCTAGTTGATTCTCTTGAAAGTATATTGGAGTTAGTCCATACAGATTTCCAAACGAATTATTAGGTGTGGTTGTTATACCCCCGCTTTTTTAGTTTTAATGGACCCTGAGTTGCTCACTCCTACCTACCAGGCGTTACTTAAAGAACATATTCAAATTGGTCGAGTTTGGAATGTTACTAAATCATCTGATTATGTCTATGAGATTCATTCACCTAGGTTAGCTTTATTCCATAAAACAAGTTCTTGTGCAGTATATCATACATGTACCATTGAATCGTTTTTTTTTCTTTTCTGTATTTGTTTGCAGTACTGCATATATGCACTGCTTTTAAGTTATTTGTGTTAAAAAGCTTTTTGCGCATCTGCAGGTCTCATACTGGTGATCTGCAGAGCAAGACTTGAACCTGCCAAAGATGGCGTGTTTATGGTTTCCCATGCTCTCATGCTACGACAGCTATTTCTGCCAAGGGTGATAGATACGTAGACTATATCCAAGACTACTTCAAAGTTACGAATTTTCAGCAGCTGTATTCAATTGCTATCAGACTAATCCCTAACTACAACAGGACATAGCAGTATGAACCAAAGGATACTATTTTTCCACCCCATCCACGAGTTCCACCAGGTAGGCCGAAGGGAAATCGTATCAAGAATGCATGGGAGAAAGCTAGGAAGTCCGTCAGCTGTTCAAACTGCAAAAAGAAAACTCATCACAACAAGGCAACATGCACTGTCATTCCTTCTTACCCATGAGTTTTAGGTTTTCAGTTCTCCCTGATTAGTTCTATTGGTCACAATGCTGATTCTGTTTGCGCATCATTTTAAACACTTTTGTTAGCTTTTTTTAGAGTACTGCAATTATGTATTGTTTTTATATCTTTCTGGGATATTGTAATTTGTGCTCATTTAAGACTCATTAATCATATAGTGTTATCCACTTTCAGTATTATTGGTTTTTCAGGTTGCTTTTTTCAGAGTGCAGGGGTTATGTACTCTAAGTTGTTATCTAGATAAAAACAATTTCCAGGTGCACTCTGAAAAATGTTACAATATGTCACACCTATGCACTGCATAAATATTACAGTGAGTATGTACTCTATATTCTTCCGGGTCATTATGGCCGTTCATAATTTTTTGAGTACATTTATTATGTACTTTGTGTTCTTCCAGGTCATTATGGTTGTTCAAGTTTTTTTGTACTCTGTGTTCTTCTAGGTGACAGGAAATCTCATATAAGACACACCAAACACAGAGACCAACTATGAGATTCATATTCTTACCCATCATGATTAACCAATTTAGAGAGTCATATTCTTCAATTGAATTTCATAGCTGATCTATGTTACATAAGACACACCAAACACTTCATACTATGGACTTTTACCATCCAACATGTCAACATTTTTATAAAGCGAAACAACTGTACATAGATTAAAGACAAACACCATAGTTTCGAGAACAGTTGTTATCAAAATAAGTAAGAACAATTAGTAAACTTCGATAGTGTCTAAAACAAACTAGTAAACTCTGAATATGTTCTCTAGGATAACTTCTACTATGCAGTCCTAATTCATATAAGTACTGTCAGATACTGGCTTAAAAACCATTTGGAGCATTAATATTCCAGCTCTCCTCAGGAGGAGATGTTGCTGAGAGTATGTTGCATGCTAAAGAGATCCTCTTCTTCTGTATTTTATCTTTTAGTTCTTCTGGTTCTCCCAAGCTCATTCGCACTCCATCAATGACTTCCTCCTTTGCAACTTTCTTCATGATGTGCATGATATATATTGCACAATCTGGATAGTCTCCCTGTTGAGGTGTTGGGTAACTGATCATCTTTACTCTGTGTACAAGTGGAAGGACGAGGCGCAACAAGCGTTCATTAATTGCTAGCAAGCAGTATTCTTCCATAAGATTAGCATTATCGAGACACTGGTCTTTGGATGCGGCTTCCCAAGTGTTGTAGTGGAAGAAATCGCCTTTCTCGCATTCATACACAAGAAGCGTCTGATGCACGTTTTGATGTGACATTGGAATAATAATCTTCCTGGTTTCTTCCTCCATACGATTGATGGGTAAGAAGACAGCATTGTTTTCTGCTACTTGATGCACTGGGTCACTTAAATAAAACTGAAAAAGTAAAAAATAAAATAAAAAAATATCAGTGTAGTACATATGTACTGAAAATTATAGTGTAAAACACATATATGAAAGCATAATATTTGTTCCAACATTAAAAAATGTTTTGTTTCGTTTAGTTTCTGAAATATGCTATTGAAATTCTCAATATCTAAAACAAAATGAGCATGAAGTCGGATTTATTGTAAAACAGTATGAGAGATATGCACTGCACTTTCCAAAGACATGATGCATGTTGTTTTATCAAGATAAATTGAAAAACATACCCAGCCAGTTGGATCAATGTGTAGTACTGGAATGTACTTTCTCGGTCCATTCACTGCTTGCTCATTATGATATGCTTTTTTCAGTTGGTATTGCCAGTAATTTATAAGATCTCCCTCTAAAGGCATGTTATGTAGAAGATCTTCAAATTTCTCTGCAGATAATATGTGATGACCAACCACAGCAGGAGATTTCCAAGCACTGGAGTTGCAGATTCAAATAATCCAAATCATTTATAAGTTTGATCCTAAACGAAGTAGAGAATGTTTTTTAAAATGCAAGGAACCTATCCAAGAGAGACTCACATTGAGGTTGCTTTGTCAAAAAAAGGAGAGAGAAGCGCTCTTTATTGTGAACTCAAATCCTTATAGAACGGAGATTTCCTTAGCTTCAACAACTTGTGTGCAGACTTCACTTTTTTAGGCAGTTCTTGAAGATTTGGACCACCTTTAGCTTTTCTCTTTGTCACATTCTCGTCATCCTTTTTCTGAACTTTTTCTGTTGGGAAATCTTGTTCGACTGGGGTTTCAGTTTTGGATTTTGTTTTTCGCCTTTTAATTCCAGACAATCCTTTGCCACTCGCGAAATCAGGATCAACTCTTTTCTGTGGGTTGCTCCGAGTTATTGGCTTCTGAGGGGTAAATGTGATTTTTGATCATATATTTCTAAACCTAAGTCAAAAGTTGGTCTTGAAACTTGTGATGCAGGATCCAGATCTTTAGCATAATATTTATCAAAGATTTAATAAGAGTACATTTTTCCAAGCTTGGTAAACTACCAGTCGACAGGTACTCCAGATTAAGACTTCCTAAGGATGAATAAGGATCTCCCATAATTTCAGCTTGTAGATATTTTGAGTACTCATCGCTATAAATACCCTTTCCATGGATGGCCAGGTCAATCAGTTTCTCCATCGGCACAGTATGCAGTTCTTTGAGACTCTGTAGCTCACAAACCAAGGGCATAAACTGCATATTCGATAATATTTCTTCAAGAGATGCACCCTATATAAATGAAGTGCCAAACCGTATTATTTTATAGTATGACAAAGTATAAAATGGACCTAACTAGTGTAACGTTAAATTTTCTCACATGTCTCTCTCTAAGAAAACAAATTTTCGCTTCAACATTACCTAGAACTTGTGTCGCTGATGTTTGTTGGAGTTCGGCCTTTTCAGCCTGTTTTCCAACATATAGTGATATGTTTTTGTTCAGTATTGCAGATATGTACTTGTATATCAATATAGTGGATATGCACTGACAATTTTTGTTTTTTACAAGTAAAACTAATACTAGAAGGATTATAACTTACCTGTGATAGTTGTGGCATGCTCTTTTCCTCTTGCAGCTCTTTCACCTTTCGCTCCAAATCAGATCGATCCCAAATTTTAAACTGTGAAACCTCAATATCGAATTGTGTGGGATTTTCTTCAGAGCTCCCCATAACAAACATAGTTGGAGTAGCATTTACCTGTTCATTCGACTTTTCTTGTGTATCAAATGGAATTTCCTTTTCAGACTCTATTACCAAGGGAGTAGTTGTTGAAAGAACGGTTTCATCTAAATGATCCTGGCCTTCTTCATAGCTACTGCTAGATTCTTCTTCTCCCGATTTTGGTTGTGGAGGTGGGTAAGCTCTGTGATATATATCATTCAAAAGATTTTCTAGCATACTCACATCAGTGGGGAGATCGTCCTCTTTCCTTCTCTGTAACTCGCCCCATTTTTCCAATTGTCAGCCTCAAATCATCATGCTTTACTTCCAAATCCTCAAAATTTTCTTGCCAATCTACTTTCAATGGTATGTCTTCAACTAGAAGCCTTTGAGCAATTTTATTCAACATTTCTTTTTCATCCATAATATATTCATCCTTAAATTCTTTAGAGAACTGGAAAGTACATATAACACACACATATAACCAGTTTTTGTATCAGTATAACATATATGTACTCAAATAAATAGTACATATAACACACACACACAATCATTTGGTCAATCAGAAAACTGCTTTTCTGATAGTGTCTAAGACAAATCATTTCATGTATGAAAACATAAATAATTATACTTCAATTGACCCACTTTAATCAGTTTTTTCAGATATGTACTGGTGCATCATTGTCTCCTAAACCAAAACGACAAGAGGCATAATGAAATAAAACTTATCCTAGTAATATGTACCTGTTTTTCTTAGGGACTTACTGTGTATTGCGAAGCCTCCATATCCTTTAGAAACTCAACAGATATTTCTTTGATGTTCCACCTTGCCGCTCTTGGCAGGTATCGATCATCTGGTAACGCCAGTGGTTTCACCAAGTGAGTATGCTCCGCATACAACAACTGTAACAAAATAACATCAATAGAATCAAATACAGAATCTTAAATTGACAGTACAAGAAATATGTACTTGGAAAAAAAACTTGTACTAGCCAATCATACCAGCAAATAGACGACACAACCAGTGATGTCCTCGGGAGTGTTGTAGTTCTGATTGATTTTCTTCTCTAAGAAACTATGTATCAGGTCAGGCCAAGATACATTCTTTGAATTCTCGAGATCATTAACTAAACCAAAGTACTTTTCTTTAAGTTTATGAGCATCTTTTGTTGTAAAAAACAAAGTAATACACATAAACATGCATAGTAGCTTGACCATATCTTCAATAGTTTGTTCAGTTTCTACTCTTGGTATCATGTACTCCATATATTCATCATCTTCACTATCCGGTACTTGTTCATTTTCAGTATCATCCTCATTGTCTTCATCACTGTCTTCACCACCTTCAGATTCAGAATTCTTCTTCTTGATTCAAGTACGCTTGAGCAGGTTCAGGATCGCATTTTATAGCATTGGTCTTGTAACCATGTTGCTATCATAAAAGTGTCTAATATAGAATGGTTTATGTCTCCATCCACCACCTCCCATCAAAAAGGTGTCATCAGTTCTTCTTCCTGCCATTCTTGGCATTCCAAATATTACACCCATTTTTCCTGGTGTCGACGTGACAATGTGTGTTTCACCTCTTCTAACAAACTCAAATGTGAGCTCATTCTTGAGTCGACCCCTTTTGTAACACTTCAAGTACTTTTTAACGGCACCTTCCAACTTTTCCCAATGACTTTCTGTGTACTTAGTGTGCCAGAACATCAAGAATATCTGTCCATAAGAATATTCACCTATCTTTTGTAATTGGGATTCACTCAAAGTATAATTACTTGCCTTCATTTTGGCAACCAGGCTATGTAATTCTGTGAAACTAGACCTATACAACTTCCTAACAGATTTTGGCACAACCTTACCTGCAAAATTTAATTGGTTTTATTTCAGTATAACATTTATGGACTGCACATTCATCATCTCAGAAACACAAACAATCAGTATTGGCCTTATGTACTGCATATCCAAAGATCATTATCACATAAAGGAAAAAAAAAGTTGATGCATAATAAAGAAACTAATGAATTTACAGTACATAAACACTACAATGTCTCAGTGTTTGCAAATATAGGTATGCCACACACTGTTATTCAACAGTTTTTGAATTATGTACTGACAATTTATGTGCCAGAAACACAAACAATGATAAATATACACATAAACAATGTTACCCTTTCACTATTGGACTTATGTACTACCAAAAAACAACCTAATTCATAAAAAACCTCAGTATTTGATATATGTACTTGTGGTTTTATGTATCAGAAAAAAAAACACATTGCATATCACTTTTAATTATTATTCTACAGTTTTTTAGTTATGTACTGCCAATTCTAAGCGCTAGAAACACAAAGTAGAAGTTGCATGTAAACTATGATGGGTATTCTTCAATTTTTCATCAGTACGTCGCATATGTACTGATGGATCTATGTCCCTGAAACACAAAAAAACATACTAAAAGTGTTAGAAATAGTACCTTTTTTCTTATTTGCTGCCTTTTTACTTTGTGTTCTTCCTTTTCGGCTTAGTAAATCTGGAGATTCATCGTCCGATGAACTTTTAGCAGCTTTCTTCTTTGATTTTGGTGTGACAACCTTTTTACTCTTTTTCCTCGTTGATTTTCGTCTTGGAATTCTTGAATCTTCTTCTGATGACCTAGGAGCACCTCTAGAATCCGTTATTGTTTCTTCTTCTTGTATTGTTATTTTGATTTTTCTTGTAACCATTATCAGAATCTAGGTTTTTAGGTTTTTCTCTGAATCAGAATCGTTGTTTTCAAACTAGCAAAATCTCTGAATGAATTTGGGTTTTGTTTTCTCTTTGAGAATGAATTTTGAGATCTGTTTATATCTCAATCATTTTGATTCTCTCTGAATTCTCTATGTGAAGTTTCTCTCTGCAGTAATGTTAAAATTCATTTATTGAATTTCTGACCGTTTCAGCGATTTTCGTACGGGAAACAAAACCGTAAGAAAGTGGTGCATTCGTCACACGTGTTTAGTCTTAGGGTAAGATGGTCATTTTGCTAGTTTCAAAATACTATGGACCTAATGATAAGTCTAAAACCCGGTTGGACCCTAGTATAACTAACTTAATGGGCTTAGGACCAAACAACAAATTTTCCAATTTGGAATCGTACTGGTGGACTGGGCCTTGGCATATATCTGCTAGGTCTTAGTCGAACTTCTCCTGGGCACTGATAAAAAGAGGCGAAATAGTGAAGATGGAGGGGGAAGAAGGGAGCGCAGCGGCAGAGCCTTACTTAGAAGACTAGGGTTTGAAGTTTTACTTATCCTAATACGTTTTTGCTTGGCTAGTTTCATTTGAATATGTTTATGGTTTTTGGGAAAGTCATATCTAGCTAGAGCCATGTTAGGATTTAGGTAGAAACCAATTTTATTATGAAAACTCTACGTTTACTAGGTATCACCGGGGCCTTACGACCCCGGATCAACCACTGGTTAGTTTTATGCATCATGTAATCGTCAGAATCCGACATAGGGTTTCTAACTTGGTAAGTTCCGTGAAAATATTTTAAATATCATTAATATGCTTTTATTATCCAGGTATCTCCACTGATATGGTCCGGTTTATGATACCTAGGTATTATCATTAGTGATTTCTTAAAAAAAAAAAATAATCTTGGTGCCTTTCTTATTTGTTGATTCCTGGTGATTAAATGGTGATGACGGATTAACCGTGAATATCACCTGTGAAAGATGGCATCCAAAGCATAATATGGCTTTGGCGGATGATATTGGGCGTTTTTATCTAACAAATTATAACATGCAAGCTTAAGCGTCGTTTGAATGCAATAAGTCTAAACGAAATGGATTAAAAAGTACGGAGCTAAACTGAAGATACCCGTAGGATAGTTAAAAAGTTTCTTCCTTCCTTAGTCATAGTTGTACTGGCTCTTATAGCAGCTTCTGCTTCAAAGTTGTGCGTGGAAGTTGGGAAGGGTAGCAAAATATAATAAAGCAATCCAGAAAATCTATTACGAATAATAGAATGGCATGATCTGGATAAGAATTTATATTATCAAGAAAAATAAATAATTAATACTAATTTCACTATAGTACAGTAGTCTAGTCGGTGGGTGATGGTATGGTAAAACTTCGATAAATTAATAATCTTGGGACTGCTAAAATTCTATCAATTTAGCGAAGTATTAATTTATCGATAAATTAATAAGTTATTAGTATATCGAAAACATACCAAATTTAACTTTTAAATTTCTGAAAATAAGATATATATCTAGAGATTTTGTTTTCAATTCAAATTATTTTTTAATTATTGGCGTATTATGTGTATAAATGTAAATACTTTGATGTTAAAATTGAAATAATAAGAAGAGAACACAACAAAATCATTTTGGAACTTCTCAAAGAGCACAAAAAATTATAGACGGAGTCCAGTGTATTACAAATGTGAATAAAATATAAATAAGACGTTATATATAGTATAGTGCTATTACCCTGATTATTAATTTACATATTAGTTGGGTCCTGTTAGAAACTTCAAATTTTTATTATCTTATATAAATTTAGTGATGTTATTAATTTATCACACTGGCCCAAGTCGGGACTGGCAAAAAATATTATCTTAACCAAATTATTAATTTACCGCGGATTGGCAGTTCCACTGTACCAGCTACCTGAGTTTGAAACTCGACAGCAACAAATTCTTCATCGACCAAAAAATAATAATATAATGAATAATGCAAAAGTCATGGGAGATGTTCAAGCAATTGTACCTTTTAACTCAACCATAAACCAGGTGAACCATACGATAATATGACCAATATAAACTGGAGTTATGAGCAACTAACCCCAAAAGTAAATAAACGTGTTTTTGACCCGTACATGAATTTCGAGCTTCCCTTTTTTGGCATTCAACTATTCTTAAATTGTTGTAGTCTTTTTTGAGTCGAGATTTTTCTAGACGTTGTTTGAATTCTCGCAGTCTGTATTTTTGTTTTGATTTTAACTTCTCCAGATTTTTGTGGACGGATATCATGTATTTGTAAATTTTATTATCAGACCCACCTTTAGAGAAAAGACCGATGTATGCTCGTTATTTACACACTTTATATGTCCCGATCTCGTAAAAATGCAATCATCTCCTTGTCGATTTCCTTGAGTGTTAAATCGCGGTTGTCTTCCTCATCTTCAATGAAATTTTCATTCTTCAAATAGGCCCCGAGCATCTTACTTTCGTGTGATAGTAAGATGCCAATGATGCAATGACACTTAACGTCATTCTTAACCCGATTAATATCATACAACATCAAAAACTTAGAAATGTAATTCGTTTGATATTTTTTTCTTTAGTATTTTTATATTGTTTGAATTTTTGTAGCGGATGCTCTCCTTTTTTTTCCATAATCTTTCGTGCACTTTTTCGTGTCAAGTTCATGTTTAAACGATTCTTTTTGTTAAATCGCCCCGCGGATTCGCAGTTCCACTGTACCAGCTACCTGAGTTTGAAACTCGTCAGCAACAAATTCTTTATCGATCAAAAAATAATAATATAATGAATAGTGCAAAAGTTATGGGAGATGTTCAAGCAATTGTACCTTTTAACTCAACCATAAACCTGGTGAACCATACGATAATATGACCAATATAAACTGGAGTTATGAGCAACTAACCCCAAAAGTAAATGAACGTGTTTTTGACCCGTACATGAATTTCGAGCTTCCTTTTTTTTTGGCATTCAACTATTCTTAAATTGTTGTAGTCTTTTTCGAGTCCACATTTTTCTAGACGTTGTTTGAATTTTCGCAGTCTGTATTTTTGTTTTGATTTGAACTTCTCCAGATTTTTATGGACGGATATCATGTATTTGTAAATTTTATTATCAGACCCACCTTTAACGAAAAGACCGATGCATGCTCGTTATTTACACACTTTATATGTCCCCATCTCGTAAAAATGCAATCTTCTCCTTGTCGATTTCCTTGAGTGTTAAATCGCGGTTGTCGTCCTCATCTTCAATGAAATTTTCATTCTTCAAATAGGCCCCTAGCATCTTACTTTCGTGTGATAGTAAGATGCCAATGATGCGATGACACTTATCGTCATTCTTAACCCGATTAATATCATGCAACATCAAAAACTTAGAAATGTAATTCGTTTGATATTTTTCTCTTTAGTATTTTTATATTGTTTGAATTTTTATAGCTCATGATCTCCTTTTTTCCCCATAATCTTTTGTGCACTTTCTCGTGTCAAGTTCATGTTTAAACGACTCTTTTTATTAAATCGCCCCCAATTCTAGATGTCATTTTGTTGATCTGGATCCTCAAATAAGTTCTCCAATTTTTCTTCGTGATTTGAATATTTGGGATCTTGATTAAGGACCCGTAAGAATCCTGCAAGAAGTGTTTACTTGTTCTTTTTTTATTTAACGCGTTCTTGCTCTTCTTTGCATCACTATCAGTCTTACCTTCCATGAGCTCTTGATTCTTTACACGGTTTAATTACCTTGTTGTCAAGCAATGATTGTCTTTTCCTCCGTCTTTAGGCGTCACCCTACCTTTGTCCCTGTCCCAAAATTTAATATTGCATAATAGTTTAGTCCACATTCAACATGCTATTACATGTTATATTCTCAACCTTTGATTTTGATATTTTGCTACGTATTTTGGTTATCCAATATAAGTTTCTTAATTTAATATGTTTCCGATGTTGTTGAATTTCTAATTTTTTTCACTGCTAGGTAAATGCTCGGTATATAAGGACTAAGTAAAATACTTGATTATGGTCAAGTAAACTGACAATCAAGATGTAATGACATCCAACGTTCAAAGAAATTCAATGTGTAATATGTTTTTTATCGTCAATGAGAATCAATTGGCCATGCCTCTCGACCAGTGCTTAACTAAGTTACTTTGGCTCAACTAAAAAAACATGGTAATGCATTAGTTTCTCAAATAAGAGTTGTTATATCTGAGAAATAAAATTGCAAAATTTAAAGACATGATTTTCCAAAATATGAAAATACGATGAAGCTGCAACTCACTGTGCCTTATCTAATCTACCACTACCCGTAATTTGTTGTTTAAATTGCAAATCCATGAGTTTAAATTTTCTTAATAAGTTGATGTTGTACTTGTACAATGCAAAGATTGCTATCCGAATAATATGTTATGGTTTTTATATTAAATTAAAATTTTATAAAGCGAGAATTTCGTAAAAATATATTATAGAGTAAGAAATAGTTTGAAAATGACGACCAATAATGATAAGCATTCGTGAAACAAATAATCCTTAATAATTAATTAATCTAAATATTATATAGTCGCATTACCAGCTTTATCTTGTTGTTTATTGTTACCTCTTTCATAAAGTTATGCTGGTGAAATCAATGTATCAATTATGACTTTGTACGTTTCCTTTTATTCTGTTTTTGATGCACATATATTATTTAGAGTTGTTTGGATTTATGCACATTTTCATTGAACAGTAGGAAAATGTAACCTCATTTTTGTCCATTAATCCGTGAATTCTTTTTAAAATTTCCTCGCATGATATTTCTGCTCCAGAGTTGATTTCATTACAGGCGTAATTATTTTTGGTGTCTTATTGTTTGAGTTTACAAAGATTTGATCTTTCTATTTTCATATCTCATAATATGTTGTGGGCTTAACGGTGATCCGACTAAAATGTGGCCCATCTTAATATTTCAATACGTACTAAAACTAAAAAGTGAAAACTACAGGGAGACCCATTTTCCCTGATGTTTCTACTGTGAAATCCACGTTCCCAAAATTAAAGGCGCGCACCCAAATTCTGGAAGAAAATTATTCTCAAATTCAAAATATATAAAATTCTGTTTCTGTCTTTTTTTTTCTTCTTCTTCTTTTTCTTCTTCTCCACTATACCTAGATCTCAGAAAAAGGGAGAGATTCGATTGATTTCGAGAACAAATTCATGCCTAAATTCGATTGATCTCAACAACAGCACAAAATCGTCTTCTTCTTCGAATTAACAACGAACCCTCTTACTACCGATTCTCTTCATTACAATTTCAATTCACTACTGTTATTAATGGTAGCAGCAAAAATCCCTAAATGGGTTTGTAGAACACGGTTTGGTCATCATAGATTTATGATCAAAACTTGTTTTCAATGAAGATTTTGAAATGAATTTCAGATTTTTATGAAACTCTCAGCCGTGAATTGAGTTGGAGTAAGCAATACTGGATGAGTTGTGAAGAAGGTTTAATTGCAGATGATGGTGTAAATACATGATTTTGACCAAGAACCCCCGAATAACTGAAAGATAATGGTTTGCGTGGGAGTTAATGAAACATGAAAGAAGATGATGATGTGATTATGACTGCATAACATGTCATTAAGTCGAGAAACTGTCTGCATAACATGTTATGCATTCGTGAAAATGGATGCATAATCTGTTATGCATCTACAAAATTTGTTGCATAACTTGTTATGCAGTCCAGAAAACCTGCATAACCTGTTATGCGTCCGAAAATATGGCTACATAATGCATTATGCATCGAGAAAATAGATGCATAACCTGATATGCATCAGTAAATATGGATGCATACTGCATTATGCATCAATTTTTTATATGTACGGCTAAAATCAACCAAAAAAATGGTAATATAACTTGTTATAGATGCATAATTTTGTTATCCAAACGCATAATTTGTTATGCAGTGGAGAAAATGGTCGCATAATTCGTTATGCGTCTGCAGAATGTGTTATGCATCGTTTTTGGTGACTGCATAATGCTTAAGTGTCAAGTTTTCAAAAAAAATCCCTAAAATGAGGATCACCTCCGATTTTTTCGTTAAAAACAAAAATTTGATATTCTTGTTTGTACTCGTTGCGTAGCTCTTTTAAAAAAATTTCCAACGATATAAAATTTGTAAAATTTTAAGGCGCGGATTTTTAGATATGTTATGTCCAAGTTGCGCTGCCATTTATACCCCTGCGTAACGAGTTATGCCTGAAAACATAGTATGCATAACCAGTTATGTATTGATTCATATAATTATGAATGTCACGGTATACAAAATTAATTGTGGGTCTGATAATGAGAATATTATTTTTTTTTGTCTCCCCATAATTTCCCCAACTGAAAACCTGCTCCTCTAAATCTTCGTTATTACTTTACTTTTTGAGAAAATATAAGAAATTAATGACAAACAAATAAAACTGTTTTGGAAAAAGAAAACTAAATTTTATAAGACGTGTCATCGCATAAAATGGGCCACCACATTGTATATGATCTCCATGTTGTCCTACACCCGCATGACCACACATTACTTCTCTCACCACAATCTCCTATCCTATCACCCTTAAATTACTCAATACAATGGCGACAAACATTGAAATACACAACATTAATATTCCGTTCACACCCTAAGAAAACAACTACCGTATCCTTAAAGCCTTATACTAAGAAAACAACTATTGTATCCTTAATCTAATAATAACTACACACAACTCTATAAAACAGCAGCCGCAGCCACAGCCGCAGAGTTCTAACACAAGAAATCCCCATGATAATCCAAATCAAGGATCACATTTACATTTTATCAAAGCAATGCTTGTCGAAAACTTATACAGTCAGCCTTAGTTGATTCCCAAGCTTTCATGGTCAATGAAAACAAAAATCCAAACTGATACAACAAAATCATACAGACAACAATTGTGGAAAACAAATAGCATGAAAACAAATGTCTGGCTGCTCAGGAAAAAGCCCTGAACCTTACCAAAAAGCACCCCCTTTCTTAAATTTTGATTGAATTCAAAAAGAGGCGTGATACTGAGCCCTGAACTTTACCTCCTCTCTTAGTTAAAGCAATGATTTAAAAATCAAAAGAGGACGCAGAAGAACAATAAATCCCACCGGCAAAACTAATACCAGTCGAGATAAAAAGAAAAAAATAATCGGTCCAGAAAATGGTTGCACACTAACCCATCTCAAAGCCTGCAAGCTCAAATCAAATTCATTAGCTGAATTTGTTTTCACAATAGTTTCAATGGGTCAAAATCCATAAAGTAAAAAAAAAAAGATAGTGAGAGTCATATCTGCGGCTCACTCAGAAGATAAGAAAAAAATAAAATAAATCAACACAGCACATCGACTAAACAGGATTAATCAAAAGAAAACAACAAATAAAGAACCTAAACAGAACATATCAACATAAAGAAAAAAAATAATCATGAAAATTGAAAAAGAAAGAGATAAAAAATCAACAACCAAATTAAAGTCATGGCTTGTTTAACATTCGTACTAAGAAACTCTCACCTGCAAAGCCCAAACCACGTCAAAACAAATAGAAAATCGAAAAATCAACACAAATAACAGAAAAGGAAAAGAACCTAATCTCAGTCTGGTTCCTTACCATTGATCTTAGTTGAGATTAAATTCATCATTACTGGTAAACATACAGTATTTTGTGAAAGCAAAACACAATAGAATGCACTAAGCAAAAAACTAACCCTATGATTCCATGTTAAAGTTTTTAAACCTAGGACCCAATAATATCATTTACACTCCTCTTGTCAACTGCCAAACTTTTATTCCACACCGTTCTCCCCCTTAGTCTTTATCATCTACAGGCAGTAATTGCACTCCCGTATCTGGAAGAAAAAATTCATGGCTGAAATCGAAAAAGAGAAATACAGAAGCATGGGAAACAAAAAGAGAAAAACACTGTGATTATATCCTTCGTGGTACTGAGATTGATGTAATTAATACTAGAAATAATTAGAAGAACAAACAGAGATAAGAGATGACAAAATCATTAAAAGATAATAACATGATAGCAACACAGATAACATAGATCAAAGAGAATTTTGTGCAAATTAGTCTCTCTCCACCACCTTATACTTTTTGATTCAGAGATCAAGAGAGAAACAAACCAACTCTTGTATTCGCAAAAACTGAGAGGACCGAGAGGACCTCAATGTAAGACAGATTTTCATAATGGTGCATGTATACTCGAATAAAATATAAGATACTGCCCTCTTCCCAAGTTTAATAGAAACAGGTTGCTCAGAGCATATCGTGCAGCACAGGAATGTGGCGAAGATGAGCAATGTGCAAAACCCATTGATCAGAAAGAACCCAATTATTAATAAGATAATAAAGAGTGAAGTTGCAAATAAGAGTTGTCTGCACCTCATCCATGATGGAGAAGATTCGCATAACAACTTGGGGCACAAAGTTGTGGTGTCAGTGTATCTTTTTTCCAATATCAAATGGACGATAGTGGGGTTCCTAAAGCACTACCAAGTTAACATGACACTATAAACGTTATCAATTATAACTACAGCAATCCAGTGGCAATCGTTTTGTATCTAGTCCGTTCAGAAAGCAGAAGTGCATAAGAAGAGTACCACAGCCTCAGAACAAACAATCCAAGGAATTTAAAGTACCTTATCGAGAAGTTATGTCGGTCCCTGACCTTCTTCAACCGCAGCCAATGCTTCCACCTGATTCCCGTGTTTAAGAAGTCAAGCTAATAAGATCTTCTCGTGTTAAAATAGGGGCTTTCACATAAAGATTGCATCCATGTTGAATGGAGATATTTGCTTCTTTTATAATAATTTGATAATGAGAGGAAAATCAGATTATCAAAGACCCAAATAACATAGATGCAATCTTTATATTGAAGTCCTTATTTTCAGCAATCATGTCAACATCAAAGTATCAAACTTATGTTTGATGGAAGATGTTTGTGTCTCCCATGACCATGCGTGCCATCTACCCAATAATCAGAAATAAAAACGACAATCCAGTCAATACATTACACACCCAATTATCAGGAAGCCAACGATAAAGAGAATACCCTGCACGGGAACCACTGACTCCGCTACACTTCTCTAAGCTTTAGCCCCTGCATCAAAAAACAGAATAGGCTAAACTAAACCAATCAAAATCTTACAACGAATTAACCTATTTTTCAAAAATATACTGTTAACCAATCTACAAAAACAGAATTTGATTGCCCAAAATTTGCAAAAATACATTAGGACTTCACAGGGATGGATCAATTTGACTCCTCCCCTTCCGTGGCTTGGAAAGATTGGGTTTCCAAGCAAGAGACGATCTGTTTTCTAGGAACTTGATCTAAATTACCAAAGCCAGAAAATAAATATTAATGGCTAACTTAAATTAAAAAAAAAACACTAAGGAGACATCAGTTAATGCAAATTGAAAAGAGAAATACTGAATGAAAAAAAAAAACCAATCAGTATATACAAAATTGAGGAAAAAAATAAATATCATGATGTATTACACCTTCACATTTAAAATTGATTGAGTTTATTTGACACAATAATGCAAATATGTACAGATTTCAAACACACTAATAACCCTGACATTTTCTACATCTTAATAGCTTATTTACAGATAGAGAAGAGAACTGAAAAGCTTTGATATTAACCTTGTAAATTTAGTTATTGCTGCAACCCGTGTTGGCCTAAAACCGGAATGATGCATGTTGTTGCTGTCCTGGTGATGCACATAATTGGCCAACTTTGCCTGCATATGAAAAGCAGAAACTCAGTATTTATCTAGCATTGGCATACCTCTGATCCCATCAGTAAGCTGCATTCCCTAAAACAAAGACTCAAATTTATCTGGCATTATCATTATTATCGTGATTGGTACCCTATTACATCTGTTTAGATGGAATTCAAACTTAATAATTAAACCTTACAGATACAAAATTCTAGGATTTTGACATGTTTACCTCCTTTTTCTTTTTCTGATTCAACCTTGCCACCCAAATTTCCTGCAACAAAAAGTATAATCTATTATTTAAAACCAATCAAATCAAAAAGACTAATTCACATATAATTCAAGTTAGCGGAAATAAAACCCCAAGGGAGCCATGAGACTACCGAAAGGCATAAATCCCTGGAGAAAAAATCGATAACAATTGCATACCTTTATATGTGAATCCTAGAAAAACCTAATTTACTAATGTGAATCCATAGAAAACTCAAAATTTGGGAATGAGAAGATTTAGAAGTAGTACCTATTTGAGACAGTAAACATCACATCAACAAAATTTGAGGATTTTAACCTAGAAAATTCAGAATCCCAAATACCAATTTCTCAAATTATATCACCAAACTAATTTAGAGATCAAGATAGTTGATGGCTTCATGCAATCCAACTTGATTTGATATTAGCGAAAGAAAGGATTCCAAAAGAAAGCCCGATAGCTGCTCCTCCAATAGTATTGATGGTTTATAACAACTACTTTCAAGCAAAGAACCATGAACACCTCTTTTTGATTCAACATCAAGCCCTGCGGTGAATAAGATGAAACAATCGAAACAAAATAAAACAAAGAACTAGTTATGGGTTTAGTGTTCGTAGAGAACTGAGAGCTGGGTAAGAGAGAATAGACTGAATTCAGACGGAAACAACTGAGTTTAGGGTTAAAAAAGAATAGAATAGCCGAAATTTATTGACCCACATGCACCCACGTAACAATACTGAAATTTCGTGGCCGTCCACTCCAAAAACTCTATCAGGACGTTTCGGACCGCGAGATAGCCCTCCCTGATAGATCCTGACCGTCTAATGATTCTTAAGTCTCAAAGTCAAAGTGCATGTGGATTGATTAATAGTTTTTCTTCGTATAGCTTGGTATTTAATTGTCCAGATTATTGGGATATACTCAGGTTTATATGGACATAGTGCCCTTAGTAAGGAGAGGCCAAATATGGGTGAAGTTACAATACTACCCTTATCCTTTATAATTCTAATTACCTTAAATCAGTTTTATTCTTTTCATTCCATCTTCCTTCTTCTCTTCTTCTTCTCCTCCACAACCATACCGACTCTCCATCACACCACCATCAAAACTCGTCGTAATCGTCGATTCGAAAATTCCGATTAATCTTCAAACATGGAGCCACCACGGCCGAAACCTAGTCGTACGAAAAACACAAATAGAAAACCCAACGAATACACCCTGGAATTGCTTTGTTAGTTCAAAAGAAAGAGAAGAAAAAAATGGTTGAAGAAGAAGAAATCGAAGCCGCTGAAAAAAGAGAAATGACGCGATTAAGAAAGTAAGGGCCTACTTAAACTCACTCTAGTACTTCAATTTCATGTTTGCATGTCAAATTAGGTCAGAAAAATCAAATCTTTGAATTTGCAGTTATTTAGCCGGCAAGGTGTTTGTTTCACGACCTTGCCGACTTTTCATATCTAGGTTTAGTCGGCAAACTCTTAGGTTGAAGATCTTGCTGGCTGTTTATTATCTGTAACTGCTCCTTGTAGGGTCCGCAAGGTATTCAACCTAGGACCCTGCCGGTGTCAGTTTTTTTTTAGCCGGGTGGGTTATAAATTTTTACCTTGCCGGAATTTCAATTTTTTAGTATCTCTTTATGCCTTGAATTTTGAAAGTCAGAATGGTATTTGAATACCACCCTGGCGGCTTTATGTTGGCTGGCATTGTTTAGATTATAGAGCCTGCCGACTATTGATGTTGAAAATCCTGTGTTCAAGTTGTTATAAGCCGGCAGGTTATTGGTATAAGACCCTGCCGACTATATTTTAGCCGGCATGTAGTTTAGATATCGACCCTTCCGACTTTTGTGTAGCCGGCAAGGTTATATTTGTCGACCCTGCCGACTTATGAATTTTTTCTTAATTGTTCTTGTTCAGGTTGCAAAAGGCAAAGAATAAAACTGCTACTCCTCCTTCAAGACCTCCTCATGTTGGTGAAAAACTCTTGACTGCAATACATCGAGGGGAATTTGTTGATCCTGGGACACTCAAGATCTGTGTACGGAATGATTCTCAACCACCATCGGAACCAAGTGATTTGGATGAAACTCCAGAAGAAGACCAATCAATTCCATATGGTAGAAGAGGTGATGATGATAACGTTGATGAAGAACTCTGGCTGCTGGAGGAGGTAACAATGATGATGGTGATGGTGATCAGGACATGCTACCTGTTGGAGGAGGTAATGATGATGATGATGATGGTAATGGAGATAAACATAAGAATATCGAAGATGGAATTGTTGAAGAGGCAGTGGAAGAAGAAGAAGAAGAAGAAGGAGAACAAACTCAAGCTAATGTTCAACAAACCCAAGCTTCAACTTCAACTGAAACCGGAAAGAAGAAGAGGGTTATCACTAAACCAGCTGATTCTCATATCCCTCCCCCTCACTTGATGGTTAGACTGAAACCAGGTGAGCCTCCAAAGGGGACCCCAGCAGATGGTGGAGATGTTCTTTTTGGATACAAAGACTCATGGGCATGTCAAATCCATAATACTATCGTAAGTAATCTCAATCCGTCTTTGTTTTTTATTTAAGTGTATCTATCTTAAATTTGCGTCAGGTGTTCGTATTTCTTTTCATTTTATTTTTTTGGTATTTAGGATCACAAGCATGCCATCCGTCTCATGAGGCGCCAAGCTTCATGTTAGTGACTAAGAATTGGGATCTTGAGGATGAATGTGACAAGGTGAAAATGATTATCAAGAACTCCGGGTTGTGGCCTGCGGTGGAGAGTTCGAATATTGATCATGATAGAGTTACCGTATCTGCACTCCGTGAGAGGTTCTACGGAGAGACTGATACAATGTTATTCTCATTCGGTGAGATGGCGATAACTCCCGATGATGCTCATCAAATTCTAGGCCTCGAGGTTGAGGGAAAAGAAATCAGTGAGGGCTTCGATAATAAAATTTCTTGGGAGGATATTTACAAATTGAGCAAGAAATTGTTCTGTTGGAATCAGTTTGAGACAGAGTCTATGCTTGTAATGAAGGATGGTCATCTAAGCAAGAAGTTTAATATGAATAATTTGGGGGAAACATTATCTGGGACCAAGAAAATCTTTCATAAGGAAGGAAGGGTGAACTCGGTGCGAATCAATGCTACCACGTCAGCTTATTTTCTATACGTCCTGGGCAAATGTATCTTCCCCGACAGTTCCGGAAGCTTGGTCGATGTCAGGTATATGCAACTATTGGATCCCTTAGATCAGATGCATGAGTATTCTTGGGGTACTGCGGTGGTCGCCTTCTTGAAAAATGAGTTGACAAAGGGCTCAAGGGCACTCACTGCGCAGGTTAACGGAAATATATGTCTCTTCCAGGTAATTTTATTGCCTAAATCATTTATATTTGCAAAATTCTCGTAAGATAAGATTCTTACTAAACTTTGTGTTTGCATAGGTTTGGATATATGAGCACTTCCTTACTTTGGTGAAATCCAACTCCTACATCAAAGGGGATGAGAATGATGCGATTGATAATCCAAGAGGGCAAAGATACAGTTTTAAGGGTGGTTAGGATAAGGAAATGCCCCAGCAGCTTATCAAAATCCGAATCGCTATCGAAAAATTGACTGCGGATGAGGTGATATTTGATCCGTATCGAGATGCTATAAATCAAGGTTTAATCCAAAGGAGAGATGATGTTGCATTATAGTACTGTAGATGGTGGATTTTAGACAAAGGATAAATTCGTAAACTCATAATTATATGAAGCTCTGATTCAGCAATCACACGTGAGTATCGAGACACGGGTCTCTCGTCGAATTCTCAACGGAGAGTACTTTCTCTCAGAGTACCTGTAGATACGTAGTCTCACGATTAGACAACGGAATATCTCATGAATACTGAATACTTTCAGTGATTATTTCTATATAGCATCACGAGATGGACGGCTCCTAGACAGCTTTCTCTGCTAGTATAGAGCGATAACGTCTTTAGGAACAAACAACAAGTTTACCCTGACTATATAAAGGATATGACTTACCGACAAGCTCGTATTAGGATAATTAATGCTCCTAGACATCTTGCTCTGCTAGTATAGAGGTACAAAGTTAATTATTCCTAATTACAATCGTTCGTATTCCATGATCGAATCAACGACTGGTCCCATGGAATGACAATAACAATTGTTCTGATTCTATGATCGAATCCACAACTTGATCTCATAGAATAGCAATAACTATATTATCTCATTACTCCGATTTCATGATCGAATCCACAACTGGTCTCATAAATGGTAATAGATAAACCTTAATTACTCTGATTCTATGGTCGAATCTACGATCCCATGGAATGATAATGCTCACTTTATTATTCTGAATTCGTAGTCGAATCCTCAGCTGATCCTATGAATTAATAATAAACATCTTATTACTCAGTTTTGTGAATTATTCTCCACTGAATTCCACAATTAGTAATAAATAATCAACAACCGGGAGTCTGAGCTACCTCTAAGTAAGCCCCGATTCAAATGGTGAAGGTGTATTCAACGATGATACACTAACAGTCACCGCACAAACAAGTATTTCAAAAAACAACGAAACGATGAACCTATGCAAAATAGAGAAGAAAATAATAAATAATTAAAAATATTGACCAGGGTGCTGGGAGCACGGTCTTGATTAAAAATATTGACCAGGGTGCTGGGAGCACGGACACACGACCGACCGACCGTGTCGTGGTCAATCCTACGCCAGTTTTATATTTTAATGCATTTTTATTATTCTCCATGATTTGATGAAAATTCTCTCATTTTATCAAATCTCCTTCGTCTTGAGGAAACTCCTCGGTTTCATGGTACTTCCATAAATCCATACAAAATAATATAAAATTAAGGAAAGGAGTGTGGGGCGTGACCATTGGCCAACCGGCCATTCCTTAGTACCAACCGGCCCCACACCCACGGTTCCTTATTATTTTATTATTATTATTATTTCTCTAATTTCATGAAAAAACTCCTTGATTTCATGGTATTTTTACACAAATCATCAAATAATAATAAAACAAATAAATTGTGAAAACTTGTGGGACCGGGCCTTGGCCGGCCGGCCATGCCCTAGCCGGTCCCACATGCCCCTTTGTTTTATTATTTTATTATTAGTTTTCCTTGAATTCATCAAATTCCTTGATTTCATGGTATTTCTCTCAAATTAGGAAAAATTCCCTCAAATCATCAAAATACCTAAAAATGTTAAAAAATTAGGAAAACTCGTGGGACCGGGCCCTAGCCGGTCGGCCATGCCTTCCACGGTCCCACACGCCCTTTTTTTATTATTATTTTAATATTTTTTGCTTCCTTGAACTCATGAAAACTCCTTCAATTCATGGAAACTCCCTAAATTCATCAAAATTCTCAAAATTCATGAATTTTTCATAAAATCATTCACCGGGCCCTAGCCGACCGGCCATGCCTTCCACGGTCCCACACGCCCTTGTTTTATTATTTTAATATTTTTTGCTTCCTTGAACTCATGAAAACTCTTTCAATTCATGGAAACTTCCAAAATTCATCAAATTTCTCAAAATTCATGAATTTTTCATAAAATCATCAAAATATTATAAAATTAAGGAAAAGGCACCAGGGACCATGGTCACGGCCGGCCGACAATTCCTTGACCACGGCGGTCCCACGCCTCCTCATTCCTTATTTTATAATTATTTTTCATCATCTCATAATGTTTTCCTTAGTTTCGTCGAAACCCTAATTTTGGCATATTTTCTCGAATGGATGCTCAATTGCACGCCAGAAAATATCAAAATTCTCAGGAATGAGACGCGGATGCCTTGGGGACACGAGCACGCTATCTTGACCGACCAAGATTGGCTTTTTGGCTCACATAAGCCGGTCCCATCAATTTTCAAAGTTTTGACCTAATTTGCACAATTGCTCGTATTAGGTCCAAAACTCTCCCAAACACTTTGGATTTTCATGAAGTCATCGTCAGGAGGTCACGGGACGACCCAGGGCCGGTTTCATGACTCCATGGTCGGTCCCTCGCCTCGTCATAATTAATTAGGTTTTCTCACCTAAGGCTCAGACGAGCATTTTCGAATAAATGATTAAACCAGCATTTAATCATTCTTTCACCAACAAATCGTCAACTCTTCAGGAGTTCTTCGTATTTGCTCACGTGAGCATATGGACACTACATGGTTGATCCACGGTCCCATGTAGTCGCTCCCTCCTTCGTCCCATGGTTGAAATTCTGACGAACCATGAATTGATCATCAATTGATCAAATTAGGGTTTCTGAATCCAAGGATCATCATTCCAGATTCTAACCTTAATAATTTTATGACGACCTCATGGTCATTAATTTTATTAATTATGCTCGGTTCAACGACCAGTATCCTAATTCATATTTTTGGTATGCTGCCAATAATCCATCAGACGAGCAACACATGCTCAGACGATCAAATATTCAACAATTCATCACATGAGCAACACTTGATCAAATGATAAATATTTGTTCAAACCAAGGAATATTGGTTCAACAATCAATATTCAACGATCCACCAAATGAGCAATACTTGCTCACTTCATTGTAAGAACTATACCTCTGTCTCATGACATGTTCAATTCACGAGTTTCAGAACATCATGTTCAACTCAACGACTGCATGGACTCATCGTCCCATCAAACCACGAAGTCATCAATTGACTAACAAAACACGAGACGTCAATCGTGTCACTTGGGGGATATCACTTAGGGTTTTGGTCTGGCGGTCTACGGCATGTGTGTTCAAACACACGATGGAATGTGAGCAAGTCGTGCAATCAGTTGAAGGAATTCACGAGGTAGTGGGTGGAAAATCGACCAAGTCTCCACACGATGAGCAACTGGTTTCAAACACAATCTCCACTTCCCCACTCCTTGATTCCGTCAACTGTCACACTTCATGGGATCATGGTGTCTAAAATTCCAGCAATATAAATAAGTTTCTGAATCATGATTGAATCATCATCATCAATCTCACGTCAAACTGACAACACGAGATCATCAACTCATCAATTGAGCAACTACTCTCAATTGAGAAATTTCAATCACTCAGAGCTTATCGTATTCAGAATTCACACACCCACAATCTTTGATTACTATTGATTCCACACATTTCTCAGCTTCCCTCCTACAAATCAACCCATCCTCTCTTGTGACCGAATTTACTCTGGAACGGTCATTGTCTTTATTTATGCCGGAGTACTACAGATTGATCTCTCGAATCTAAAGCACCCCCTTTGCAGCGGTGCATCTGTGTGAGGTTTAACATTTCGCTCGGTTCAAGGAGTCTCCTCCGTACGGTCGTCTTCTCCGTACGGTCGTCTCCTCAATTCCTTAAAAACCAGCAAATCGTTTTTCCCCGTCTACAGATTGGCGACCACAGTGGGAGATTAATCTCTCAGTTGCAATCTAACAATCTCACAAGATGGTTGGTCTTAGGACTAATTCAACTAATTCAGATCAGAATATTTCAAACAGCAACATTCCTCATGTTACACCTGGCGGCATGGAGGGCAGAGGGATCTCGACTTTGGCAGAGTTGGCTCAAATCCTAGAGGTCCATACCAGGAACATGGACCTAATGAAGGAGACGATAAACCACATCCTCGACTTTCTCATCAGATTGACATCCGAGTTAGGAAGTATCTCCGCTCCAGAAGCCTCAACACCGGGGACTGAGACGTCATCTGACCCTCAAATCAACAGCTTCACCACATACGAGAAGTCGGTGGAACAAGAGATCACACATTTGATTGAAAATCTATGCGAACTCCTGCACTTCTCCAGTGATCAGCGCACAGACACATTTTCAGCACTTAACTAGATATCATCCAGCGTACGAATAACGCCACCAACACCATCAGTTGAAGAAGTCTCCCTAGTGCCTGTACATTTGATCGACAACATCTCTTTTGGAGAAGAAGATCGCATGACGGATGAAGGACACAACCGAGCATTTTGTGTCACTGGTTTCATCAAAGACACCAAATTTAGAAGAGCTCTTGTTGAAACCGGTGCTTCCACCAACATTGTCACTATGAAGACTCTCGGGATGGCCAGATTCCCACAAGGTAAAATCGTTCTCTATCCCATCCTAATGACAGGATTTCAAGGAAGTCAAAGCCATACATATGGATATGCATACATAGATTTGAGAGTGGGGACGGTTCGATCGAAAGCAAAGTTTCATGTGATCGAGCAAGAACCTGACTACCACATAATACTGGGACGCCCATGGCTCCACGATAACAAGGTGGTTCCTTCAACATACCATCAATGCATGAAGGCTCTGCTCGACAACAAGATCGTTCGCATTCCGGCTTCATCATCTCCTTATGCTCCCTTCTATGATACTGAGTTCCTTGAATCTCAAAAAGGCGTCCCGGAACCTCCAAGCAGGATTCGCAGTACTCCACTTCCAAGCTGGAAGACTATCGAGAAGGCTGATAACGATCCGTCGTCCTCAGCTTCTAAAATGATCAAGTCACCTACTACACCGATAAACTTCACGACAGATCGAGACATAGAAGGGAGAGTCATTTATCGCGGACGGAAAGATTAGCAATTAATCGGGAGTACGATGAAAAGTCTCCCCACCATGAAGAATCGTGTCAGAGTAAACTATCACTTGAAGAAGAAGTCCAAGATGCCCCACGACAACTACAGGACGGCACTGACTCTACCACTGACGATCTCAAAACAATCAACATTGGGACTGAAGACGATCCAAGGCCAATCCTGATCAGTTCAGCGCTATCACCAGAGGAGAGGGCCGAGCTGGTAAAATTATTGAAAGAATATCAAGATGTCTTCGCCTGGACGTACGAAGAAATGCCGGGTCTAGATGAAAAACTCGTCACCCATCACCTGCACGTCGTCCCTGGTTCCAAAGCTGTCAAACAACCGCCCAGGCAATTTAGACATGAAGTCGAGGAGCAAATCTAGGTTGAAATCCAGAAACTGTTGGCAGCAGGGTTCATCAAGCTTATTCTTCATCCAACGTGGCTAGCAAATGTGGTACCTGTTAAGAAGAAAAATGGTCAAATCAGATGTTGTATAGACTTCAGGAACTTGAATAAATGTTGTCCAAAGGATGATTTTCTCTTACCCAACATTGACATGCTCGTCGATGCAACTAGTGGTCACGGTATGTTCTCATTCATGGACGGCTATAGTGGGTACAACCAGATCAAGATGTATGAACATGACGCCAACAAGACTGTGTTCCGTACTCCCATTGGGAATTTTCACTACACTGTGGTGCCCTTTGGATTAAAGAATGCCGGTGCTACCTATCAACGAGCCATGACTGCCATATTCCACGACATGATGCACAAGGAAGTAGCAGACTATGTTGATAATGTGGTGGTAAAATCGAATACTCGAGCATCTCATCTCGAAGTTCTAAGGTAGGTATTTGAAAGGTGCAGAGAATACAAATTAAAAATGAATCCTTAAAGTGCGCATTCGGAGTTTCTTCCGGAAAATTCTTAGGATTCCTGGTCACGGCTGAAGGGATCAAAGTCGACCCGACAAGGCAAAAGCTATTACCACCATGCCTCCTCCACGTACCGTGAAGGAACTACAGAGCTTTATGGGCAAGGTAAATTATATTCGACGCTTCATTCCTGGATTAGCTCAACTCATTGCTTCGTTCACACCTCTGCTGAAGAAAGGAGCAAGCTTCACCTGGACAGCTGTTCAACAAGAAGCTTTCCATAAAATACAACATATTATTGTCACCGGCCGTCATGAGGTCTCCAGTGCAGGGACGACCTCTGATTCTTTACACAGCCTCCAGTGACGTCGCCATCGGCGCACTCCTCGCTCAGGAAGACGACGAAGGCGTCGAACGACCGATTTACTACTTCAGCCGCACAATGAGAGATGCTCAACTCCGATACCCAAAGGCCGAAAGGGCATGCCTGGCATTGGTACATGCAATCCAGAAGTTCAGACATTACTTACTATCTAACAGGGTCGTACTCATCTCCAAAGCTGATCCCATAAAGTTCTTGCTATCAAAGCCAGCCTTGATAGGAAGACCAGCGAAGTGGCTACTCCAGATGTCAGAATTTGACATAGCTTGCACGCCACCTAAAGCCATCAAAGGTCAAGCGGTCGCAGACTTGCTCGCCGCTTTTCCAGGGGAAGACACAACAACACTACATGAAGAAGTGCCCGGCGAATTCCCAGACATCTTGGTCATCAAGGAAGAAACATGGCTTCTATACTTTGATGGATCTGCCACCCCTAGTAGTGACACCGGAGGAGCGGGCATAGTGCTGGTGTCTCCATCTGGTGAAGTTTTCTCACATTCGTTCAAGTTGGATTTCCACTGCACCAACAACTCAGCGGAATATGAAGCCTTCCTATTAGGATTATCCTTGGCCAAGCAAGCAGGAGCAACACACCTCGAGATAAGGGGAGATTCAAAATTATTGGTCAACCAGATGAATGGAACGTATTCTCTCAAAGAAATCACACTTGCTCCATTCAGAACCGAAGCTCAGCGACTGTTGACCTATTTTGCTGACGCAACGATCGTCCATACTGGACGGACTAACAATAGGCATGCTGATTGCCTAGCAACTCTCGCCTCCAAGCTGCAATTCGAAGGAGCACAGAAAACGATCACTGTACAGGCGTACAGTATCTTGACTTGCTCACTCAGATCGAAGACATTCCAGCGAACGATTGGCGAGCACCCATCATTCATGAATTGAGCAGCTCTATTTCAGAAGGCCAAGTCAGCCTCAAGGAATTGAAAACTACTTCTTGCTTCATGGAGGGCTATACTATCGAAACCCTGATGGATCTCTATCACGATGTCTTGGGAGCGACGAAGCGGAAGAACAGCTCAAGCGCATACATGAGGAAGTCTGTGGGCAAACGTTAGTGGTAACACTTTACAGAAAGCTTCAAAGAATGGGGTACTACTGGCCATCCATGGAGACTCAGTCAAGAGCTTTACAAGGATCTTGTCCTGATTGCCAAACACCTCCTCATCACTTGGAGGTTTTGACGTCCACCACACTGGGGACTGGAGGGAGCCTTACATCAAATACCTCCGGGACAACGAACTACCACTGGAAAAGAAGCAAGCAGTCAAACTCATTCAGAAAGCTAAGAGATTCGTATCTCGATGGGATCTTATACCGCAAAAGCTTTGGTGGAAATTTACTGAGGTGCTTAGCCGAACATGAAATCCCTACAATCCTGAAGGAAGTACATGATGGAGAACATCAAGGAAAGAGGAAACTATTTCTTCAAATTCATGAGAATATTATTGGCCAACCATGGAAGATGATGCAGCCGCACACGTTCAGAGGTGTCACCAATGCCAAACCATGGTAATCTCATCCACACTCCTTGTCTCCCATTGAATTCTGTGAATAGTGTGGCCTTTCTACAGCTGGGGACTAGATATCATTGGGAAGATCAATCCAGCATCTTCAAAACAACATGAATACATCATCACTGCGACAGAGTACTTCACCAAGTGGGTCGAAGCTATTCCTCTTCGAAGCACCACTGGAGTTACGATTGCCGCCTTCATCAAAGAGCACATAATATGCAGATTCGGAGTTCCTAAGCATATCATCACAGATAACGGAACTCCTTTTGCCAATCAAGATGTTGAGAAGCTGCTCAATAAATATGGGATCAAACAAATCTTCTCCACGCCTTACTATCCACAAGGAAATGGTCAAGCAGAAAGTACCAACAAGACTTTGGTCAGGATTATCAGTCGGACGATTCATGACAATCCTCGATCATGGCATGAGCAATTACCCATGGCTCTATGGGCTTACAGAACTGCACCAAGGAGCTCGATCGGTACTTCGCCATATTCCCTTGTCTATGGAGCCGACGCCATACTTCCAGCAGAAATCAAAGTTCCCTCAGCCAGGATTGCAGCATCCAGTGGTGTACAATGGGATGAGGCCGAAATCTCCAGATCAAGAATCGCTGAGCTAGATATGCTGGAATCAAGGGAACCAAGGTGGAAAAATATGTGGAAGCTACAAACAGAGGATCTCCAGAGCCTACAACAAAATGGTAAGACCTCGAACATTTCAAGTAGGAGATTTGGTATTAAAGACGGCAAAGCACATTCAACAAGACATGTCCGCTCCTAAGTTCTCTCCTAAATGGGAAGGGCCATATGTTGTTATCAAAGCAGTGTCTAGCGGATACTACAAAATTTTAGCAATCAATGGAGGAAAGGAAGGAAACATCATCAATGGCAAATGGCTCAAAGCTTATTATGCCTGATCCATGAAACAAACTACCTCTTATCATTTCAAGCATTTTCAAAAATGTAATTTCATTCCTCCAAAGAGCATGCGAATGCTCCTTTGTTCATTAAACATTTCAAAAATGAGCAAAATTCGTTCATACCATGATCAACTGTTTCACCTAACTAGAAACTCAGATTTACTCAAAAAACAACAACCACAAATGCTCACTCAGAGCAAACCATCCAGCAACGGATAATCCCTGTAAGAAGCCTCGTCAAGCTTCTTCTGAAAAATCTTGGTCTTTGCCTTCAAGTCTTCGACGCTTTCTCAACCCTTGCTGACTCCAGAGCCAGTATCCTCTCCTCATCCAGTAAAGCTGCATTCATGGAAATTGCATCAGCAGCCTCTGCCGCCTTATGAACCTTGATTATCTCAAGACGACGACGGAGCCAGCTTACATTGAATCGCAATATCTCACAATTCGAGATCATTTCATCCCATTGGTGCAGTTCATGGTTTTTGACGTCTCGCAAGTGCATCTGATTCATTTCCTCGATGATCGGCAATACCCCGCTACCGTGGTTAAAAGGGTTGGAAGAAAACCTTTCCACACTTCTGTGGTAGCAATGTGACCATACTTCTTCCAGATCTTGGTGTACAGAGACATGACATTTGGGAACCACGAATCCGCCGACCATTTCATTGTCTGGGAAGGTATTAATCAATGGGGCTTCGAATAAAAGTCCAGCGGTTGGGTATTCACGAGCATGGACACCGTCTCCGGTCTCCACGGATCCTACAGAATCTTCACATGCCTGGTTACTGCTTTCCTCAACCTCAACCACGGTCACGGACTTTCCACTCTTTCTTCGTCTAGCATCGACGACGACACGGACATCCGCCTACGATGAAACGAAGGAGTGTTAATCCCGGGACTCAGTACAATCTCAAGAGTCATAGGTTTACTTACAGACGATCCAGCTTCAGCACGAGCCGATCCATACCGGGCAGGAGCTCTAACAGTCCGCTTAGGCCTTGCATTATGAGGAGTAGCATTCTTCTTACAGTCCTACGACAAATCATTCTCTTGTGATCAACAATCTCGATTGAACAAGACAAGAAAGGGAAGAAGAAGAAGTGTACAACTTACTGAGATAGACGTTGCTATTTCACGCTTCGACTGAAGATCATCTTGAGAAGAAATGCTATTGCTCGACATGACGGCAAGAGGGTAGGATCAAAACTTCTCTGCACGATGAAACTGACTCAGGAATGGAAGAAATATTTGCGTGGATCATAGATTTGGAGTCTTGAAGATATATATATCAGGCGATAGTCATATAGTCAACTCAGTTACGAGTTTCACTGAAACCCTAGGCTTCAAAGATCGATACCGAAGACGCGGAGGAAAATAACACACTGGGGACTGAACATCACGGGTCAAAGGATAGGCCACGCGGCCTTGTACACGTCATGAATTCTCGGCCGTGTGTTACTTCTCATGAAAATCGACAAGTCATGATGAATTTGGATATATGGACATTGGTCCATGTCATGGATTAGAAGAAATCGACGTTAACAAAATGTTCATCATTCAGAAAAGTCTAATTGAAGTAAAGTCGTTTAAACAGTCAAAAGAAAGATATCCACTATGAAGACTAAAAAGGGAATGCTCTACCATCTACAAGAAGATGGAAGTAAAACTACTCGTCGGACTCATCCGAATTGTCAGCTTCATCGTCACTGTCCTTCTCGGAATCATCTTCTTCAGAGTCACTGTCAGGATCATTGGTGAAGTCCGGTGGACGGAAGATAACATCATCATCTGAATCCGAATTATCTTCTGCTGCAGCTTCAGCTTCAATTTTCTTCATCGTCCTCGATGCTCTCTTTCATATCGATCAGGCTTAATGTAACGCTCGGATGGTTCCCATGTGATCTCTCCTTCAGAAGCATCATCAGAATCAGAAGGCACCCCATCCAAGAATTGACGCTTCTCCTCAACCCTCTGTCTCTTACGCCGGTGCGATCTTTTTCACGTTGACGGGCATCCTCCTTTTTGTCTTCAGCTCTTTTCTTTTCGAGTTCAGCAAAAGAGACTCTTCGCTCACCCAAAGGAACATTAGGCTTCCCCTTCCTGGGTAACCCTAGCCTTGATTTCGCTACAGGAGTCGGAATCCTCATCAGAAGAGCCAGAGGAAGAAGAGGAATACCAGTAATCGTAATTGTTGTTATTGTTGGTCGACATTTTCTGGAACCGGAAGATCAAAGATTACTACTATGTAAACAAACCAACATCAGCAAAAATGGTAACTCTTAACTCTTACCTTTTATACTTCCACTAACAATAGTGATAGTAATGCTAGAGTTAACACCTCAAAATCGTTCGTCTCTTCGAAAACTGCAAAAAACGAACGAAACTTTATTAATTTCGAAACTGATTTTTCAAAATCACGGACACAATTTTCATAATGTGAACATTCACACAACTGACCTATGAAGTTTACAACAATAAAATATTTCATCATAAATATATTGTCTATCTTCGAAGGTTCCTCAAAACCCACGTTTCTGATTTTTCGAAAAAACACAATTAATGCAACTTGCTTACATAAATTCTCAAGAATTTTATTAATGAAAACAAATTCATGAAAATAAAATATATCATCATTTTACACAATATATGTCACGGCTGCATATATATTAAATATTTTCCTTCGTATCGTTTATTTGTCTTTAAAACGAAGGTGAAAGCTCACATCTCATACATATGAAAGTTTTGTATTTACATGAAAGCTCATAAGCAAAATTTTATCACTGGACACAAGTTCATCATACATATTTTCCTTCGTGTCATCGTTATTTGTCTTTAAAACGAAGGATTATTCCGATTTCATGAAAATTCACTTCTTTTATGATAAAACCTTGGTACACATGAAAACTCATAAACTAAGTTTTATCACTGACCTAGGTTCATATAAAAAAAAATCTCTCCTAAATCAGGGATTATAGTTAGTTTTCAAAACTAACGATCGAACGAACATACGTTTTCAAAAACGAGGGTTTTTCATAAAACTCACACTAATATACACACATGTATATAACTTCATCATGATCAAAGCATGAACAACTCATGAGGATAATAAACATCAGCAAAAAAAAAAAATACCACGAGCGGCCGGAATTGGCGGACGGCGGACGCGGACGGTGGCGGCGGCGGCCCGGCGGAATCTCCTTCCCTGGCGTGAAGGTGATGAAGCTGGTCGTGTGAGGAAAAAAAAAAAGGATTAATCCCTTTTATATCAATTTTATTTCCAAAACCTAATTTTCTAAGGATTTCCTTATTGGGCCCGACCCGCGAATCCTAACCGACCACGGACTCGTCGTCCAAACCAGCGGTTCAACACCAATTTATGCTCATCAAACGACGCTCCAATCATGACATTGAAGCCTTCATCAAGTCGTGGTTTGCTCATGCTCTTAAATCCGGTAACGTCTCAACTTACGACTAAGTTCAATTACTGGTATTATTATTTATGGCCGGAAAATCACCATTTAATGCTGACTGAGGAACACAGCTTTCCTCAGTAAGCAGGGGACTTAATGTAGATGGTGGATTTTCGACAAAGGCTAAATTCGTAAACTCATAATTATACGAAGCTCTGATTCAGCAATCAGACGTGAGTATCGAGACAGTCTCTCATCGAATTCTCAACGGAGAGTACTTTCTCTCAGAGTACATGTAGATATGTAGTCTCACGACTGGACAACGCATATCTCATGAATACTGAATACTTTCAGTGATTATTTCTATATAGCATCACGATGGACGGCTCCTAGACAGCTTGCTCTGCTAGTATAGAGCGATAACGTCTTCAGGAACAAAAACAAGTTTACCCTGACTATATAAAGGATATGACTTACCGACAAGCTCGTATCAGGATAATTAATGCTCCTAGACAGCTTGCTCTGCTAGTATAGAGCCACAAAGTTAATTATTCCTAATTACAATCGCTCTATTCCATGGTCGAATCCACGACTGGTCCCATGGAATGACAATAACAATTGTTCTGATTCTATGATCGAATCCAGCTTGATCTCATGGAATAACAATAACTATATTATCTCATTTCTCGATTTCATGATCGAATCCACAACTGGTCTCATAAATGGTAATAGATAAACCTTAATTACTCCGATTCTATGGTCGAATCTACGATCCCATGGAATGGTAATGCTCACTTTATTATTCTGAAATCGTAGTCGAATCCTCAGCTGATCCTATGAATTAATAATAAACATCTTATTACTCAGTTTTATGAATCATTCTCCATTGAATTCCACAATTAGTAATAAATAATCAACAACCGGGTGTCTGAGCTACCTCTAAGTAAGCCCCGATTCAAATGGTGAAGGTGTATTCAACGATGATACACTAACAGTCACCGCACGAACTAGTATTTCAAAAATACAACGAAACGATGAACCTATGCAAAATAGAGAAGAAAATAATAAATAATTAAAAATATTGACCAGGGTACTGGGAGCACGGGAACACGACCGACCGTGTCGTGGTCAATCCCATGCCAGTTTTATATTTTAACGCATTTTTATTATTCTCCATGATCTGATGAAAATTCTCTCATTTTATCAAATCTCCTTCGTCTTGAGGAAACTCCTCGGTTTCATGGTACTTCCATAAATCCATAAAAAATAATATAAAATTAAGAAAAGGAGTGTGGGGCGTGACCATTGGCCAAGCGTCCATGCCTTAGTCCCAACCGGCCCTACACCCACGGTTCCTTATTATTTTTTTATTATTATTGTTATTTCTCTAATTTCATGAAAAAACTCCTTGATTTCATGGTATTTTTGCACAAATCATCAAATAATAATAAAATAAAATAAATTGTGAAAACTTGTGGGACCGGGCCTTGGTTGGCCGGCCATGCCCTACCGGTCCCACACGCCCCTTTGTTTTATTATTTTATTATTAGTTTTCCTTGAATTCATCAAATTCCTTGATTTCATGGTATTTCTCTCAAATTAGAAAAAATTCCCTCAAATCATCAAAATACCTAAAAATATTAAAAAAATTAGGAAAACTCGTGGGACCGGGCCCTAGCCGGCCGACCATGCCTTCCACGGTCCCACACGCCCTTGTTTTTTATTATTTTAATATTTTTTGCTTCCTCGAACTCATGAAAACTCCTTCAATTCATGGAAACTCCCTAAATTCATCAAATTTCTCAAAATTCATGAATTTTTCATAAAATCATTATAAAATTAGGGAAACTCGTGGGACCGGTCCCTAGCCGGCCGACCATGCCTTCCACGGTCCCACACTCCCTTGTTTTATTATTTTAATATTTTTTGCTTCCTTGAACTCATGAAAACTCCTTCAATTCATGGAAACTCCCAAAATTCATCAAATTTCTCAAAATTCATGAATTTTTCATAAAATCATCAAAATATTATAAAATTAAGGAAAAGGCATCACGGGACCGTGGTCACGGCCGGCCGACCATGCCTTGACCACGGCGGTCCCACGCCTCCTCATTCCTTATTTTATAATTATTTTTCATCATCTCATGGTGTTTTCCTCAGTTTCGTCGAAACCCTAATTTTGGCATATTTTTTCGAATAGATGCTCAATTGCACGCCAGAAAATATCAAAATTCCCAGGACTGAGACGCGGACGCCTTAGGGACACGAGCACGCTATCTTGACCAACCAATATTGGCTCTTTGGCTCACGGAAGCGGGTCCCATCAATTTTCACAGTTTTGACCTAATTTGCACAATTGCTCGTATTAGGTCCAAAACTCTCCCAACCACTTTGGATTTTCATGAAGTGATCGTCAGGAGGTCACGGGACGACCCAGGGCCGGTTTCATGACTCCATGGTCGGTTCCTCGCCTCGTCATAATTAATTAGGTTTTCTCACCTAAGGCTCAGACGAGCATTTTCGAATAAATGATTAAACCAGCATTTAATCATTCTTTCACCAACAAATCGTCAACTCTTCAGGAGTTCTTCGTATTTGCTCATGTGGGCATATGTACACTACATGGTTGATCCACGGTCCCATGTAGTCACTCCCTCCTTCGTCCCATGGTTGAAATTCTGACGAACCATGAATTGATCAAATTAGGGTTTCTGAATCCAAGGATCATCATTCCAGATTCTAACCTTAATAATTTTATGACGACCTCATGGTCATTAATTTTATTAATTATGCTCGGTTCAACGACCAATATCCTAATTAATATTTTTGGTATGCTGCCAATAATCCATCAGACGAGCAACACATGCTCAGATGATCAAATATTCAACAATTCATCACATGAGCAACACTTGCTCGGATGATAAATATTTGTTCAAACCAAGGAATATTGGTTCAACAATCAATATTCAACGATCCACCGAATGAGCAATACTTGCTCACTTCATCGTAAGAACTATACCTCTGTCTCATGACATGTTCAATTCACGAGTTTCAGAACATCATGCTCAACTCAACGACTACATGGACTCATCGTCCCATCAAACCACGAAGTCATCAATTGACTAACAAACCAAGAGACGTCAATCGTGTCACTTGGGGGATATCACTTAGGTTTTTGGTCTGGCGGTCTGCGGTACGTGTGTTCAAACACACGATGGAATGTGAGCAAGTCGTGCAATCAGTTGAAGTAATTCACGAGGTAGTGGGTGGAAAATCGACCAAGTCTCCACAAGATGAGCAACTGGTTTCAAACACAATTTCCACTTCCCCACTCCTTTATTCCGTCAACTGTCACACTTCATGGGATCATGGTGTCTAAAATTCCAGCAATATAAATAAGTCTCTGAATCATGATTGAATCATCATCATCAGTATCATCAATCTCACGTCAAACTGACAACACGAGATCATCAACTCAATAATTGATCAACTACTCTCAATTGACCAATTTCAATCACTCAGATCTTATCGTATTCAGAATTCACACACCCACAATCTTTGATTACCATTGATTCCACACATTTCTCAGCTTCCCTCCTACAGATCAACCCATTCTCTCTTGTGACCGAATTTACTCTGGAACGGTCATTGTCTTGATTTAGGCCGGAGTACTACAGATTAATCTCTCGAATATAAAGCACCCCCTTTGCAGTGGTGCATCTGTGTGAGGTTTAACATTTCGCTCGGTTCGAGGAGTCTCCTCCATACGGTCGTCTCCTCAATTCCTTAGAAACCAGCAAATCGTTTTTCCCCATCTACAATTACGGACCCTTGTTGTGCTCCCATGGATTTTTCAATGTACGATCCACATCGGGTAATGTGACAATTGGGTTACGTCCAAGAAGAACCCCATTTCGATGCTGATCCGTTCTTTAATGTGTTAAGGGCTGACTGCACCACATCCCAAAAAAACTATTAACGTCGCTTACGCTCCACCGCCAGTTCTAGAACATTGGAACGAAAGACGAGGCCGTAAATTCGATACGAGTCTTTTGGACGAGGTGACAGAAGGTCATGAAGCTAATGAGAAATACATGACGTGGTACTTGGGTTGGTCTCGTCCTATTGTGATTAGGGAAATGACTGCTGAAGAATTGGCTCGTAAGAGGAAGATGTCATCGAAAGACCCAGCAACAAGTCTTAAGTTCTTTGTAAGTATTTTACAGTTGCTCTTACTGTTTTAAGATCACATTATCGAATCATTCTATTAATTGTTTGTTGTTTAATTGAAAATAGAAGGAGCATTTGAAGAGCCTTGTGAGGGTGATGTAATGCGCGAAAGAAAGAGGAGAGCCTTTGTCGATTGAAGAGCAAAGTAAGCACATTGATTATGCTAACAATGTCGACAATGAGGATGCCTATGAATTGTTCAAGCAAGCTGATGCTGAAGTAAAGAGGGAAGAAAAATCTAGGAGGGAAGCACAAGCCAAGATGAATGCTGACAAAAAGAGGGGTCGTTCCCGTGGTGGTGAATGTAGTAGTAGTGGTGGTGCTCCTAAACGGGGCCGTGGTTGTGGTGGTGAATGAAAGCATTCCTAGTTTATTTCCTTATGTTGTGGTAGACAAATGTTAAGGTTAACGGTTGGACAAATGTTTTTTTAAAGGTTTATGGGACATATTTTCGTATTTTGGACAAAAAGTGTTGGATTTCTAGTTGTTGAATGAACGGTTTGCTTAGCTATGTAAAGTTTCAATACCGCCGGCATGCTTTTTTTAAGTATACATTGTCGACTACACCTGTGCCGACATGGTTGTGAATTGTCAGACTGCAGGCCCTAACAACAAAAATTATGTACATACCAGGGTCGGCAAGGTATTATGTTATCGACCCTGCCGACTATGTATTGCAGAAAATACCTTCTCATGTTGCCTAAAATCATCATAAGGTCGGCGTGGTTGTAAAATATGACCTTGCCGACTATGTAATAGTCGGCACGCTAGTGACCAAATACCATTCCGACGGATAAACAGAAGAAAATGAACTCCTGATGCCTAAAATCATAATAAGGTCGGCATGGTTATAAAATATTACCTCGCCGACTATATAGTAGATGGCACGCTAATGACCAAATACCATTCTGACGGTTATACAGAAGAAAATGAACTCCTGATGCCTAAAATCATAATAAGGTCGACATGGTAAGAAAATAAAGACCCTGCCGGCCAGGCTTAGTCGCCATATTGGGAAATAAAATCCGCGTCGGCGAATTCAAAATTCAAATTTTTTGCAAGTACAATTGCATTGATTGACTTGTACTTAAGCACTATAACGGCCAAATTTGGGCATCATCCTATAAATATACTACTTCTCTCTACAAAACAACACACAACTATTTTCATATACTCTCCAAAGCTCATATCATCATACACTCCATCTAACTCACCCAATAGCTCTCTACATACAACAATGGCTTCATTTGATTCAAATGAAGATTTGGCAATCACCAAAGCGTGGTACGCGGAAACTCGAGTTAGACATCAGTCCTCCGTAAGGGTGGATGCTGTAACCTTTTGGGTTAGGGTACACAACAAATTTAGGCAAGAGTTTGGGAATCCTAATGAAAGAAGTGTTCAACAAGTCCATGCATGATAGGAACCTAGTCATCAAAAATGCGATACTTTCTTTTTTAGCTCTCCAACCTTAGATTTTCAACGCTACCAACTTCAACTTGTCCATTGAACAATTTGTAAGTATGTTTGTGGTTTATTTTACGTGATCCATGTTGTTTGATCTTCCTACTAAACACCACTAACAAATTAAGTTTGTGTTTTTTTTTTTTGTATCATGAAGACGTGAAAGTGCGCTACTTGGAGGAAAATGGGGAAGCATTCACATTCGATGCAAGCTATGAATTCATGGTCTCCAAAATCCCGGAGTATGCCCCGGACTTCATGCAGGCCAGAGATGAATGGTATTCCTCCAACGAAGATTGATGGTTTTAGTGTAGGTTTTGTGGGTATATCTCTATGTAAACCCTCACGAGACTATAACTCGTCCACTAGGGTCGCCTAGGGGTTCAAAGGCTTGATGCACATGCTAAGTGCATTCGTTTTTCCGTCGAAAAGGAGTTAGGCTTTATGTTTCAATCAATGTAGTAACCAAAATTGCATGAATAAAGCGATTTACGTCTTCCTATGTTGGGTATAACTAAAAGTCGGCAAGGTTAGAAATTAATTGCATGCCGACTATAAGTCAGCCGGCAATGTTAGAAATTATTTGCATGCCGACCGTAAGATTGCTGTCCCAAGATAGTCGGCATAATCTTCATTCAAAGACCATTCCGTCCTAAAAAAGGGTCGGCGTTTTCTTCATCCGCGGACCATGCTGGATAAACTTAGTCGGCATCTTATTCAAACGTCGACCATGCCGACGAAACATAGCCGACACCTTATTCAAACGTCGACCTTGCCGACCTTTCACATTTTAAAACCAAATTTTTTGATCGAAATCGAACTCATAAGACAAATTAAAGGTTTAATCAATCTGGGTATAATTTCAAAATTTTAATATGAACTCAATTAATTAACCTAATCAGAATTTTTAGTGTTAATTAAACAAGGGCATATTAGCCATTTAGAAAATACAAGGTTAAGGGGTGGCTTCTTTTACTTCAAAATGACCTACATTTTGTCTTATTAGGTATACCCAAATCAAGCCAGGTTAATTGATCATGTGATTTTCTTGATTATTTATGCTTTTCAATTGATATGGCGTGCTTGGGTTAAATTCTTTGACGTGGTATGCTTTAGGATTGATAAGTAATGCTTTAAAATCACAACCCATGAAAGCGAATAAAATTACAGCGGAGAACAGTATTTGAAAATGCATGGAATATATTTTTAAAGATTAGTAGAGTTTGCATAATTAATCGATGGAAATCGAAAATCCTAATTGTCAGAACTATTATTGTTTCATTTTTTTTCTCGCACTTTGTTCCGAATTTCTGAAATGTTGAATTTGATTATTTAGTTTTGGTATTAGTTGGTAGAGTATTTCACACTCCTCGTGGGAACGACCTGTACTTGCCATTGTTCTACTAGTTAGACATTGTGCACTTGCAGTATTTTATTGTAGATTTCTGAGCCTACCACCGGCGTGTCTATAAATCGTGTGCTATGGACACGCATACTAGCGTGTCTAATAGAACCAACTTTTTAACCACGCCTCAAGTAGCGTGACTATTTTGTTGGACACGCCATAACTGGTTAACGTGGCCATAAACTTTTCTATAACCACGCCCAATAAAAAATTAAAAGTTAACGTGACTAAACGGTGGTATTTTGACACGCTACTAGCCCTGGCGCGTGATAGGTGTTTAAAAACATCTCTCTAAGTATCGATTGATTATGCTTTCTTAGCTAGTTTTCTAGTAAAATTGTATTATTAGCTTTCTTTTATATTTTAAGGGAATTTTGGAGCTTATTCCCGAAAAGATCAAGAAATCGTCAAATTTACCAAAAGAGAGGCGGAATTATCATTGCATGGGAAACCACTACCGGCAGTCGCATGGGTGTTAAGAAGTAACCAGCTGAAATCCATTATGAATTACTGGAGGTAGCCAAAGAAGGCAACCATTTGATTCTAGACGGATTACTATAGGCACCCGCTCAATTTACTAAGGGCCACCTCCTTCAGCTTATAATCCAAATACCAGGTCGAGACCAGCATTGTTCAGCTTTATTCTTACTGAACCAAGAAGACCTGCCAAGAGTGCATGCCGGCGATTTTGGTTGTGAACGAAGGGATCAAATGTGGTCTGTGAGTTATGGCTAACTGTCGAACAAGGAGAAGGAATTCGAAGCCGAGAAGAACAAGAGGTGAAGCTGGTTTGTGGTCATGTGGGAATGGTGCTCTTGTTGTGATTTAAGGACTGAATTGTGTGTTGGAAAACGATTAATAAAAAAATAATTTTTTAAAAAGTTTTAATAAAAAAATTATAATTTATTGTTTTATTTTGTGAATGAAACTTTTTAGTCCCACATCGTGGAGTTTCCAATTTTTAGTAGTTTTAAGAAACTATATAAAGCTTTTAGTCCCACATCGGGGAGTTTTTCTTCTTAAGTTGTATTTGTCAATTATATAAAGAAATTCACTACTTTTGTAAAATCTATGGGAAAGGGGTTGCTCTATATTTTAGAGGGACCCCTAAGGGAAAATATTTTATAGCGGTTTTTAAGCATTCGCGATTTTCCTTAACGGTTTTTTCGGAGTTGCCAAGCTCAAGTTGAGCATCTACTACATATGCTAGTAGTAGGTGTATTAGGGTGTTTTATCCTGGAGATATCCGTCCTGTGAGGGCTATAGCATCACTGTTGAGTTTAGCCGGGCGCTAATGTCTTAAGGACAGAGTGTTGAACACGTGACTCACTCTATTTTCCAAAGTTTTGCCTTGTTGCTGTTGCGGAGATACGGGGAGCTTGTTCGTTTCGTCAAAGCAATCACTTCCATTATAAAGGAGCTAAGTATCAATAACTTTTGCTTATTTGATTTTTATTTGTTTTTGATTATTGCACCCAACAATCTTAAGACATTATCATTTGTAATAATCGAAAACGATTGATTGGTTTGTGAATCATGGATGTTAATTGTGGAGTGAAAAAACAAAAACGAATTTCTGGTCAGCTGTAGAGTTTCAATTTTATCTTTTAATCTAGAAGGAATTTCGATGAACCCTTTTGACACAACGTAGTAGACATCCTTAGTTACCCGCGTAAAATTTCAGAATTTTTGGAGTTGTAAAAGTATTTTTTGATATTTTACAAAACAGAAAAACGTTTCTGAAAAATTCTGACGAGCAGAAAATTGTTGTTAACTAAATTAATTTTTGTGGGGTAACCATGAGTTTTTTGAAACGCTGATTCAAACGAAGTTTGTTATATAGATGTTATCTTCAAAACTCATATTTTACTTTCTGATTTGGAATTGTGATTTGTGAATAAAGGTGTCATCTCCGAGGGACATGGCTAATAGCCGCATGTGGTTGGAAACAAATCTTCCAAAGATGGCAAAGGTGAGAACATCGAACGCAACTCTAAGCATGGTCTTCATGATAAAGGTATATTTCGTAAACCTGAATCCGGAATTACTTTAGTTAAGGGTGAGTGTTATGTTTGTAAAATTCTGGCCACGCGGCAGTAAATTGTAGACAACATAAAAACCTTAATAAGTAGAAAGTTAATGCTAATTTAGTTGAAACAAACTAGAACGAGTTTGGTGGCATGATGTCGGAAGTTATTTTAATAACCAATGTGAGAGACCAGTAGGTGGACTCTGGAGCCACCAAGAATGTTTGTTGAAACAGAGACCTGTTCACCTCCTATCATAGGATAGGGGATGTCGAGAAACTCTTATTGAGTAACTCATATGCAATAGAGGTTGCATAAAAGGAAAAGGTCGAGCAGAAGCTCATATCTGTAATATTCTCACATTGAATGAAGTTTTCATGTTCCGAGCATATGCGAAAATCTTGTATCTTGTTCTGTTGTAGATGGAAAAATATTTAAGATCTTAATTGAATCTGGAAAACTTGTTGTAACTAGGCAGTGATTTTTTAAGCAAGAGTTATAGGACTTTGGGTCTATATAAGCTTAACGGAAAAACTGATGATGTGAACGTAGTTGATTCTTGTGATATCTTTGTGTGATTGATTGTTTTACGTGGTAGACTTGGAACCGTAAACTTATAAGTCAATGCTTAACTGGCTAGCATAGGCTTCGTACCCAAATTTAGTTTGGATTTTGAACACAAAAGTGAAATCTGTGAAGAATCAAAATATGCTATAAAATCTTTTAGCACAAATGTTCAGAGTAATTCTAAGCCTTTAGAATTAATTCAGTTAGGCCTAGTTGACATGAGTTCAACCCAAAACCACTGTGGTAAAAGATGGTTATAACTTCCGTAGATGATTGTACGAGGTACTATCTTGTATACTTGCTTAGGATAAGGATGACGCCTTAGAAGCCTTAAGATGTATAAACTTGAAGTTGGAAACCAATTAGAAGCCTTGAACATAAAACCGTATCCTTAAGGAGATGATAATTTCCATGTTGATTAGTTCAGGATTACCTGCGGCCTTGTGGGGGGAGGCAGTCCTCTTAACTAGTATATCCTGAATAAAGTACCCTTTTAAGAATCAGATGAAACTCCATATGGTTTATGGAACGGTAGATGACCTTCTTATGAATGTGTCAAAGTGTGGGGGCGTTTGACTAAGATTGTAATTCCTCTTCCTAAAAGAACTAGATTGAAACCAAAAATGTTGATTGTGTTTTCGTATAGGGTATATTGAGTATACTTCTACAAATAGATTTTTGGTTGTGTGTTCTGATTTTTTCTGACATTGGTGTGAATATTATTACGGAATCTAGGGATGCTGAGTTCTTTGAACATGTTTATTCTAAACCTGTACCTCATTAGAGATGTGTTGTTGATCCCCTAGATTTATCTTCAAATAGTCAGAACTTATTTTAAAGGAAGATGAAGTTGATGTTGAGCCTAAGAGAAGTAAAATAATTAGACTTGAGACTTCTTATGAAACCGACTTCATAACATGCCTAGCTTAGTCTGAGCCACAGACTTGTAAAGAAGCCTTAATATCTACTGAAACCCCATTCTGGTAAGAAGCTTCATTTAGTGAAATGGACTCAGTCCGTTGGAACCAGACTTGGGAGCTTGCTAGTTTACCTCCAGGTTGTAAGACCATGGGATGTAAATGAGTCTTTAAGAGGAAACGATAGGTAGATGAAACTGTGGAAAAATATTAAGCTAAGTTGGTAGCTAAAGGCTATAAACTAAAAGAAGGTGTAGATTTCCTTGATTCTAATTCAATTGTGACGGAAATTACTTCCGTTGAGATACTAATTGTTATTGCTGCCATAAAGAACGTAGAGATACATCAGATGGATGTTAAGACAGCTTTTTCTAAAACCGTGAATTAGGTAAAGAAATTTACATAGATCAACCTGAAGACTTTGTAGTGAAAGGTTGTGAATACAAAGTTTGTAATTTGAAAAATCTTTGTATGGTTTTCAAATAAGCACGTAAACAGTGACATGGAAAATTTAATCATGTGATAATGGATAGTGGATTTAAATTAATGAATCTGACAAGTATGTCTACAAGTAACTTGTTAAGGATGTCTGTGTAATTGTATGCTTGTATGTTGATGATATGCTTGATACAAACATAGATGTGATCAATTCCACTAAAAACATGCACTGAATGAGAACATTGACTTGAAAGACTTGGGCCCTTTTGATGTAATCTTAGGGATGAGGATTAGAAGATAATCAAATTTATAAGTCTTAGTCGTTCTCATTATGTTGAGTTGTGCTTAAGAGATACAATCAGTCTGATTGTAAACCTGCTTGTACTTCGTACGATTATTCTTGTAGTCTCAAGAAAAATAAGGGTAGTGGAGTATCTTAACTTGAATACTCAAAAGTTATAGGATGTCTGATGAATTTAATGAACTGTAAGAGTCCAGACATTGCCTATATTGTGAGTAAGTTAAGTGGATATAATTGTAGTCCAGAGCAAGAGAATTCAGATGCACTGAGTAGAGTATTATGGTACCTAAAATACTCTTTTGATTTATGAAAGGTATCTTGTTGTCCTTGGGACTTTATGATGCAAACTGGATAGTTGACTCAGAGGAGTCTAAGTCTACGAGTGGATATGGTTTCACTCTAACATGTGGGTTTGTTGTTGGAAGATTTCCAAACAAACATATCGCTCAATTCATTATGGAATCTGAGAGTATTGCGTTAGATAAAGCATGAGAGGGGGCCGAGTGCCTAAGATGATTTTTAGAAGACATTCCTCTTTGGCATAGGCCTGTGCCAGCTATATCTATACATTGTGTTAGCCAAGCTATAATAGTTAAAGCTAAGAAATAACTAATCTCAATCGGCGTTATTTCCATTGATTGGATAAAGTCCAAGGAGAATATCGCGCAATCTTTGACGAAAGGTTTGTACAAAGAGATAGTTAAAAATGCATCGAGGGGGTTGGGGCTTAAGCTCATATATTAAACTTGCCATGAAGGATACTCAACCTTGCTGACTGGAGATCCCATGATCAAGGTTTCGAATGAGACAACTAATTTGTGGTGGGTAAAGGTAAACACTATCAGAGATTTTCATTCTCTGTCCCTTCCCTATGGTGTAGACGTGATAGTGTGACTGCATGTGGAGGATGACTTTTTAATAAGTCTTAATGAGTTCTATAGTTTCAATTTAAGATTGAAGTGGGGTGTAGCAGTAACACTCTTTATGGAAACTCACCTATCTGAATGAGGAAGTGGGTCGCTTCCTGTGAGATATGAGCTGATTCTCTAGAGCATTCTGAGAAACAGGATACGTCCAGGGCCAAAACGGACAAAACGGCACGAGCTTGGCAGCAATCTTGGAGATATCACCCGTGGTTGTTATCACGAATTACATCAAATGCTAGCAGTTCAAGACATAGTTCACTGTCTCTAGCAAGTAATTCTGGTAATATCTCACTAAGCAAAGGTTCAAGACCTCATGGACACCTCTGTCTAAAATGGTTTTCTGCGTTTTTTATGTGATTTTCATTTTGATGGTTTTGGTATTACTGGAACTTAGGACCTAAAGGTCACTAAGGGTTCACTAGTTCATGCTTTTTCACTTTGGTGAAAGATACCTATAGTCACCATGTGAGAATTAAAGATGAAGCTCTCAATACTATTATGATTTATGCAATCCATAGTATGACCCTGGGGTCAACACACTTTTGTGTGAGGGAGAGGACGTAGAAATGACTATGATTTCACACTTGCACGATCAGTCTGTTTGGATCGTGAGTTGGGATGTTTATTTACCAAGATCTATCTGTGTTTTCATGTTTTTGAGTTTTCATTCATGTGGGGGATTGTTGGAAAACGATTAATAAAAAATAATTTTTTAAAAAGTTTTAATAAAAAATTATAATTTATTGTTTTATTTTGTGAATGAAACTTTTTAGTCCCACATCGTGGAGTTTCCAATTTTTAGTAGTTTTAAGAAACTATATAAGCTTTTAGTCCCACATCGGGGAATTTTTCTTCTTAAGTTGTATTTGTCAATTATATAAAGAAATTCACTACTTTTGTAAAATCTATGGGAAAGGGGTTGCTCTATATTTTAGAGGGACCCCTAAGGGAAAATATTTTATAGCGGTTTTTAAGCATTCGCGATTTTCCTTAACGGTTTTTTCGGAGTTTCCAAGCTCAAGTTGAGCATCTACTACATATGCTAGTAGTAGGTGTATTAGGGTGTTTTATCCTGGAGATATCCGTCCTGTGAGGGCTATAGCATCACTCTTGAGTGTAGCCGGGCACTAATGTCTTAAGGACAGCGTGTTGAACACGTGACTCACTCTATTTTCCAAAGTTTTGCCTTGTTGCTGTTGCGGAGATACGGGGAGCTTGTTCGTTTCATCAAAGCAATCACTTCCATTATAAAGGAGCTAAGTATCAATAACTTTTGCTTATTTGATTTTTCTTTGTTTTTGATTATTGCACCCAACATTGTGAATGTTGATGGATTTTTGTTGCTCTTCGAAATGATGGGTTGAATGGGTTGTCACAATTGTGAAATCACAGGGAAAGAGATATAAGAATGGCATTCGAAATCAACATCAAGCTGATATTTGTATCATCAGCGAAATACACACAAGATGTTCGTTTAAATGACTGAACCACTCCTGCCTTAGTTGGCTGCAGCGAACTGAGATGACAGTAAGCTGTGATTACTGTGATGAGAACCAGTCGAGCTCAAGTCGAACAGAGAAGCACTCGGGATGATGCTGTTCGAGAAAAAAAGATGCAGGGAGAGCTTGAGAAGTCCATGTTCGAGTATGATAATAAAGGTGATGGAGAGATGATGTTCATGGTTGACGGTGGACGGTGAGGTAACTGTTGAGTTCGAGGGGACATCATTGAGTCAACGAAGAGGATTAAAGACATGGGTTTGTGTTGATATGGAGTTTTAACAACTCAGTGCTGCTGTGACAATGGGTTGTAGTTTGAGAACAAATTTCAGCTGAAATGTGTTGTTGCCGTGGTCTGAATTGGGGTTCAATTGGTTTCGATTTGGAGGAGATATGGACAGGGCACTGTTGGTTTGAAATGAAGCAAGAATGGAGATATGTTGTTGAGTTGTGAACAGATGCCACGGTGTTGCTTGGATGAAGCTTAGAAATGCATGGAAGTGATATTATCGGTGATGGTTATTAATGCAATGGAGTTGTGATAACGTTGGTGGACAGAAGATGAGAGCTCCAGCCTGTGATAACACGAGATGAGTAATGACGAGAAGCGGTTGGTAAGCTGGGGAGAGATTGTGCTGTCACTTTTGGCAGACTGACAAGCCATTGACGGCTAATTATGAAATGGGCTGGGCTTCTACAGCTGCTGCACAAGACCAATAGGATTTGTTTATGCGATTCTTTGCATGGCCAGACTTGGCCGTGAACGATATTTGGGATTTTGGCGAGTTTAGCAAGCCACTTTGGCACGGGGTGTGATGCATGGGACACAACTAGGTTTCCTAGTTTTCTTAATGAAGAGGTTACAAAACTCTATATATAGGGAAACTTAGATACAATTTGAGATATCTTGTGATCATTGTTTTTCTTCCCTTAGGGGGGAGGGGGGGAGAACTATCTATTTTCTATATTCTTTTATTGGTTAAGGATGTAGTCCTATTTCTAAAACTTGTGCTTGATTAATGCATTAGTTTTCTCTCTTGATTATCGTTCTAATCTCTACTGTTTTTAATAATCACATGATTGATGTATTGTGATAGGACTTAGATGTTTGGTTAGTTAAGTGGCCAATTCATTGAACTTGCATCCTTGTCCATAGCTATTTTAGGGTTTTTCATCGAGCGATAACCCCAAATACAAGTAGCATGATATGATTACGGTTTGTAGTGATACACTCTCGTCATCATATGTAGAGTTTGACCATTGTCCGAATTGTCATGCGCAATGTATGACAATTGCATTGATTAGCCTATTTCCAAAACTTAAAGCTCCTAGGAATTGAACTTAATTAGCACAATGCGTTAGGTTATTCTTTAGGTAGAATTCACATACGCAGCTCTAATGTGTGTGTTGATGAACTTGGGAAATTAATAGATTATTTTGCTGTCTTGATTTTCTAGGCTTTTGATAATAAAAGATATTAAATTGTAATTCTAATCATATATGAAATCACTCGTTTAAGATTGAAGATGAATTCCTTGACCAATATCTTTCTCTCATTGATTACATACATTCTACTATTTACTTACTTTTTTATCCTACTTTTATATTTTCGCTGATTTAGATAACATATCAATTGCATTACTCTTCGTGGGAATGATCCTTACTACCTCTTTATTACTTGTAAATTAGTGGGAAATATCTTAGTATTTTGTTGAGTAAGCGATGCTCATCAGCGTGGCGGGAAGCACATATATTAACACGCCCATAAAACATGGCGTGTCTACAGGGTAGAAGTCTACCCTATAGACACGCCAAAACCCAAATGTGTGGCATGGAAATTTATATCTGGCGTGTCTAAAGGCCACTTTTGTACTGGTGATAACAAGCAATCATCAGCAAAAAAACAGATTAATAGAAGGACAATGCTTGTTAATCTATAAACCTTGAATCATACCTGCATCCACATTACTTTGTAAAAGACTTAAAAAAGCTTCCATAATAAACAGAAGCAAGGAAGGTGACAATGAGTCACCTTGTCGAATCCCACAAGTTGGAGCAAAAGTACTACTAGGAATACTATTTATAAGCAAGGAAATATTAGTTAATGAAATACACTGCCCAATCATAGTAATCCATTCAGAATGTAAACCCAACTGCCGAAAGATGTATAACAAAAAAGACTACTTTACCCTGTCAAAAGATTTCGACATATCCAATTTCATACCAACAAGAGCTTGATTAATCTTTCAGGTTTTCATAGATTGAAGTAATTCATGGACAATGATAATATTATCTTGAATATGTCTACCTTGAACATAGGCTGTCTGGGTTGGTGAAATGATTTTGGATAAAAAGAGTTTTAGTCTATTTGATAGGATCTTTGAGATAATTTTGTAACTTACCTTACATAGACTAATCTAGTAGAATAATAAAGCACAGTTTGGATAACTTTGCCTATGTAAGTGGCGATTCAGATATGTCCTTACAAGAGATAAATCTAGGGATGTAATTGTTTGTCATAAGTGATGGTTGTGATTGAGATTAGAAATGCATCTAAGGACAAAATTTATCATGTCATTAAGGTTCCATAATTCTTCATAATAAATACTCTATTAATTTGCCCTTGATTGAGGAGAATTAGGGGTGAAGGAAGGAGATATAGAGATAAGAAGAAAAACCATCATATTAGAGAGATTAGTAGTGCCACATAGGTTACATTATATATATATAAAAGGATAACTGGATGGACCACACATCCATGGGCCGTAGGCCCTGTAACACTCCCCCTTATGCGGTTCAATAAAAAAACTTTATACATAGTGCTTCACATATAGTTCTTCGAATGTATTTCTTCAAATGACGTCCTCTTCTTGATGGCTTGTGCCGAAATCAATCGCCTCATTAAAACTTTGACAAGTAAAAACCCAGTGGGTTAAAACCTTGGTACAACTCTTCACATTTAGTACTTCACATGTTATCTCGTACTTTACATGTAGTTCATTGTATCCAATAAGATCTTCAAGGACCGAACAGTCTAAGCTAATTGCCTCGTTGAAACTTTGTCAGGGAAACCCAGAGGGATAAAACATGAACTAAACAAAAGGAGTACAATATTAAGCAAACTTAGAACATAGTTGGACTTGAGTATGTTGCCTCATTAAAACCTTGACAAGGAAAACCCAATGGGATAAAACCTTGACGAAGGGAAAAGAGTACAACGTGACAGATGTAAATAAAGGTGATCCGTTGCAGATGATCACTTTGCTCTGTTGAAGTTGACTAGTTGCTTCACAACTCCTAAGACAGAAAATCCTCGTGGGAAAGGCAATATCCTTAGCTGGGAAATTACTTCCCGGTGTTTGTTGTTGTCTCATTAAAAACCTTGTCGAGCAACAAAACCCTGTGGGAAAAAGTAACCTCGGTGAAGGAAAATAGTTCAACACACTTTTAGATGCTCCCCCTGATATCAGACAATTTTCATTAGTCTAATGCAGTCAAAAGGAGTTTATCACACTTTACTTTTGTGACTTGAATGTTTATAAGACCATGTTGTTGATTCTGGAAGTTACGTTGTTAATAGACTATCGTGTTTCATTTCTTTGATTCAGATATTTTCAGTAATATCGATGCGATCTTTATGTCTGAAACGTTCAACATACTTGATGTTTTTAGTGTTGTCTCGCTAAAAACCTTGTCGAGTGACAAAACCCTTTGGGAAAAACTATTTTCGATCGAAGGGAAAAGGGTACAACACAGCTTAAATTTCGAAGTAAAATATGTCGACATCATTTCCTTGGATCCTCCCCCTGATGTCGGCATCTCCCCCTGATTACTTTCAGAGTTGTTCCAGACTGTTCCTTTAGTCATGTATTTTTCGAAACTGAATATCAGTAATGACCTAGAAAATAGTCTACTGTATCTCCCCTTGATTATTTTCGTTAGAGAAGAGATTATTGTTCCTTTATAATCAACAACCTTCAGATTGCACTTTCTTTAGCATCCCTTTTTTATGTCTTTGCATGGATAAAACAAATTTATGTCAATGGTTACTTTTAAGCACATGATTACATTCACTATACCATTCCAATGACGTTGCGTTGGCGCTGAGCTATGTCTAGCTAACAAGTTCATTGAGGATGTAACATTTGGTCGAGTACATTATGCTAAGTACAATAATGCGTCTATTATACTTAGATAAGGAAAGTTCATCTCCCGACCCAACTTCGTCATCTTCCTTTAGAAGAATTGGTCACTTATGTGCATTTGAAACTCGACTAATCATGGGAGTGCTAGCATCATGCACGTCCTTGTTAAGTTGCCTGATAATGGACATATGCAAACTGGTGGAATAATATACCACAAGCTCAGTCTTCTAGTTTAGAACATAGATAAGATCGAGATTTCCAAGGATTTTCATCTCAAATTCAGATTTTAAATAGCTTGTAAGATCTCTTATTTCATTAAGAGTACTTATCATGTCCATAACGTCGACATAGATATCTATAATTCTAAATCAGGAACTTATTTAATACGCATGTCACAAAACCTTACTTGTTTATCCCTTCCCAATCAAATAGTCACTTAGACGGGTATACCACATCCGCTTGATTCTTTAAATCAATAAGTGAGTGTTCCAGTGTAACTACAAACACACTCTGTGGTTTAGAGCCATTCGACTTGGGAAGCAAAAGGCCATCATGCACTTTTGCAAATATCTTTGAGTCTAAATCTGCATAGATATAACCACATATACTATGTTTCAAGTTCTTTTGAAACTACCAAGAAAACTAATTAACTGAACATTATGATGTTCAAAAGAGTAAGCGATCCAGGGGTTTGTGAGAAACCTCGCGCCACAAGGTGATTCTTTATAATTTAAGACCTCATTCTTCTCAGTATACTTTGTGACGAATAACCACATATGTCCCACAGGCTTTACACTAGGTTGGTTAGCACTACCACACCAAATACCCGTATTTTTTCAAAGAACTAAGTTCTATCTGGATCGCGTAGGCCAAATATGTTATTTATTTGAAATTAATCAAAATAAAGCATGGTCCGATCTCATTGTGCTCTACTTCTGGAGCAACTATTTATGGATTATATCATCATTTTGCATGCATGATCCTTCTATTGACTCATATGCATTCTCATAATCCGTTAGGATTTCATTGTTCTCTAGAATCATTTAAAACTTCGGAGCGTCCTCCAGTTTGGTTCATGGACATATTCAGAGACAATCTTATGAGATAATTTTTAATGATACAAATAAGTTGTTCCTTACTCACCTACTTCCTTTCTAGGTGAGGATTGATCGAACCAAGTGGTCTCTCCAACTTCCTTTATGGATCCACGGCCTCAGCCACACTTCCACTGAGTGTAGTTGAAATACCTTAGTCTATGGTGTATATCCCGTATTGAGGATTTGTAACTTTGCAGGTAGGTTTGCAGCTGGTATGTGTGATCTCATCACTTTAGCAACATCAGTGTACATTCTAAAAATCGAGTATTCTTTATCACTTCACATTTATATTTGTGGAGTACAAGAACCAATATGAGACACAGTGGGAACACACCACGACGATTCCTATCGTTCCCTTAGAAAATACTTTTTCTTATCTCCCCCTAACGACGGGAAGTCTGTCTTATTATAGTGATAACCCGCAAATCTAGCGGTAAGATATCCTCTGCCAAAAGTTTTAAAATGCGGATAATTGTTGGGAACTCATTTCCAACATAACTACTTAACAGTTTTGAAGACCCATCATAGTACGATGTGGAGTCGTAATGGCACATATATAGTGCAACCAAAAATGCGTAAGAACACGAATGTCAGGCTTAAATCCAGTTACCAACTGGTACGCAGAAAAGGTTGACTAATATTGGGTTCTAAAAACGAATTAAGTAAGATGTGTGTAATATGACATATCCCCAAAGCAATAAAAGATAGGTTGGTACGCATAACCTATTCCTTAGGCACCATCTTTAACCTTTGATGGTAGCCTCTGCGAGACCATTGGGTATAAGATGCTATATATTGATCCTATTAAACATGCAATATTCATCAAGTCCTTTTGATGTAAATTCTCTAGCATTAATAAGGGTGGTGAGCCTTTGCACTTTGTATTGTGTAATATGTGCTAGGAGTTTTTAAACGCAAATTTCTTGGGAACTATAACTAGTACAAAATGTCAAAACATTCACCAGAGCCATAAGTCACTTTTAATGGTCCGCATTCTGCATGAATATTTTTCTAAATTTCACCTTGTTATCTTTGTAATATGGATTATTTACCATTTGCATCTTAGGATGGTCTCGATCCTGTTTTACTGATGACTTTGTAAAATGAGTGATATGATCTCTTAATTAAAAGCAAAATGGGAGGGAGAAGGGGGTTGTGCATCAGGTACTTTAGAAAACACTTATTGAGAGATATGCCGTTACTTCGCATTCTGTCAATATTTTTCCCGTTGTCTTGTCCACTCAAACACAGCGATGTACGTATGAGTCCTTTCAAAACGAAACATCATGTCACAACCAAATTTCCTTTATGGTTATGTCAAAGTCTGTATGAGTCAATTTCCAACATTTCATCGTCGGAGTCAATATGGATTCAATAATGCAAATTAATACTATAGTGATTTACATTTCACTAAATTGACTCATTAGTCTCTCTAAAGTATGTTTCCTTCCAAATACATTAGTGACTATAAAAGATAAAATCAATTACATTATCATCACAGTCAGGTTCCACAAGATATCCATTTGCATGGGTTTCTTTGGAATTTAACAAGGTGTGATTATCTCTCGGTACATATAGAGATTTTGTGACGTCTTTTTTCTAATCCTCGTAGTCACATTATAAGGAAATAGTTCAACAACTAGTTTAAATTCCTTAAGCTAGTGGAAGAAAAACAACTATGAGTTAGACATTTGGGTCTTGAGAGTTTTAATAAGTGGTGTGGCCTTATTATGTAATAAAAGTGGGATTTAACTCAAGTACTTTAGACTGAATATATATTACGTTTCACCCAATATATCTCAAGTTCTTTAGAGAATTTATGTCTCGTGTTTTCATTTCATAGGTGCAGATATTGGATCTAGTTCAACTGAATAAGATAGTCTAACTGGCCTGGAAAATTTCTTGTTGCCATTAAAGTTGATGTGAAAATTGGTTGCTACTATGATACACACATTACATTGTATATATTAACATCTATGAACAGGTGCATTTCTAACTCTTTCATTTATGATGGGAGCTAAAATTACATCTTAGCTTCATCCCATATTCAACTGATACATGTACTTTGGTGTCATTACTACTAGGAAAAAATACATCTTTGTCTCATGATATATATGTCCCTTTTCACATGCTTTATATGAGTCATTACGTCTAACCCTTATTACTTCGGGGTTCTTTCCATTTTCAATTTTGCTACATTTAGCTTAATTTGAGAAATTTCTTTATCTCAATAGGCCAAGAGAATCTCACCATACATGTCAACCAATTACTTTAGGTTGAATAGATTACTAAAGGTAGTTCTCTTGTTGTCATATTTCAACATATACTGGTTCGTTAGTATCATGGATGAAGTAGAGAAATGGAAATTTTCTGACTCATATCATTTATTTTTTTATGAGTTCTTCCACAAAATTTGGAATACATGTGATTTTATTTGCAACGTATCTTTTGAAAATACCGACTCTTTAATAGTCGAGCCAGTAGATTACTTCCCACTGAACATTTCAAATTTTGGGGAGAAAATATCAAGTACACAATAATGGTGCTCAAGTACTTCTAAACCCCAAATAAATACATTGGAATTGAGTTGGTACAACCAATTGAACAAAAGACACCATTCAACTATAACCAATATCATATTCAAGAGAATAAAATAACACTAAATCCAAAACTCTTAATGATCAACAATCATAATTAAATTGACTATTTATATGATATGGACTTATCTTAAGATAAAAATAAACAAAGCTAGGCATGTTCTAAAAACAAATAAATAAGCCTACCAAGTATTCAATGTAAAGGCCCACATTAGTGTTATAGTTACATACCTTTGACTTTGGTTCCCACTGTATATACACAGAACCGGAACACACTTGATCGTGCACGTCCCAAAACTGGAACAGGAGCTGGAACAGTAAGCCGGGTCGGGTTGGAACAGGATCCGGAACAGTGAGCCGGGTCGGGTTGGAACAATGAGATGGAACAGTGAGCCGGGTCAGGTTGGAACAGTGAGCCGGGTCTGGTTGGTAGGGTTTGAAGCTTGACCGGGTCGGGTTGGAACAATACTGGTTGGGTCGGGTTGGAACACAGACAGATTCCTTTCCCATCACGAACATGTTTTGGAACATGAACAGTTTCCATTCCCGTCGTTTTCCTCTTTACCCAACACGAACAGATCCCCTCTTTTCCATCGCTTTCCTCTATAACCAGATGATTCCAAGTGACAAATTATTATCACACAAACATAATCTACCCCCACACAAACATACAATATTATTATAAAATGCAAAACTCATATGGGATGCATACACATAGACATCGCTTGTATAGATCAGTTTAATTTTCACCATGGATTTAATCAATTGATTATGGGATACACAGATTGACTTGAACAAACATATAAAATTTATTTTCACCACGGGAATTGATTATGGGAGATGCCCAAATCAAAAAACAGGTGACGAAAAAAAAAGGAGAAAGTAGATCAACTTAGCTTATTTGATTCCAGTAATTTCATCATTAGCTTGACGATAATCCGTGTACCAAAAAAATAAATCAATCAATCTGATATAGCTCCGCGGTATAGCATCGTGCTGATAATGTGATTGAGGAGAATTAGGGGTGAAGGAAGGAGATATATAGACAAGAAGAAAAACCATCATATTAGAGAGATTAGTAGTGCTATTACATAGGTTACATTATATACATATAAAGGGATAACTGGATGGACCACACATCCATGGGCCGTAGGCCCTGTAACAGCCCTGATAATATTTTTTTTAAATGTAAAATTAAAAATGATAATATAGAAATTATTCTACTAATCATGATAATAAATATATTTTTATTAGCTAATACTTAGGATTAGTTTGGTATTACTGCGAGCTTTACAAAAGTGTTTTCCGATGTACATTACTGTGACGAGATATGTAAAAAAACAATTGAATGGTTTCCGATGTACGTTACTATGCCGACCTCTGTAAAAAAAAGGAAATTGAATGGTTGCAAATCATAAATTAAAGCTAAAACTATTTTTAAAAAAACGCTCAAATTGTGTCTGGGTAAAAATCAGGTTCAACTATAGTTAGTGAGAAAATGATAAAATCAGATATATCTGTGAAAATTGTTTATTCTATTTTATTCTGCTTAAAATAAATTAATATTTCTACAATTAGATTATATATATATATATATTAAATTTAATAATTAGTGTTATTATTAAAAAGTATTATTTTTCTTAGCCACTTTTTAAAAATCAATAATTGTTTAATATTTATTGTTGATAAATAAAAGTTATACAACCCGAAAAATCAAATATCGGGTTGCATAATTGTGAAAAACTTACATCAAAATGTAGTTTGAAAGAAAAATTATCTTCAAAGAATAAAATATAACGACTAAAAATTGGTGATATATAGATTCAAGGATAATTTTTGTCAGTTATAAAAAAAGATGGGATAGAATTGGAAAATAAAATATGAAATTAGGGTGAGCTATAACATTTTCTTTTGAAGCTTTTAAAAACACCTTCTCCCCCACTTTTAAATTTGATAAATTTTGCAAGTGTTTTACATAAAAAACACTTTCTGAAATCTTTACCAAACACTAGGATGGAAAAATATTGTTTTTTTTTTTATGGAAATCACACTTTAATTCATTCAAACCAAAATAGTGATTACATGATTGCTTACAAGATTATCAAAAACGCCAAAATACAAGATAATCAAAGTACTTTTTTTTAAAGAAAAAAAGTAGTACCAAACTTAGTTAGATTCGTTAACAATTATATAAGTGGACCATAGTGACAGTGGCAAGTATTGGTGCCCAATGAGTAATTTTGCATCATCGCAAGTATTTCTTGATAAATGGTTTAACGTTAAACAATAGAGTTTATTCTTAGTAGAGCGTATTGTTATTAGGTTAAGAACTTAGCGATTTGACTTACTAACTAATCATGGTTTTATAATTATTATGTAACGAATAACCTCACATTTGGAAGCGTAATGTCGTAAAATGTAATGGCCTGACCCTCTACCGATAATTTCCTTACATTGCCACTGCGGTCATCTAAAAGTATGGGGTTTTCAATGGTCACCGTTGAGGTCATCTAGCAACAGCTTCTCAGGAGGTCACTCATCTCAGGATTACTCAATACCAAGCATGCTTAACTATAGAGATTTTTCCCCAACTACGAAGCCAATTATGCTGAAATGGGGTCGGTGTTAGGAAATGAAAAACCATTACCTATATTCCATTTGACGAATCCTACCTGCCGAGTCGGAGTACTATAATACCATCAACTTAATTTGTAGCCGTCCTCGGCTCCGGAATATGTTCAATCCTAAACTCTGGCATTTTTTCTCACTCATGAGACCCTTTCCCGATACAATCCTTCAAGAATACTCTTTTACCCTCGACGGGTAAACCGTGGTAGACTCTAATACCATTTGTAAGGACCTGATCCTCCGCCAATACTGTCGCCACTTAGTCACTGTGGTTGCCCGACATTGTGGGATTTTGAACTGACACTGACGCGGTTATTAATCAATAATTTTCAGGAAAGTAGCCCATCCTAGATTACTCTCTCCTGAAAACACATAAATACAATGCTTTTTACCAACTCTGGATCCAACTATGTTGAAAAGGCCACAATTTTACGAAAGGACAAGTCATTACTTATATTCCATTCAGTGAACTCTTCCTGCTGAATTGAAAAAACTAGAACTACGTCGTATGCGAGGAAATGGTTTTTATCAGAAATGCCTTAACATTTAAAATATAATAGCTTAAGTGAATGAATTATCTTTTCATTATGTCATTGAAATAGTAAGAACATACAATACAATATGTGTTGTTGAGTCAACTCTGAGTTTTACTCTTTTTAGATTATTCTTAAAGGGGAAAAAAGCAACAAGGATCCGGACATTATTAATATCTACACTGTTAGAGCACTGCTCGGTCGAACTCGCATACGTTGCTATCTCAGGCATGTTTGTCAATGTTAGTGATCAAAACTATAAGTCTTGATTTCTAGCCTATTTGTAGATGTCTCGGACTATGACATAGATAGTATATTTGAGCTTAAATTTCACAGAGTTCATCATTTGAAGACGAAGAAGTACTAAGGGGAGCTTGTGGAACTTCTTCGAAAAAAGGTATGTGGAGACTTGAACTCATCTATCACTTGGAAAGTCTATGTCCTATATTGAGACATAAGTCGTGTTAAGATATAGTTTTCTCTATACACATTTGAGATTTCGAGCTGAGTATATCTCGCTTACATATTTCTCGAAATATGTGTTGGTAAGCTTTCGCTTCGACCAAGTTCATCTTATATCATGAGAAAATTTTCGAGTAACATCTTACATGTTTTGTGTGATACAATCATTTGACGTAGGCTTGGAATGTTTCGATAATGATTATTTCAATATTTTGAAAACTGCTTTGATGCTAATAGTGTGTGAAAACGGCTATTGTCATTATAGAAGAATGTTTCAATGATTGAAATAAAGAGTTGAGAATGTAACCATGTTTGAATATAAGCATATATAGTGTGTTCTCACATTAGTGTATAAATCCATAAACTGGGAGCCAAGTGTATGCATATGTGTGTATACGAAACTGGTGAAGGAGACAGGTTAAGTATGCATACCCGTACGCATACTGTCGGAAGTTTTCGAACCGAAAATTTCTGCTGAGTTTGGTTTTGACAAACTCTTAACTAGTCACCTTAAGTATGTGTACCCGTACGCATACTGGCGGAAGTTTTTGAACAGGTAAATTTCTGCCGAGTATGGAAACTAAACAAACTCAAATCTGGTTGCTTAAGTACGCATACCTGTACGCATACTTAAGCTGGTTACTTTGTCAAAACGGTCAGTTCATGGACTTAAACATTTAAATCATAAGGAATGCAATCTTCGCAAACCGTGGCTATAATGTTCATGATTGATTCAAGTGAATCAAACCGATTTGGTTTCAATTGTGTTTTCTATAGCAATTGAAAAACTATTTAACTAGTTTCATTTGACTCATTTGAACTAGTTATTGTTGAGATGAATAAGGTTGATATGAGAGTAATCATATGGCCAACCTTGGTTAACTATTTGTGAACCAACATGGTGTACACGTTTAGGTACGGTTACATAAACCTAAATGAGGGTACATTTCATTTGTGTGTAACAAGCTAAGTTCGATCTAACGGTTGAAAGATATTAGCTTGGTTGAATAAGGTTTTTCATCTAATGGTGAATATTGAGGTGATTGATAATTATAGGTTGTTCTTTGGGAATATAAGTCCGGGTTATCAATTGGATCATGTTCACCTTGATTTATCAAAAGATGGAACAAAAACTCTTGGGTATTTCTGTGGGAGACAGATTTATTCAATCCTATAGACTTTTCTGTGTGAGACAGATTTGTCTATCAAGTCTTCGACTTTGGGTCGCAGCAACTCTTGGTTGTGAGTGAGATCAACTAAGGGAATCAAGTGCGTAGTATCATGCTTGGATCAGAGACGTAAGGAGCGCCACTGTACCTTGAACCAGTGTGAGATTGATTAGGGTTCAACTACAGTCCAGTCCGAAGTTAATTGGTAGTAGTCTAGTGTCTGTAGCGGCTTAATACAGTGTGGTGTTCAATCTGGACTACGTCCCAGGGTTTTTCTGTATTTGCGGTTTCCTCGTTAACAAAATTCTGGTGTCTGTGTTATTTCTTTTCCGCATTATATTTTGTTATATAATTGAAATATCACAGGTTGTGCATTAAGATAAATCAATTAGAATATCCAACCTTGGGTTGTTGATTTACATTGATTGACACTTGAACATTGGTCTTTGATACCGTTCAAGTTACTCCTCTTATTCAATCGGGCTCGCAGATTTGTATTTTCTGATTGCGGATTGAATTAAGAGTTAGAGATATTAAACTCTTTGATATACTTTACTCTAGATTGAGTCTGACTGTCTAGTTGATTCTCTAGAAAGTATATTGGTGTAAGTACTCTCAGATTGCCAAACGAATTGTTAGGTGTGGTTGTTAGACCCCCGCATTTTCAATTGGTATCAGAGCAGGCAAACACATTAAATACCTAAAAGTCTGTGTTTGTAGCGATCTGATATGGACATAAGTGCTATCTCAATAAATGCACCACCGGATCCAGGGAATCCAGAAGTTGCTTCTATGTCTGATTTAATTAAATCCATAGAAGAAATTCTGTCCAAACCTCCACCAGGTCTAAAATCCCTTGAAGTTTTTTTAGGAATTGAAAAGAAACTTGAAAGCTTATCTTCTAATGTTGAGTCATATCTCCAGAAAGAACAAGATTCTCTTGACAATCTAAATCAAGTTATGATGAATAACATTTATGTTGAGGTCGACATTGATTTACTAATCAGTGAGAGCATTGCTCCTCCTCTGGATAATCCAATTAGTTGTAACAAACTAAATGATTTACAAGAAGAGTTTAAATCTCAGTCATCTGAGTATATCACCTCAAAGCATGAATCAATTCATTGCTAAATCCCTGATACTTCATATCAAGATAGTAGTAGTATCGTCTCTCTTAAAGAAGTCAGGATGTCTCTTTTTGTCAAAAGAGTTTCCCTCTACTGTACTAAAAACTATATGCTGAAGTTGTTCCTTATAAGTTGGAAAACAGGAAATCAGAAACTCAATTTACTTTGGGCTCTCTTGAAATTCCTTGATAAACTTAGAAGAATAATGTTATGGGTTTCACTCGTTTTTGGAGGTTGTAAGAGTTGCTGTAAAGAAACCCTCTCATGGTGTCATGGCAGTCAAAACTAATCCACTGTGTCCACAAGTCTCAGCTCAAGAGGGTTATTTGTTGAGTCTATACTCCAAATACTTCTTGGTTTTCCAAACAAGTCCCTCTTGCACACGTGGATGACTCTACTTGAACTTAGTTCCCGTACGTTTTAATTCCAGAACGCACTCGAACCAGCTCAAGTTCACCGTTTGTCACATTAAAAGAGAAAGTTTTCTTCTCTACTTCGTTCTTTTCACCTTCTCTTCACAGTTCGATTACGATTGAGAAACCCATATGTTCATATACCAACCGTTCTCATCCTTCTTGATTCGCGACCAATTTTTTGATTGGTTTATACCTTTAGAATCAGAAGAAGCTTTTGCATGTTGGGTCAAGAACGTTTCTCACTTTGCTCACCGATATGGAACTCCACCATCAACAACAGTTCACGAACCAAGTAAGTTGTTCATCCTCTCTGTTGTTTTTTTGTTCAAAAATGGCTTCTAGGAAAAGGTTAAGCCATGGTGAAAGTTCAAGTTCTCAACCCAATCGAAGCTTAGATAGTGATAATGAGTTTGAAGATGATGAAATTGGTTTAGACGTTTTACAACCTTTGTATGACCCTGCCCTTCAAATTAGCTTTAATAGTCTTCTTGCTAGGAATAAATATGTCAAGCTTCTTAAAGGGAAGTTTTCCATAGAAAGGGTTTATGATCATACTGTTAGCGAACCTGAGTTTCACTAATTTATGAACCAACATGAGTGGGGATATATTCATGATGGTCTTGGGTCTTCTTATCCTGAGATGACTTGCCAGTTTTATGCTAACCTGCATGCTTCCAACAAAATCAGTTGTTGCTTCAATACAATGATTGGAGGGATAACATTTGAGGTAAATCGTGAAGTGATTGCATATTTGTTGAACTTATCACTTGATCGCTCATTTGCAATTCCTCAACCTCAGAATCACAGAACAACTCAGGATCAGCTATCTGAATTGCTTCTAAATAGAAGTGAATCGTGGTATGGGGGCAAGTTGTCTGTTGACAACATTAGCTTTCATTTGAAAGTATTCAGTAAATTGGTTGTTGCAAATTTGATTCCCAGTACGCTTGATAAGAATCTATGGAGCAGAACCCTTGCTGAAATGGTTTGCTATCTTATCTCTGGTGAATAGATTGATTTCTGTGGTCTGATTATTCGTCAGATGATTCATATGGTTTAGCAGAAAAAGAATATTGGGTTCCCATGTCTTATCAGTAGAATATGCATTCAATTTAAGGTTTCACCTATTGGCACCTGCAGTTGTTATGCTTCTCCTCTATCCCAGATAGACATCAACAAGATGAAGAAGCCAGGCACTTCTGAAGATAATCTCCTTAATGAAAGAATCGAGTGCCTACAGGAAAAACTGAGCTATGTGTTGGGAATTCATCCTGAATTAACTGAACATGTTTGTAAGATTGCTGAGAAATATAATCACAATCAAGCTTAGTTCCTTCATTTTCTGTTGTTAAACTTCTTTTGTTAAGTGATACTCTAAGGGTTGTAATAACTTTTTATTTAGCTTTAAATAGTTTTTACTCATGCTAAAAGTATTGCATCCATGAGAAGTTTAATACTTATTCAAAAGTTATCTCTATTATGTCGGTATGAATGTATTGATAGAAGATAGAATGAACTTTTGACATTACAAAAGTTAAAGCCTTTTATGTCATTGTTTTGATGGAAGAAAGGATAAAACTTTTGTTTAAGGGATTAAGTCTATTATATGTCGTTGTGCAAATAATGACGGAAAATAGAATGAATCCTTGTTTATTCCGCAGTATTGGTCGATCTCTGTTGATACATGAAAAATAATTTCCCTTAACTAGGCTGGGGTGCCCCAAAGAAGGGAAAGGTCACACAAAACATGGGGACTTGGGGACGGAGGCCCAAGTCCACCAAGGAAGTAATCCATAAGATGGAAGGTACAATGAAGGTATTAACAAGAAAGAAGAAAGTCATATTAGAGAAGGGATGGCATTAATAGTAATTAAGGAGGTTTAGGACATATGACAAGATGTCATAAAAAGAAGGGGATTTTGGAAAGTCTATATAAGAAAGGACAAGGTACAATGGAAAGACAACTCTCTCTCATACTATTCTAAAAAAAGTGAGGTCATCTTGGTGTACTAGGATGGGTAGGACCTAACGAGAATTCCGGTATTAACATTTGGCGACCACACCCGGAGACTCGTGCCTAGTTTATGATGATGCAGCGGAGTGATACCATCCCAAACGCGGCAGGAAACCAACCAACCAGCCGTCCCATCAACTTGGATGAAGTAACGATAGAGGATGGGGATAGTGAAGAAGATGTCCCACTCGATGGACAGCTAGGAAGCGTCCCCCAAAATAGGGAAATATGCATCACACGCGGGGAGAGACCACAAACAACTCGGCAATCGAAATCCGCGGCCCCATACATGCAAGATATTTGGAGAGAATTAAAAGAGCGATCACAAAAGAGACGAGCATTATAAGAATGGATAGCACAAGCTGTAATAGCAGGACAAAACACCTCTGGAAAATCAGTGGAGACAAAGAGACATCAGAACACCAAGAAGACAACAACAACATGGGAGGAGATGGTAAGATACTTGGAAAAAAATTACCACATCACGAAACAAGATGATAACCGTCAAACAAACAGCCCGTACCCAATAAACATCCGATAGTATCAATATCCTGAATATTATGTCCCTCCTAAATTCAAAACGTACGATGGAGAAGGAAACGCGCGGGAGCACCTTAGCCGATTCGTTTCAGTTATGAATGACAGGGCCTCTGGAGAAAATCTATGTCTAAGGGAGTTCCCCAAGTCTTTGAAGGCGCAAAAAATAGACTCTTGGATGACCATGATCTCGCTGTTCCTAGGAAAGTTCTACTCCGCTAAGCGGAAGATTACGTTAATAGACTTAAGTAAAAATGGTCAGAGGATGGGCGAGGAAGTAGAAAAATATATCATGAGGTTCCGAAGGTTGGCATTGGATTTCTATGAGGATGTCAACAAGGAAGAGCTCGTAGAAATATGCGTACGAGAAATGGTGCAATCCTTCAAAGGAACTTTGATCAATTTCAGATTCCAGACTTTTGTTAAACTGGAAGAAGTAGCCGAAAGAATTGCCGACTGCATAGAAGAGTTGCCCGCAAATGTCAACTGGCGCTACATGGTAAGTACCACGTCTGCAATCCCCTATAACCCGAGGCCTAACATTAATGAAAGTGGAAACCGACAACAAATGAGTGACCCTCCCCAAAAAAGAAGCAGATGGACCAAAAAGGATTCAAGACCCCCTCCTTCTCCGTTGCCATATGGGAGGGAACAAACAATTGGGCTCCTGAATCAATGGGTCGCTAGGGGCGAGGTCCAACTACCCCCAATAATGGTAGATATCAACAAAATGAATAAAGATGCTGCAAGATACTGTCATTATCACAGGAGTATGGGGCACCCAACCGTAGAGTGGCTCGCAATAAGGAGTATATTCTAACGAAAACGCGAATCCGGGGAGTTTGAAGCGACGAGGCAGATGATCGAAAGCGACCCCTTCCCGCGTCATTAAAAAAAAAAGGAGCGAGCAAAGCAGGTGTAATGATACCATTTTAAGCTCTGATTCAAACTTGTAAATTGTGCTTTTCGATAAGAAGGAAGGTTCTTTTTTTTTTAAAAAAAAACAAAAAAAACTCTCAAAAGGTCGCGGGAACGCCAATGGTGCCCGGCGCCCGATCGACTGACAAAAGGTTGCGGGAACGCCAATGGCGCCCGATCGACTGACAAAAGGTTGCGGAACGCCAATGGCGCCCGATCGACTGACAAAAGGTTGCGGAACGCCAATGGCGCCCGATCGACTGACAAAAGCTTGCGGAGCGCCAATGGCGCCCGATCGACTGACAAAATCTTGCGGAGCGCCAATGGCGCCCGATCGACTGACGAAAGGTTGCGGGAACGCCAATGGCACCCGATCGACTGACAAAAGGATGCGGGGACGCCAATGGCACCCGATAGGCTGACAAATTTACTAAAGGTTGCGGGAACGCCAATGGTGCCTGATCGACTGAAAAAAGATTGCGGAACGCCAATGGCGCCAGATCGACTGACAAGGCTGCGGGGACGCCAAGGGTACCCGATCGGCTGACAAATTTACTAAAGGTTGCGGGAATGCCAATGGCGCACGATCAGTTCACAATTCACAACAACTGCGGGAACGCTAATAGCGCCCGCTCGGTTAACACATACATTTCGCCTCCCGATTGCCATCGAGAAAAACTAGGGGGTAGGCGTGTTTAACATATACATCTCGCCTTCCCGATTCCCATTGAGAAAACCTAGGGGGGGTATGCGCGTTTAATATATACCCCGCTCTCCCTATTCCTATTGAGAAAACCTAAGGGAGGATATGCGTGTTTAAGATATACCCCGCTCTCCCGATTCCCATTCCCATTGAGAAAAACTAAGGGGGGAGTAGGCGCGTTTAACACATACCTCGCTCTCCCGATTCCCATTGAAGAGAAGACAGTTCTTGCCGCTTTTGCTCAAGGGCATCCCGAACATTCTTCTTTGCGGTCTCCGCCCGGGTCATCTCATCACTCGCCACTCCTACCTTGGAAAGCAATTGGTTCACTACATCTTTCTTTTGCGCAGTTATCACAGAACATTTCTTTAGTTCCTCCTCGAGTTCAGTTTTCCGAGCTGTGAGTTGGACGCGGGGGTCTTTACAATTCTTCACTTTCAGCAGCAAGCCCTCCAACTATCTTATAGTAAACTTCAAATTAGTGGTCGCTCGTACGGAAGCTTCCCATCTAATGATGGTGGCCTCGTCAATAGGATCATCCCCACCTTGGTAAGTTCGTCGGCAAACTCCAGCAGGTTCTTAGTCATATAACACAACGTCCTCATATCCAATAGACTTGCATTAACCATGTGGCCACCGGTCCGCTCCACAATGTCCTTGTAAGCGTCAGCAAAAGATGACGGAATCCAAAACCCATAAACTAAAGTATGGGTGGCGCGGTCGACCCAGCCGCGACAGCATCCACCACCACAGGAAATTGGATTTGCATGCCCGACGCCACGAGGGGAATTTCTATTTGGGTATCAAGGGGCACGCCCGTGTGAGATCCACTGTGGTTATTACAAACGCACTTGGAACCAATATTACCACCAACACCTATGCGCCGCCCGGCGTCCACACCATGGGTCTCGGGTTTGCTTCCTCCCTTACGATTACTACTCATGATCTAATAGCAAAATCAAGATTCAGTCAAGGACGCGGGCTTCAAGAAATGACAGGATACAAACATGTACATATTAGGTTTCTATACCAACCTCGGACGCGGCTTGATGTGGAAGAGGATCAATATCCTTATCTCGGGATATAGAGGAACTAGAAGACGATCCTGGATCACTAGCAGCACCTGGAAATTCAAAAGTGAATAACATGGCGAAAAATGTGCAGATTTATAAAAAAAAACAGGAGAGAGAGACATTGATGACTTCAGACAGAATATTAGTCACCTTGAAAACCACATGTGGGGACTACCATGTGGGATGAGTACCCACCAAACACATACCGATTGGACCCATATGGGCTCATCGATTCCAGGACAGCATTGGGAGATACAGGAACCTCACCCCTAACACAAACAGTCCGAGCCCGAGGAGGGTGGACGGATAACACATTAAGACGCAGCGAGACCCATCCGCCACCCTCGGACAAACTAATTCCAAGATTGTTCAGCTGATCAGCAAAAGAGGGATTGGGATCCTTGACGGCACCTTGAAAAGATTACGATACCCCCCTTTGACGAGACTGTCCAAATTGCAAGGGAGACACGTTAGCGGAGGAACAATGGCGCAAAGGAAGATCTAAAAATTTTGCTGCTTCACGCCTAGCTTTTTTAGCAAGGATCTTCTCGTACCAGTCACGCTCAGGCATGTTCAAATATTCCTCTATACAGTAAGACGGGGGTTTCCATCCCATGTAACTGGAAAGAGGAGCATTCTGAGAACACAATTGAGCCAGTCTCCTTTCAGCGTCCAGATTGGTTTAAAAAAAAGAGGGGGATGAAGGGGACCATATACTAAGAAAAATAAACGATTAATAATACCTGAGCTACCAAAGAACTCGGAGACGGCTTGGATACGTTCAAACGATGGGGTTTGCGATTGGAGAACTTCGTCTCTTTTTTCAGCCGAATGGGATCACAACATTCAGGGGGGTCCCAAGAAGTCACGATAAGCTCCAAAGGGCGTCCCTTGGTGCCCGGAGGAAGATGATGCGCCATTGCTACAACATCATCAAGTTTAATCCTCCCCGACGCGTGGAGTGCTTTAAGGTCTTGGTAAGACAAGTCTTTAGGGGGAATTCGCTCTTGCAGAGGGAAATTCAAAGCGCGACATCGCATCAAAATTTGATAATTATGGGCACCTTTGGTAACTGCCGAGGGTCGATCCGGAAGAGGATGCTTGAACGAGAAATTAATCCCCCGATCGTCCAAGCGCACCGGTCCTTTGAAGACATAGCGGTTGAAACTAGCAATGATGTATGAGGTGTCCATGCTCTCCGGAGGGGGGAATCTAAGAGTTACTCCTTGGTCAAATCCGACTTGACGAGCCACACGGTCGGGGTTTTAAGACACGAATATAAATTTACCAGTATGAAAACCAGGAAGATATCCAGGTAACACCGCCATCATCGAGTCAAAGTATGATTTTGATAATAACTGCGTCGAATCAAAATCCATATCAAAGGGTGCAGTAAAGTCGTAGTGGGACGGACCGGATCGACCTTCATGATAGGGGAATGGCTCAAAATCTTTAGTCGTGTCTAAGAACCGCGCTATATCGCCCTTCGGAACTTTCCCCTTCTTGCACCAAAGTGCCATGCGGGGATAACTGTAACCTTTTTCACCGAGCCATCGTCTTGGTCGACATCCTATTCGCGGCGAATTTCCAATTCATAGGGATCATGGGCATATGGAGTAATGTGTTCCCAAGACCACGCAAGCATGAAGGAGGCAGGAATATAGGTCTCGACCTTGTGGGCCGACCCCACCTATTGAAGTCCTGGCAAACCAAATCCAAGTTCCGATATAGGCCGCCCAATAACATAAGAAAGAGAAGAAAGGAAACCCCGCAGGACAACAACACCGCCATTGGAACTACCTCATTCTTTATCGTGTCCTGAGGACTGTACTCGAATACGTCGCGACAGAGCCAAAGAAGCATAAAAGCATCCAACTCAGCTCGTGGATTAGGCTCCTTGCGCTCCGGCGGAAGCACCTTTCCCTCTACCAATCGCGGGGCCCAAAATCGGATCCAAAGAGGAAAAGACGCGCGCTTGCTATCCTTGGCAACCCATTTAGAGTCAGGTGCAACGGCCAAAGAGTTAGGACCATGAATTGATTCATATGCACGGAATGAGCTACTAAGTAGACGCTCTCCCGAAGGAGGGATCAGAGCGTTCTTCCTTTTCTTACTTTCAACAAGCGTGACTTTCTCTTTGACAGCAGCCGAGAACCCGCTTTGTTCGCGCCCACGGTTTTTCCCTCCGTGACGACAACTTTCTTTGTTTCTCCTTTTTGGGTCGATGCCTTGTCCTTTCGTACCAGTTCAACCCGGGAAGCATCCTTGCAGTCTAGTAAATAACCTTACAGAACTCGGTCACCCGAGTAAGCGCTTCATAGACGGCTGCCTCGTCATAAGAATGGGTCCCGTGAATAGGTAATCCAGTGAGTGCGACGACATCCTCTAAAACAACAGTGGCTTCTCCTCATGCTGTAAGGAGGGTATGAACGGGAGATACCCAGCGGCAGAAAAGTCGCATCATGTCGCGTTTGCATCTCTCTACTTCTCGTTGAAAGGAAGAATCTATAGCCCCATTGATCCCAGCCATGCGAAGTATGGCCGCGTGGTCAGGATTATCACGAATATAAGATACCCAATATGGCCATATCGTGGGAGTTTCCGATGTAGATCGGGTGTCAATGTCTGGGAGCTCATAATCACCATGATGGATAACCATGCGGGGTACCCTTTTAAACGGAAAAGTAACCATATCCGCCGGCTCTGGTCACATAAGCCACCTAGGGGCGGTTGGGTAAGGCAGCACCGGGGGATTCAAAAGACGAGGAATGAGATTATCATCTAGAGGCATCGCGCATCTGTCCCCGCGGAAATCTTTCAGTTTCAGCGCGCGCTTTAATATAGGGGTTCCGGTGAATTCCGTGATTGTATAGGATTTTCCATCAGCGGGGGGAGGTAAATGAATCTCCTGCTCTCCTGAGTAACCACTCTCTTCTGAGCCCTCGCTCTTTACTTCCTATGATTCGTCGGACTCGTCGGAGGAGCTACCATTAGAAGAACTACTAGACATGGCGGGTGTATGGGTATGATATGTGAGAAGGTGAATAGTAAAAGAAGTGAAAGAAAAAAGTAAATTGGAGGGCTCATATATATATATATATATATATATATATATATATATATATAGGGAATCTGAAGGCATAAAGGCGGCAGTTGTACAAACAGACACAATAATTATAAGGAACTGAAGAGATCGTGCTAGGAGGAGTTTAAACGTCGCCCACGAACGCCAAGAGGGAAGATGTCCAGATAATGACTATAAGGTTATCTTACGATTAACCTCATAGTCAGGGGAATAGTGTTGATACATGAAAAATAATTTCCCTTAACTAGGTTTGGGTGCCCCAAAGAAGGAAAAGGTCACACAAAACATGGGGACTTGGGGACTAAGGCCCAAGTCCACCAAGGAAGTATCCATAAGATGTAAGGGACAATGAAGGGATTAACAAGAAAGAAGAAGGTCATATTTGAGAAGGGATGGCATTAATAGTAATTAAGGAGGTTTAAGACACATGACAGATGTCATAAAAAGAAGGGGCTTTTGGAAAGTCTATATAAGAAAGGACAAGGTATAATTGAAAGACAACTCTCTCTCGTATTATTCTAAGAAAAGTGAGGTCATCTTGGTGTACTAGGACGGGTAGGACCTAACGAGAATTCCGGTATTAACATTTGGCGACCACACCCGGAGGCTCGTGCCTAGTTTATCATGATGCAATGTAGTGATACCAGCCCAAACGCGACAGGAAACCAACCAACCAGCGGTCCCATCAACTTGGATGAAATAACAATAGAGGATGGGGATAGTGAAGAACTTGTCCCACTCGATGGAAAGCTAGAAAGTGTCCCCCAAAATAGGAAAATATGCATCTTATTGTTATGTTCGGTAAAGATCCACCGTGGAGGACAACCCTAGCTAGGGAGGTGGAAACTGGTATTTACCACTTTTGATTTCTGGTAGGTATTTTCCCTTGTAAGAAAAAGACAAAGATTTCTAGTAGGTATTTTCCCTTGTAAGAAAAAGATAAAAACTCTACTACCAATATGGATGTTTACACAATTCAAATCTAAGGTGACTCAAGGTGTCGACCAAAATTGTCATTGTTATGTTTGTTGGCCCAACATCGGTTGATTCCTACTTTTCAGAAAGGTTCTGCATATTACGCGAGTTATCGTGTGTCAACCACACCTTCCTACAAAATGCAACTTTTTTGAAAATGTATCCTGAGATGCTGCTGCTCAGGTTAGGTACATCATGTTGGCATCTTTTGTACGTCCGACAGCGGCAAACAAAGACCCCCCAGACAGCGGAAAATAATATTGAAAATATCCAACAAGTTCATCATCACATTATCGCCGGGTAACCTTTGACTTTCCAAGAAAGGATAAAAAGCGACAGCAGAAGAAATCCACCGTTTCAACTTGTTTTCCCAGCAACATAATTGAATGAAGCTTGCTTAGTTGCATTTAAAGAAATGAAAAAAAAAAAAGAGTAAGAGTTAAAAAAAAAGAAAGAAGGGGTTTAGTTATTTTATTTTTATTTTTTTTTCCTTTTGGCAGACTTTATCGATGTATTAAAAGCTTTCCATCTCAGCATCTTGTAGATAGTTTCCAACTAATGCTTAATGATACAGAAGCCTGAGTTATGCAGTAGTGTAGGATGTAGGTTATTAAGCATATAATACAGTGTAGGATTACAAGTTGTTTCAACTGTTATAGTATTGCACTCGTATGTTTCACACACTTCTCTGTCTGTAGAATGTTTCTGTTTTGTCTATTATTAGTGTGTGGTATATAAACACTAATACATACTGTAAATATTTGTAATAAGATTCATTCTTTCTGATTAATCAAGATCACCTACAACCTTTTTCAAGGTTATTATGGTATCAGACTCAGAAGTCATGATATTCTGAGGATTCTTTCGATTTTTACCCTTTTGCTGAGGAATTCATCTTCGTTGTTTTAACCTTCGAAGGTTTTCTATATGTGATCTATCTTCGGTTCTTTGGGGATCTTCTTTTCAGGTTATTGATCGCATTCATGTCCTAATTCATTTTTTTCTTCAAGATCTAGTTGTTTTTTGTACGCAATTTTCCTTCACAATCTCAAATCTATTGTTTCTTTCTCTAATCTTGACTATTATCAAGTTTATTTTTAAATCTGACTATGGATCCAGTTCGTATTTCTACTTTAACTCTCAATACAATCTCCAATATCATTCCTTTTAAGCTTAAGGATGATAATTGTTTAACCTGCAAATCAGTCATGTTACCTTTATTTCGAAAATTTCAAGTTCTCAAGTATGTAGGTGGTACACATTCTTCTCCACATACGTATGCTAGTAAGATTGCAGAGAATAATGATATTATGAATTCTCTTTACACTACTTAGCAAATAAGAGATTCTACATTGATTCTGTATATTCAATACACCATTTATGATTCTGTGATATGTTACATGGATGGAGCTGATACGATCAGCTGGTTTATGGAAAACAATTAATACCAGGTTTGCTCAGACATTTACTACACATGCGATTCAACTTCGTACCAAGCTTCAAAACTTGAAGGTGAGTGGATCTGTTTCTTCATTTCTTGTTGAAGTCAAGAAACTACAAGATCAGCTTGCTGTAGCTGTATGTCCTGTATCTGACAATGAGTTGGTTGTAAGTATACTATCTGGTTTGTCATCTGATATGATGCCTTTGGTACTCCTATTAGAATCAGATCTCCACCTGTGAATGCACAAGAATTGCACAACTTGTTTCTTAGTGAAGAAGTAGTTATATGTGCTTCTAGATCTGCTTATAAGCCTAACAACACCTCACAATACACAAGAGGAGATTATGGATGTAATAGTTACTCAAAAGGAAATCCTAGAGGCAGAGGCTATGGAAGATTCCCAAATCCTACTACTTTTGTCAAGTACTACTTCAGGTAGAGGTTATGGCACCACAGACATACAACCTTGTCAGATCTATCAACAAAAAGGACATCAAGCTCCTACATGTAATCAAAAATTGAATTTTTCTTACCAAGAGAGACAACTACCACCAAATATTATTGCCATGTTAGATGTTGTTGATATTTTTTATGATGAATGATTTTCTAATAGTGGTGTAAATCAACATATCACTGCAGATCCAACTTCACTCACTGAATCTATTCCATATGAGACTATGAGGAGATTACCACACCTAATGGTCGAGGTATGAACATTACTCATCTTGGAAATTCTAGTAAACATGCTAATGATCATTCATTATTTCTCAATAACATCTTACTTTTTTCAAATGCCTCTCATAATTTACTATCTGTACACAAATTCATATCTGACAATAATTATGAGTTAATATTCTCCTCTACTGGTTTCATTGTGAAGAAAGTGATAACTGGGAAGATTCTTTTACAAGGGCCACATAAAAATGGTCTTTATCCCATAAAATTCAACTCATCACTCATGCTCTTTCATCTCAAGTTCCTGAAATAACCATTCTTCATAGGAGACTTGGACATCCATCATTTCAAACACTTCAGAGATTAAAACTTCAGCTACAAATCACTTATTTGTCTAGTAAAACTTTATTTTTGATGAATGTAAGACATGTGAAAGTCAAAAATTACCTTTTCAAGTGTCCTATAACTATGCAACTCAACCTTTAGAATTTTTACGGATCTTTGGTGTCCTTCTTCTGTTGCTTCAGTATATCTTTACTATGCCAATATTGTAGATGATTATTCCAGGTTTTGTTGGATATTCCCATTAATATAAATATGACTTCAAATCAGTCTTCATTTCTTTTTTTCTTATGTTGAAAATTTTCTATCTCTTCATGTCAAATACATTAGAACTGATGGAGGTGGAGAATTTATTAACAATCTCCTAGAAAATTTTCTTCTCTCCAAAAGCATTCATCGTGAGATGACTTGTCCTCATTCTCCAAAACAAAATGGAGTTGCACATATTAGGTGTTACAAAAACTTTACTCAAACAATCTGGTATTGCCATTAGATATTGGGTTGATGTTTTTCACACAACCAACTATCTTATAAATAGACTACCTGCTATGTTCATCAGTTTTGTATCTCTAATTGAATTCTTATTTCATAAAAATCCAGGTTACTCCTTTCTAAAATTTTTTGGTTGTGCTTGCTTTTCATGGCTCAAACCTATACTCTCAATAAACTTGAACCTAGAAGTAAACGGTGTGTCTTTCTTGGATATAGTCAATCACATAAAGGATATAGGTATCTTGATCCTACAACTGGCAGAGTGTACATCTGTAGGCATGTTCAGTTCAATGAGTTTTTTTTTCCATATCTATCTTTGACATCCTCTTCCATTTCTATTAATTCGGACACTTCATCTATTTTTCCTCCTCCCACTGACACTTTGATCTCTCCTTCCACTACTCTTGTTGATCCTTCACCTACTTTGCCACTATCAAATTCTTCTACCACTTTTACAATTCAGAATTTAATTATTGTGAATGATAGTATGGTTACTAGGGGTAAAAATGGAATACTAAAATCAAAGTCCTATTTTGCAACTAAACATCCATTACCTGTTACTATACTTTTTTATACAACTATACCTTCCCATGTAAGACAAGAAAAGAGGAGTAAAGTTTACCAGCTCTAGACAGTGAATACAAAGCTTTACAAGATGCTGGTACATGGTCGCTAGTTGGTCCCTCTCCATATCAAAACATTGTTGGATGCAAATGGGTCTTCAAGATAAAACAAAATATAGATGGTACTATTGATAAATATAAGGCCAGATTTGTTGCCAAGGGTTTTCATCAACAAGAAGGAATTTATTTTGCAGAAACATTTAGTGTAGTGGCCAAACCAGCAACAATCAGGATTGTTCTTTCCATGGCTTTGCAGTATGACTGGAAAATTCACCAACTTGATGTTAGTAATGCATTCCTACATGGTGACTTAAAGGAGAAGGTGTTTATGACTCAACCCCCAGGTTATGTAGATGCTGACAAACCAAATCATGTATGTTTACTTCATAAGCCAATCTATGGCTTCAAACAAGCACCTATGTCCTGGTATGATAAACTCAAGAATGCTCTCACTGATTTGCATTTTGTTTCTTCAACAATAGATACTTAATTATTTGTGCACAAATTGGGTGATCGGATTTCAGTAGCACTAGTTTATGCAAATGACATTCTACTAACTGGTTCCAGTTCCAGATTTCTTCAAACTGTTATGTATGATTTGCAAAGGCAATTTCCTATTAAAGACCTAGGAGATGTTCACTATTATTTTGGGTCTTGAAGTGAAAAGAACAGATGCAACTTTGTTTCTCAATCATACCAGATATGTTCTTACTTTGCTCAAAAGAACAAATATAGAGGCTGCAAAGCCTTGTAACACACCAATTGCTGTAAACTTTAAAATTTTAAAGTATGACGGTGATCTGTTTGAAAACCATACAGAATACAGGTCCATAGTAGGAGTTTTGCACTATCTTACATGGACTAGGCCAGAAATATCTTATGCAGTCAATCTTGTATGTCAGCATATGCAGCATCCAACTACATCTGATCTTGCAGCTGCTAAGAGAATTTTGAGGTACATAAAAGGCATTCTTAGTCATGGTATTGAATTCAGTAAGGGGACCTCTTTTCTTCTTGGATTTTCAGATGCTGATTTGGCTAGTGATATTGATACTATAAGGTCTACTGGAGGATATTGTATATTTTTGGGAGCCAATCCAAATTTCTTAGTCTTCAAAGAAACAATCCACATTTGCTAGAAGCTCTACAGAGGAAGAATATAGGACTCTAGATCACAATGCTTCTGAGGTTGTTTGGATTTGTTATTTGTTAAATGATTTACACTTCAATCTTCCTGCAATTCCAAAACTTGGTTGTAAAAACATCAACTCTATCTCATTGGCCTCCAATCTTGTGTTGTATTCTAGAATGAAATATGTTCATGGGGATTATCATTTTATCGGAGAACTTGTAAAAGTTGAAGTTCTTGATGTATTTTATATCTCCACTATGGAACAGATAACTGGTATCTTTTCCAAGGGTTTGGATGGTCTAAGATTTTCTCTGCTCAGGTCCAAGCTCAAAGTAGTTTCCCCTCAGCAATGGTGTAGGTTAATTATATAATGAAGTGTAGGATTACAGGTTGTTTCAACTCTTACAGTATTGCACTCGTGTGTTTCACGTACTTCTCTGTCTGTAGAATTTTTAGTCTGTAATCGTGTGTTTTACAAGCTTCTCTTATTTTGTCTGTTATTAGTGTGTGGTATATAAACACTAATACAGGCTTCCAATCTTTGTAATGAGATTCATTCTTTCTGATTATTAATTCTCAAATTTCATCCTCTTTGTTCGTATTTGGCCTAATAAGACATAACCAAGACATAAAAAATTAACTTGTTGACTATTTCAATTCCTGCTAGTGAGTGGTGGACTTCAACGACATAAAAAATGAAAACAGTTCAACTGCGTTAGTATTATATTTGTTTGAACTTCCCAGTTCGAGAGAACAGTGGTTTAGTGTCTACGTGATTGTTATATCCTTGTGGCTATTATTAAATCAACTATTAGCGTCATAGCTACCAATGCAGTGAAAATATCAAAATATCGTCCCAAGGTCAGAATGTTCACACATGCCTTAATCCAACCTTCAACACCATGTTATTTAATTGATCAGATGTTGCAAGAAATTCATTCATTTTCTAATCAATCTTAACCTGAAAAGATAAGTTCCACGGTTACTGTTTGTGAAATTGTAAACCAGGATATATCATTTCGGCTTGTTCTTCCTTTTCCTTTTAAGGTAACATTTCTAGTTTGTATATTGATGTCGACCAGCACGCCATAGCCTATTTGGAGGCATATAACCCGACTGTTGTGAAACATGTGTTTATTTTGATGAGAAACGACCTAATAATCAAGACGAGGCGGTCATTTATTATCAGAAAAAAAAAACTTTCTCTCTTCTCTCTTTCCTCTCTCACTGCCTCTTCTCCTTCTTCAACAAAACCATCACCAACAACCCTTTTCTGCTCATATCGGGTATGTTTTGGACCGGATCTGAGCAAATTTCTCCACTATTCCTTGCTTTCTTACGTTAGTTACTAGTTTTAGCTTAATTATTATCATTTTTTCTACTTATCTACACCATTATGATGGCTTTATACTATTTTGAGGTTTATCTTCACTTTAATGGCGATTCTTGGTTATTGGGTTGGGTTTTAAGATTAATAGTGATGCTCTCCAACGACGAATTCTTCATCTTTGTTTTCTTTGACAACGAAATATATTCATCATCAACTTATCCGGCGACGGAATCTTCATCGGTGATTTGTTTGACGACAGAAGCTTCATCACTAGTCACAAGAGATTTGAACAAATCATTCCCATTTTGGGAGCATATCTTTCTAAAGAAGAAAAACAAACTAAATAGTTAGGTTTAATTTCCGAGAAAAACATCCTTCCTTCGGTTTAATCAGATCTTATTCATATTCGTATTTGTCTTATTCTGGTAACCCTTCTCTTTCTCTTGTCGGATTTCTCGGTATTGTATTTTTTCGTTACTTTGTATTATCTTATTTTCGATCTTAAACTCATTGTAACCTCGAATTTCCATTATGAAAAGTTTCATTATTTATCAAAAAAAAAGAGGCGTTTTATGGTCCACTAAATTTAGCCTAATTCCTTTGCTTAGGCTCTAGGGCATCCAAAACCCATTTTCGCCATTTTAGGAAAGTATTAACTCCTTCATCAGGAGCCGCCGTTTGTGGCACAGAGTTTCTTTTTATAAGTACTTTTATTATTTTGGAAAATCTCAAATTTTCCAAAACTAGTAAATTTTGAGCTTGAGTCGGTTTTGGGTTGTTTTCACCCTCTCTTGTTGCACAAGCCTAAGTCTATTTAAGAGTTTTCTAATTATTGTTTTGGATCACTGATTTAATTAATAAAATTTATTTTATTGAACATGTTATTTATAGCCACGAAACCGAGATATAAATAATTATCACAGTTCATAGTCGTTATTTTTACGAATAATTCGAGGTCTGAACAAACTATCTTTCTTTCATTTCTATATTATCCGTTGCGTTATATATCCTGAGAGTTATGCATATTAGCTCTCTCTTCAAATCAAATATATCCTCTCTCTCAAGTTTCACGTTGTAGCCTTTATCTTAAATATATAAAATGATTATCTTCAACAACTATATCAGTTATCTTCATTGATAAACCATCATCTTTATCTTCTCTACTGATTTTTTCGAACAATTCTCTTGTTTCTCTTCCAGAATTTTAATTTATTTTAAGATCTGGGGTAGGTTAATCTATGTTAGTATGTATCAATGTAGTCAACTGCTAATTTCGATCTGTCTCGGTCGGGATCAAGACACTGGGAAAACTTTATCTCTGGGAGATTCTCGGTAAAATCTCGGAGTAACAACCGAAATTTCGCTTTCAAATTTTATACCTATAGTATATATAATACTCCGTATATCAAACATGTTTCTCACATTGCACTTGTTAAGTTGTGTATAGATACAATGAAATACCACCAATTTTAAAAATGAAAGAAGTCTTTATTCAAAATAGTAGAAAACCCAAGATCCATACAAATTTCAAACTGGAAACTCAAGAGAAATAAACTTCAACCGATATTTTCGGCCAATTCGGCCAAATTCAGGCCGAGTCAACCGAGATTTTTGATAGGTGTTGTAAAACACCTAATTTTATATCTAGTATTTATGTTTTCTTTGCGAGTTTTCATATAAATTATGTATCGTATGTGTGAGTTTGAGTTTATTAGGTGTTATGAAGTCATTATGAGAAAAAGAAGGAGAAAACGTCCATTTGGAGCGTAAAGGGGTGAAAGCATTGTTTTATGAGCAATTGCTATTTGGAGCGGGCAAAAGTGCACGAGAAGGAGGTGAAGAATGAACTGCCAATTCCTCGCAATTGACAGTTGAGAAAAGAAGCGAATAGGCCATCGGTTTCCTGAAACTGACTAGCCATTTCTGAACAGGTGGCCCTTATCCTATCAGCTGGGGTGGATAAATTCAAATTCCTACAAAATACCTAAATTTCAGAGAAGAAAATCATTAGCTCTTCTTCTTTATCGACCCTGTCTATGAGGGCGGCACCATGTGAGATTCAAAGACGAAATTGGTATGGGTTTTGAGTGTGCTGTTACAGCTGATGACTGAGAAGAATTGAGGAACCAGAGAGAGGAGAAGATGGATCTGTTGATGTTCAGTTTAAATGGAAGAGAAATCAGGCGAGAACATGAGTTTCTTCTGTTGATATTTAGGGTTTCATGGGATGAAGATTTGGTAGTTGATTCAGTGTTTAAAAGACTAATTGCGGATGAATTACAAAGGGGTTAAACTCAGATTGTATTTGGATTGATAATTGAAGATGATAAGTTGAAAATGCTGCCACTGTTGCTGTTGTGTTAATGGAACCAGGGTTTTGAATCTGGTTTGAAATTGACTGAAAGTGTTCGAATCTGAAGAATGGGTTTGGTTGAATGGAACTGCAGACGGAGAAACAAGGCATAATCGAGAATTTGAGATGTTGTTGCTCAGTGGGTACTGAAAATGATGGTAGAAGCTGGGTGATTTTCATGGGTCAGGTGGAATTGATGTTGCTCAAGTGCTGAAATAGATGAATGTCTAGGAAAGGTACAAATTGCAGGTGGCAGTGGCTCTGATTGGAGCAGTTGTTGGTGGTTCAGGGCAAGGAGGAGAAAATGAGTTGTTGGTGGTACAGAACTGAAGCTGCAAAGTGGTTGAAATTGGAGCTGTGATGATATATGAGAAGGTCTGGTGGTGTTAGCTCAAGCTTGAGTTGCAGAATGGAAATGAATGTATGACTGCAACAACAGGTGGTAGTGATATGGCTTGAAATAGAGCTACAGAGAATGGGAATTGGTATTGCTGCTTGAGGTGTGAACTGGAGGTCAAAGCAATGAAGCTCAGATAATTTGAGAGAGGTTTGATTCAGAGATTGCAGGCTGGTAAATATGCAGTTCTTGTGGTGTTTGCATAAGCAGAGAAGCTGTAAATGGAGTAATGGGTTCAGGCAAGAAGATGCAAGGGAAGCTGCAATGGAACTGATGCTGTTGTGCGGTGTTAAATGGGATAAGCTGAGAACTGGCTCGGCGACAAAGAAAAGAGAATTGAAGGCATTTGAGCAGCATAGTACATGATGGTTCTGCAATGACTTTGAGGTGCTGTGAAGAACAGTTGCAAGATGGTGATATTGGTGCTTGTTGTGAGCAGTAGAAGAAGAATAGGAAGCTACATGTTGTACTCTGGAGTTATTGACCTGCAGTTCAAGTTGTTGCAGGTGGTAATTGGTGGTTGCGGTCACTGAAGTTGAGTTGAAGTCCTAAAGCAGCTAAACCATGTTGCAGGTGGCCTGTGACTGTGTGCAATTGGTGTTGATCTGCAATGGAGGTGATGTGTGTGTGCTGAACAGCTGAGATACAACTTGTAGGTGGATTTGGTGAATGCCGTTGGACTGAAATGGGCTGTGGTGTTGGATTCATGGTGTATTGAAGATGTTTATGTTTACAGCGAGATGTTGTGTTGTTGAAATTGATGGCGAGAAGAAAGATGGGTTTGATGGTTTGAAGAGTACAAGGGTTTTGTTAAAGAAGATCCAGAACTGGGGCTGGTGGTGTTAACTGTTGCCATCAGTTCTGTCAAGAACAAAGACCTGAGATGCTGGTAATTTGTGAACTGTGAAGGGTTGAATGATGCAAGAGTGGATTGGAAATGGTGATACTGAGATGGTGAAGGTGGAGATTCAGTTGCTGTTGTTGCTGTTACCGTTGCATGGAGGAAGTGCTGTATTGTTGCAGTTGGTATGAAATGTAGGTTACAACTGGTATTTGTGATGTTATGGAGCAGCTGGAGTTCATGTTTGAGCAACAAAGAAAGAGATTGGATTGGCAGTGGAGGTGTAGTTACATGTGTAGGCTGGTGAAGCACAATCATTGTGCAACACTGGTCAGAGCCAGTGCAAGTGGCCTAGGCCATTGCAAGTCAGATCATTCAGCCGTGTCAGGTAGCTGACTCGGTCTTGACTCGGTACTTTGACCGAGTTGACTCGTTGACCGGTTTTGATCTTGCCGGTCACCTGAGCTCTTTCCGGCGACTTTTCCGGCCAACTTCTGGCACTTTCACCATTTTTCTGCGCGACCACTTTTGCCAAGATTTTTACATGGGTTCTTCACACACATGGGCTTGGTGGACTTCTTGGTGATGGGCTTTTGAAGACTTGACCTAAGAAAAGTTACAAAAAAGGAAAGTTTTCTACTTTCTTAGTATCACGTATTTTCTATTTGGAGTTTTGGAGAGCGGCAACGAGGGTTTGCTTTCGTTTATTTTTCATCTTCTTCATTTTTATTATTGATTATGATGAACTCAAGAGCTATGAGTAGCTAAACTCATATTATTGGTTATGGGATAAAGTGGATTTCACAAATGATATTTGCATCTATGAATTAGTTTTGTCTCAATAATTTATTGTTTATGGTTCACAATTGATAGTGTTATATAGTTTGAATGCTTGTTTAGTCGAGTCCGGAATCGATTGAGTTTGCTTTCATCCTTATTGCTAGATTAGGGTTTTTAATACGAAAAAGTTGTTTATTCCTGATTCTAAGTAGCATAATTGTGGGTAGTTCTTGTAGTGATATATCGTACTAGTCACAAGTGATTCATAACTTTTGTTAAAACGGATTAGTGCTTTTACACGTTCGTTTGCATTGATTACTCTTATTCCATACAACTTACTGCTCTTAGGGAGTTAAACTTGATTGTGCTTTTACACGTTAGGTTGCTTTCTAGGAAGAATTCACATATACATCTTTTAATGTGGTTGTGATGAAATAAGGGAACTAGCGGGATATTCTTGCGATCAAGGTATCCTAGTACTTTTACTAAATGAGAGATTAAAATATCAATTCTAGTCATTGATGAAAATACATGTTTGTGAATGATACTATCCCGTGACCAATATCTTCTCCTTATTGATTATTCAAATTATTTTATTGCTTTCAATTACTTTTATTTCTTTGCTAAAACAAAAATCCCCCCTTGGTTACTAAGAAACTGAGATTTCATAACAACAAAAGCCTCTCTATGGGAACGAACTCTTTCTTACCACGTACTTCATTTATATTTAGTAGAGTGAGAAAGTGGAATTATTTTTGACGCATACGACTGCGATCAAATTTTGGCGCCGCTACCGGGGAGGCATATAACTTGTTATTAAGTTTTTAGTTTCTTATCATCATTTCTGCTTTCATATTTTCTTTTTGTTTCTTGTATTGTTTCTCACTTGTTTTTGAGAATTGTGTTTTAGGTACCATACTGAAATACAAATTCGGAGAAGCAATGAGTGATGCAAATCGCACACTCAAGGAGCTAGCTTCTCAGAAGTTGGATCAACAACAATGGTGTATTGAAACAACTTCCACTTTTGATATCAAGTCAGGGTTGATCAGTCAAATACCAAAGTTCCATGAATGTGTATGGGAAGATCCGAACAAGCATCTTATGGAGTTTGAATGGTTGATGACAAACATGATACCTAATGGAGCTAATGCAGATGAAGGAATGTTGCGTGCTTTTCCTTTCTCTTTACTCGATGCAGCTAAAGATTGGTTATATTACTTACCGCCTGGTAGTATTACAACATGGAATGGGTTGAAGAGACTTTTCTTGGAGAGATATTTTCCTGCGTCGAAAGCGACTCAAATTCGCAAGGAGATTTGTGGGATGAAACAAAGTGTGGGGGAATCGTTGTATGAATGTTGGGAACGGTACAAGAGATTGGTAGCAAGCTGCCCTCACCACCAATTTAGTGATGCAATGATTATCCAATACTTCTATGAAGGTCTCCAAGCAAGTGATAGGAATCTTATTAACGCTGCAAGTGGTGGTGCACTTATGAACAAGACGGTGATCCAAGCTAGAGAGTTGATTGAGAGTATGGCAGCAAATTCTCAACAATTTTCAAGTCGTGGATCAGAACCACCAAATTCTCAACAAGGGAGTTAATCAAGTTGACGAGATTATTGAATTACGTCAACAAATGAGCAATATGATGGCAATGATGCAACAAATTGCAGCAGTGGTTGTAAAACCATCACACCCAGCTTATGAGAACGTAGAGCATGTCAATACTATATTCTCAACTCAGCCGTATGGTATTTACTCCAACACTTACGAGCAAGTTGCAAGTACAAGTTCTGTTTACAACCATCCGAGTGAGTTCCAACAACAAGTGCAACAATCACAACAAGGGCATAATCCAGAATTGGAAAAGATGGTTACTTTGGTGGAGGATCTAATGTCCGTGGTACAGGAAAATCAACAACTAGCGAACTTAAATCAAAAGAAAACGGATAACGTAATTAGAGAGTTGCAAGCAAAAGTTGGTCAACCACAACAACAACAACAACAACCTCAAAATCAAGGGTCCAATATGGAAGAGTTGCTGAAATCTTTTATGCAGAGAACGGAGAGTCCGGTCAAGGACTTGCAAACACAAGTTGGTTCAATGGCCGAGGATATTAATCAGTTGCATGCACAAAATGGTGAGAAACTCCCTTCCCAACCTCGTAACCCAATAGAGGGTGCCAATGCTATTACGTTGAGAAGTGGTACACAACTTGTGCAACCTGAAATTACGGATTCGGGTGAAGAAGAAACCCCAAAGGAACCAATTTTGGAGGAAAAGGATGCTGATTTCCCTCAAACTCCCGAGATAACTAAATCCAACTCTAAACCTCTTGTTTCTACTTACGTTCCTCCTTTACCTTTTCTTGGAAGGTTCGCTAAATCTAATAGGAAGGTGGAACAAGATAGAGATGTTTTGGATGTTTTTAAGAAGGTCCAAGTCAATATTCCACTCATTGAAGTAATTCGACAATCTCCTCGCTATGCAAAGTGTGTAAAGGAATTGTGCACTAACAAGCACAAGCTAACCGGTAATGAGGTAATGAGTGTGAGGGAAAACGCTTCGGCGTATCTTAAAAAGAAACTCCCACCTAAATGGAAAGATCCCGGTAGTTTCACTATTCCATGCATTATTGGTAAAACAAGGTTTACAAAAGTTATGTCAGATTTAGGAGTTTCTGTTAATGTTATGCCTACTTCTATTTATGATGCTTTAAACCTTGGTCCTCTTAAGAAAACCGGCATAGTTATCAACTTGCCGATAGATCTAATATTTACCCGAAAGGGATTATTGAGGATGTTTTGGTGCAGGTAAAAGGACTAATATTTCCAGTGAATTTCTACGTTTTAGACATGAGTGATGTGAATTCATCCTCGTCTACACCTTTACTGTTGGGTAGACCATTTTTGAGTACCGCTAGAACGAAGATTGATGTCCACAATGGCACCTTGACTATGGAGTTTGATGAAGAAGTCATACACTTCAACATCTTTGGGGTGAGGAAACACCCAAGTACCATTCAATCAGATTTCCATAATGTGTTGGAAGCTGGCTAAGGCGCAGAAATCAAGGAGATAGTCGGGCTGACGACTTTAAACCAAGCGCTAAATGGGAGGCAACCCATCGGATGAGTATTTCTTGTCTTATTTTTATTTTCCTGTCTTGTTTTTAGATTTTTATTGTCTTGTATTTATTTTTTTTTGATTTCTTTTCACATTATCATGTAGGATTTCCCACCTTGACTTACTTTAGATGACTCAATTTACATTGAGGACAATGTAAAATTTAAGTGTGGGGGAGTGGTTAAGCATTCACATTGTAAATTTTTCATGAAATTTTCAATTTTTGTGTAAAATAGTGAATAAGAAAACTCCAACTTTTAGTTAGTTTAGAGTCACATAATATACATGTCGCTAAGATTACATCGAGATTCTCATAAGAGCGACTGAACTTAGAGATGACAGAGAACACGATCGGGTTTCTTACTTGTATGAGAGTTAAAGTTGGATTTAACCATCCCAGTGGCAAATGAGGTGCATACTGAATTCGGTATTAGATTTGTGATCCCCTATAATGGAGACTACCCATGTTACATCATGAGAGGCACCGACCTTCAATTCTTTGCACCTGTCTAAATTTATGCTTTTAGAGTGTGTGTCGCCGTACGTAAACTCCGGGTAGAATGGTGAGCTACCCAACCTCCCACCAATAGAAGCACTATTTTGATCTCTTGAGTGCTATTTTATCAATCATGAATGGTGACATCGAATTGCTAACTTACATACCACTTGTAATCTTGTTCCCAGTTAGCACCATCCACTTTATCTCTCTCTACACCAACAGATCCATAGAAACACCATCATCATCAACAAGAGGAGCATCACAAATTCGAAGGAAAGTTGAAGACGTTTTAGGTTTACAAGCAACAGTACAGAAATGAGCAGATTTCATATTCAAGTAAAGCAACAAGAGAAGGAGCAGAATTTTTAGAAGTTGAAGACTATTGTACGAGAGCGAATATTATCAAGATAAGAGTTAAGAAGTTTATGATATCGAGACATACAAGATATGAAGAATCGAGCAGCAAAGTACTTACACCGTAGCCTTTGTATTTTATTTTATCTTTATTTTTATTTGTTAATTTGTATTTTATTTTCTCTTGTCTAAAAAAAAAAAAAACTGGGGACATGGTCATCATTATACTAGGTCCTTTGTTAAAAAGCAAAAAAAAGGAAAAAAATAAAGAAAGAAAAAGAAAAAGAAAAAAATAAAATAAAAATATACGGGGTATTTTGCGTTTCCTTCCTTTTAAAGATAGCTAATTAGCGTTTCCTCCCCAAATAGATTCGAATTAGTGTTTCCTCCCATTGTTAAGTTTTCCATCCAATTTCCAGTTAGATGAGTCAGCAAGGAGATATACGTGGCAGAAATATACACATGGTGTGTTCAATTACCAAAATACCCTCATTTATTTCCCTGACTTGATTTACGGTCTTCTTCCCTGAGTCTGAGACTCAGACTCAAATCACTCATCTACATCTTCAATGGAAATACATCATCACTATCAACTCCAACAATTCATCGTCTCATCTGAGATATATTACTTCAAACGATTCACCAAACCTATTCATCGTCTCATCTGTAATTGACCACCACCAACAATCAAAACCAGACCCACTCTCTAAATTCACCTAATTCAACTTAGAATCATCATATCTATCATCTAATTCAATTTCTCAATCTCCAATTCGACAAACCCCAGATAGAATCATCAAACCTAGATACCCAAATCAATCTGAGCACCAAACCCTAATTCTTCATCTGTAATTTAACAATGAAAAGATAAAATTGTTAAATTTGATTCCACTATATGCAAAACGATCGAACAAGGGTTTTAATTCGTTTAGTAATTTTTATTTGTTTGCTGCCATCAATGGTGATTGGAAATAAAGTAGAGATTGGGGAAAGTTTATTCAGATTGATATCGCTACCGTAATTGAAGATGATTGGTGACGATTAAGAGTGGCTTTGATCCGAATCTGAATTTGATAGCAAGATGGTGCCTAGATTAAAAGAAGTTGTTGCTGTCGTTGAATTAATGGATTGCGGAGATGGGTGTTAGTTGAGCATTAATAAGATGGATTGATAGAAAATTAAGTTAGGGTTTCAATTAGTGTTCTGAATTGGGGATTTGCGACTGTTGATGGTAAGTTTCAATAACGGTGATTGAAATTTGATATGAAACAGATGGATATGATCAATTCAGAGTTGCAAGAGATGAAGCTACAACAATCGATATGGGGTTTACAGAGAATAAGCAATTGGAAATAAGCTGAAGGTGGGTTTTGGTTAATTCTTAGCACCAGCAGCTCGAGTTGGTAGATGGTGAAATTAGGTCCAGAATGAGAAGTCCCTGAAGTGGTGATATGAATGGTGAATGGAGGAATTGATGATGGATTCAAGGTTCGAGTTTTGAGCTATGAAGAATTAACATATTTTAGTTCTGCTATTGCGACAATGGATGGGATGATTATGAACTGGTTCTTAGTGGAGGGTATTTTGGGTAGGTCAAGAAACACGTGTACAGTTTATGCCACGCGTGCATGGGTGCTGACTCACCTAACCGAGCAATGGATGGAATTCCTAACGATGGGAGGAAATACTAATTTGAATCTATTTGGGGAGGAAATGCTAATTAGCTATGTCTAAAGGGGAGGAAACGCAAAATACCCCAAAATATATTCATTACATCATATTTTGGTTTGTTTAGTTCGTTTTTGGTTTCATTCAATAAAGCCAATGGAAGAAGAAATACCCGTAATGAGGTTTTAAGCAACAAGGAATTAGAGGAAAAGAATTACATTGTCAAGATTCTACGAAGTTCAAGATTTTATCATCAAGAGTTGAAGACCTAAGACGAAGATGAATACAAGGATTGAATACCGAAGACGTTTCTATGGATGCTGTGAGAGTGGTGCTAACTGCACGTCGAACGGATAACGAGGTAAGTAAGCATATTCCCACCTTCGTTAAGTGGTTGATTTCTTTTCTTAGAGATCGTCAGAAAAAAAAGGTTTTCAAAATGAATAAAAGATGTGGGTTTTCAAAAAAATTCGGATGGTTTTTGTCTTCCTACCATTCAAGGTGTCGCATGATTCTCTCTTCACTCCTACCTGGACACATGTGTGACCCATAAAAAGTTATTTATTATTGAGAGCAACTTCATAAAACCCTTTCTTGTGAGGCAGAGTCGAGACTTTCGATCACTCCGAACCCGAATTTCTTTCGAGAAGGGATGGTTATTTCTCTCTCAAATTTTAAGGATGAGATTGTGTTCATATATGTGTCTAACTTCTTATGACTAGTGTGCAGAATCTCTATGTCTTCTTAGCGCGTTGGATGCTATCCTTACGGAGAACTAGTAAGTTGGAAATGTAGGTTTTGTGGGTATATCTCTAGTAAACCCTCACGAGAGTTGTATGTATATTTTAGAATAAGTTTTGTTTCATTTGCTCGAGGACTAGCAAAGTCTAAGTGTGGGGGAATTTGATAGGTGTTGTAAAACACCTAATTTTATATCTAGTATTTATGCTTTCTTTGCGAGTTTTCATATAAATTATGTATCTTATGTGTGAGTTTGAGTTTATTAGGTATTATGGAGTCATTATGAGCAAAAGAAGGAAAAAACGTCCATTTGGAGCGTAAAGGGGTGAAAGCATTGTTTTATGAGAAATTGCTATTTGGAGCGGGCTAAAGTGCATGAGAATGAGGTGAATAATGAACTGCCAATTCCTCGCAATTGACAGTTGAGTAAAGAAGCGAATAGGTCGTCGGTTTCCTGAAACCGACTAGCTATTTCTGAACAGGTGGACCTTATCCTATCAGATGGGGTGGATAAATCCAAATTCCTACAAAATACCTAAATTTCAGAGAAGAAAATCATTAGCTCTTCTTCTTTATTGACCCTGTCTGTGAGGGCGGCACCATGTGAGATTCAAAGAAAAAATTGGTATGCGTTTTGAGTGTGCTGTTACAGCTGATGACTGAGAAGAATTGAGGAACCAGAGAGAGGAGAAGATGGATCTATTGATTTTCAGTTTAAATGGAAGAGAAATCAGGCGAGAACATGAGTTGCTGCTGTTGATATTTAGGGTTTCATGGAGATGAAGATTTGGTAGTTGATTCAGAGTTTAAAAGACTAAGTGCGGATGAATTACAAAGGGGTTAAACTCAGATTGAGTGGATTGATAATTGAAGATGATAAGTTGAAACTACTGCCACTGTTGTTGTTGTGTTAATGGAACCAGGGTTTTGAATCTCGGTTGAAACTGACTAAAAGTGTTCGAATCTGAAGAATGGGTTTAGTTGAATGGAACTGCAGACGGAGAAACAAGGTATAATCGAAAATTTGAGATGTTGTTGCTCAGTGGGTACTGAAAATGATGGTAGAATCTGGGTGATTTTCATGGGTCAGGTGGAATTGATGTTGCTCAAGTGCTGAAATAGATGAATGTCTAGGACAAGTACAAATTGCAGGTGGCAGTGGCTCTAATTGGAGCAGTTGTTGGTGGTTCAAGGCAAGGAGGAGAAAATGAGTTGTTGATGGTACATAACTGAAGCTGCAAAGTGGTTGAAATTAGAGCTGTGATGATATATGAGAAGGTCTGGTGGTGTTAGCTCAAGCTTGAGTTGCAGAATGGAGATGAATGTATGACTGCAACAGCAGGTGGTATTGATATGGCTTGAAATAGAGCTACAGAGAATGAGAAATTGGTATTGCCGCTTGAGGTGTGAGCTGGAGGTCAAAGCAATGAAGCTTAGATAATTTGAGAGGGGTTTGATTCAGAGATTGAAGGCTGGTAAATATGCAGTTCTGGTGGTGTTTGCATAAGCACAGAACTTGTAAATGAAGTAATGGGTTCAGGCAAGAATTTGCAAGGGAAGCTGCAATGGAACTGATGTTGTTGTGCGGTGTTAAATGGGATAAGATGAGAAATGGCTCAGCGACAAAGAAAAGAGAACTTAAGGCATTTGAGCAGCATAGTACATGATGGTTCTGCAATGACTTTGAGGTGCTGTGAAGAACAGTTGCAAGATGGTGATATCAGTGCTTGTTGTGAGCAGTAGAAGAAGAATATGAAGCTACATGTTGTACTCTGGAGTTATTGACCTGCAGTTCAAGTTGTTGCAGGTGGTAATTGGTGGTTGCGGTCACTGAAGTTGAGTTGAAGTCCTAAAGCAGCTAAACCATGTTGCAGGTGGCCTGTGACTGTGTGCAATTGGTGTTGATCTGCAATGGAGGTGATGTGTGTGTGCTGAGCAGCTGAGATACAACTTGTAGGTGGATTTGGTGAATGCCGTTGGACTGAAATGGGATTTGTGGTGTTGGATTCATGGTGTATTGAAGCTGTTTATGTTCACAGGCGAGATGTTGTGTTGTTGAAATCGATGGCGAGAAGAAAGATGGGTTTGATGGTTTGAAGAGTACAAGGGTTATGTTAAAGAAGATCCAGAACTGGAGATGGTGGTGTTAACTGTTGCCATCAGTTCTGTCAAGAACAAGGATCTGAGATGCTGGTAATTTGTGAACTGTGAAGGGTTGAATGATGCAAGAGTGGATTGGAAATGGTGATACTGAGATGGTGAAGGTGGAGATTCGGTTGCTGTTGTTGCTGTTACCGTTGCATGGAGGAAGTGCTGTATTGTTGCAGTTGGTATGAAATGTAGGTTACAACTGGTATTTGTGATGTTATGGAGCAGCTGGAGTTCATGTTTGAGCAACAAAGAAAGAGCCAGTGCAAGTGGCCTAGGCCATTGCAAGTCAGATCATTTAGCCGTGTCAGGTGGATGACTCGGTCTTGACTCAGTTGACTCCTCTTGACTCGGTACTTTGACCGAGTTGACTCGTTGACCAGTTTTGATCTTGCCGGTCACCTGAGCTCTTTCCGAGGACTTTTCCGGCAAACTTCCGGCACTTTCACCAGTTTTTCGGTGATCACTTTTGGAAAGATTTTTACATGGGTTCCTCACACACATGGACTTGGTGGACTTCTTGGTTATGGGCTTTTGAAGACTTGACCTAAGAAGAGCTACAAAAAGGAAAGTTTTCTACTTTCTTAGTATCACGTATTTTCTTCTTGGAGTTTTGGAGAGCGGCAACGAGGGTTTGCTTTCGTTTATTTTTCATCTTCTTCATTTTTATTATTGATTATGATGAACTCAAAAGATATGAGTAGCTAAACTCATATTATTGGTTATGGGATAAAGTGGATTTCACAAATGATATTTGCATCTATGAATTAGTTTTGTCTCAATAATTTATTGTTTATGGTTCACAATTAATAGTGTTATATAGTTTGAATGCTTGTTTAGCCGAGTCCAGAATCGATTGAGTTTTCCTTCATCCTTATTGCTAGATTAGGGTTTTCAATACGAAAAAGTTGTTTATTCCTGATTCTAAGTAGCATAATTGTGGGTAGTGCTTATAGTGATATATCCTACTAGTCACAAGTGAATCATAACTTTTGTTAAAACGGATTAGTGCTTTTACACGTTCGTTTGCATTGATTATTCTTATTCCTTATAACTTATTGATCTTAGGGAGTTAAACTTGATTGTGCTTTTACACGTTAGGTTGATTTCTAGGAAGAATTCACATATACATCTTTTAATGTGGTTGTGATGAAATCAGGGAATTAGCGGGATATTCTTGCGATCAAGGTATCCTAGGACTTTTAGTAAATGAGAGATTAAAATATCAATTCTAGTCATTGATGAAAATACATGTTTGTGAATGATACTATCCCGTGACCAATATCTTCTCCTTATTGATTATTCAAATTATTTTATTGCTTTCAATTACTTTTATTGCTTTGCTAAAACAAAAATCCCCCTTGGTTACTAAGAAACTGAGATTTCATAACAACAAAAGTCTCTCAGTGGGAAAAAAATTCTTTCTTACCACGTACTTCATTTATATTTAGTAGAGTGAGAAAGTGGAATTATTTTTGACGCATACGACTACGATCAATTTTCGGCCAAATTCTGTCTTGGTGAATCAAACTGAAAAAGCGGGGGTCTAACAACACCACCCAATATTTCGCTTAGGAATCTTTATGGACAAACTCCAATATACTTTTTATGAGAATCAACTAGACAGTTAGACTCAATCAATAAAAAGATATATTAAAGAGTTTATATCTCAATCTCTCGATTTGATCTTTACTCAAGCAACTGGAAATCTGCGAGTCTTTATCAAAGAGAGATAACTTGGACGATACCAAAGACCAATGTCCAAGGATCAATCAATATAAATCAACAACCAAAGGTTGAATTTCCAATCGATGATCTTTAACACACAACCTGTATTATTTCAATTATATAAAAAATATAATGCGAAAAAGAAATAAAACAAACACCAGAAGTTTTGTTACCGAGGAACCACAAATGCAGAAAAACCCCGGGACCTAGTCCAGACTGAATACACACTGTATTAAGCCGCTACGGACACTAGCCTACTCCAAGCTAACTTCGGACAGGACTATAGTTGAACCCCAATCAGTCTCCCACCGATCCAAGGTACAGTTGTACTCCTACGCATCTGATCCCAGCAGGATACTGCGCACTTGATTCCCTTAGTTGATCTCACCCACAACCAAGAGTTGCTGCAACCCAAAATCTCAGACTTGATAATAAACAAATCTGTCTCACACAGAAAAGTCTATCAAAGGATAAATATGTCTCCCACAGAAAAACCCTAGGTTTTGTTCCGTCTTAAGATATAAAATCAAGGTGAACAGGAACCAATTGATAATCTGGTCTTATATTCCCGAAGAATAACCTAGATTAATCAATAACCTCTCAATAATCCTTCTTGACTACACAAGCGGTTTGTCGAGGAATCACAAACAGTGAGACGAAGATGTTTGTGACTTCTTTATCTTGCCTATCGGAGAACTCTCACGATCTCAAGACAATCAAAGATTATACTCGTACGATAGAAGATGCAAGATCAGATCACACAACTACGATAAAAGTAGTATCGGTATGGCTTCACAATCCCAATGAAGTCTTTAAGTCGTTAACCTGTTTTTAGAGAAGAAAACCAAAGGTTAAAGGAGAATCGACTCTAGCGAGCGCACTAGTATCACACAGACGTGTGGGGATTAGTTTTGCCCAATGCTAGATGTCTCCTTTATATAGCCTTCAAATCAGGGTTTTTCCTTAGTTACAAAGCAATCCATATTCACCGTTAGATGAAAACCTGATTTAAATTCAAGCTAATATTTCTCAACCGTTAGATCGAAAACTTAGCTTGCCACACACACTTGGGAATATGTTTATTGGGTTTGTGAAAACCATGCCAAAACGTGTACGTGTATGTTGGTCCAACATAGTAACCCAAAAGGTTAACTATATGAGCATTTCATATTAACCTAGTTCTTTTTCACCATAACTAGTTCAATTGACTCAAATGAACTAGTTAGAGAGTTGTTCAATTGCTATGAGATCTTATGTAACTACACAAGACACAATTGAAACAAACATGATTCGATTCGATGAATCGGCTCATGAACTTTATAGCCACGGTTTGCATAAAGCATTCCTTAGTAATTTAAGTTTCATTTTCAGAGCACATATTTAGATCATAACCACTTAAGCTCACAAAAAATTTCGCGGACTTAAGGCAACCGACAGAGGTTTCCAAACTCGACATAAAATCTCGGCAAAGAGACTTCTGCCAGTTCGCGGACTAAACACGCAAACGAGTTTTTGGAAAATCCCAGCAGAAATTCTCGGTAAGAAGACTTTCGTTAGTTCGCGGACTTGGCAAAGCCAATTCCTCCGGTTTCTCTCAATCAACAAAGTTCGAAAACTTCAGATTAAGAAATACATGGTTATGTAATCTAAACTCTCATTCCAATCATTGATACATTCTCAGATGACGTTATATAGCCGTTATTCACAGACCGTTTCACGTCAGAGCAATTCTCAAAGTAATTGAAACTTTTCATGAATTTCGTCACTAGGTGAAGATAAACTTGATCAAAGCGAAACGCTTTACCAACACACGATTTCGAGAAAAAGATAAGTAGTGAATACTCAGCTCGAAATGTCAAATGTGTATGATCCAGTCTATATAGCATACGACTTTTTGTCTCATAAGAAGTAGGAGATACAATAGATAGACTTTTGAGTGATAGATAAGTTCAAGTATCCGCATACCTTTTTGTTGATGAAGTTCCACGGTTCCTTGAGTTGATCTTCGTCGTTGTATGATGAATTGCCATGAAGTCCTTGAGATCAACTACACTTTTCTATCCTAGTCCGAGACTTAGCTATAATAGACTAGAAATCAAGACTCATAGTTTTGATCAATAACATTGACAAACATGCTTGATATAACAACACATGCAAGGTTGACCGAGCTATGCTCTAACAATCTCCCCCTTTGTCAATTTTAGTGACAAAACTATTAATACATATGGAATACAAAAAAGATAAACTTTAGTGGCTCCTATTCCATAGTCTAATCTTCAACGTTCCTTGAAATCGTCGTCCTTCCAAGTACTCCAATGATCCAAAGGTTATAAGTTTAGCATCACCGTAGTTGAAGATCCATAGCTATAACAATGAGAGAAATCGAGATTCTCGATCATTATTATACAGTGTCATAGTGTTTATGGGTGAAAACTATTGCTGCCGGTTTTGGTAATTTAGGGTGTGTGGATGAGAAATGAATCTAAGGGAGGGAAGCGAAGAAATGGTCGTTCCAGACTGTACAACTCTGGCCTAAACCAAGAAATGTCCGTTCCAGAGTTGCTTCGGTCACAAAGTGAAGGAGATGGGGTTGATCTTAGGGAGGGAAGCGAAGAAAGTGTTGAGATTGTGAAGGTGTTGGCTGTGTATGACTTGTATCAGAAAGATGAACTGGCTTGCATAGTGTAAGCTATCAGTTCTGGTGTTTGGATATGATTGTATCAATACTTGGTTTCTGTCTTGTCTTATTCTGGAAATAGGGAGGAGAACCTATTTATACAAGTCATTGGGCCTAACCCTCTATCTCGTGGGATGTGGAGTGATGGAGTAGTGGAGTCGTGTGTTAGTGCCACACGATCGGTCTTGCCCACTTCTCCCGTCATCACTAACCGTCCATGACTTCCTGACACGTTCTTGTGATGGCGCGTTGTGTGCTGCACGCTGTAAACCACCAGACCAATACCCCAGTAAGTATCCCCCAGTTTGTGACATGTTTGATATCTCGAATGTGTGGATCGTGAGACCCACATAAAGTAGCATGTGATGCTAGATTAAATAACTAAGTTATTTAGGAAGTCGATATTTATGAAATATCGTGTGTATTCTATGCATGTAATGCATCGAATACATTCAGCATGTATGAAGCATCGTTGTTTTAAGGCTTAACGGAGTAAGTCACGAATTTAAGCGTCTTAAAATAGTATCACGTCCAACCATCTTCGAGTGATCGTTTGGAGGCTATACAGGCAAGCCCTGATTTGGCCGATTACCCCATGTGGAAGAGTGGTGGACGGTGATCGTGGTGATGCCTCACTGGTCGCCTAACTCCTGTCTTAGGTTGTCCATCCAAGCTGGCGAAGTTGGACGGACGAGATGACTTGCGACCGACATCTGCGACCATAGGATTAGGTTTTAGGAGGTGTGAAAGTACCTACTTTCAGCTTGGTCGAATCCATGCATGGGAGATGTTATTGGAAAAACTGACCGGGCATGCGTATAGACGGCTTGCCGGTGTACACGTCCCTACCTCACTGTCCCATGGAGATGTGATCTAAGCCACTCGATTTGTCCGGCAAGGTTGAGTGGTCGAGATCGATTTGCAATTGGAACCGCGCGACCATGCCTAGTTTGGGCGCACGAATTGAGGCATCTATCCATATCGGCCTTGGCCGATTGGTCACGCATGTAGACGGGCCCACGGTGATCGTGTTGACATGTATGGGACCCTTTGAGTCTACATATGCACCCTCCATCTATGCTTGCGGATATGGATGGTCGCGACTGATTTGCGACACATGTGTTATGCCGCAAACCCTAATTAGGGTTTCATGTCCACGCTACTTTGGCTGGACGAATTGGCAAGCTACGCTCCTCTTTTGGGGAGGCCGACCATGTGGGGCCCACATTGGGCCGGTGGTGAACATGCCAATGCCTGCCTGACGGCTATGGGTCTGATCTAAACCATCGAAACATGCTGGTGAAGTTGGATGGTCGTGATCAATTTAAGACCTTTAGTGGAATTTCCTGCGACCCTTAAAGCATCACGCCGGCCAAACTTTAGGCGAGCGTTTGCTCCTCCCTAGATAGGTCGTGAGAAAGTCGGTCAGGTAAGGAGAGAGCGGGCCCGCCAGTGTACAGGACAACGCTTGTCCAACCGGTCATGGGATGATCCATGCCTTCCAAACATGCTAGTGAAGTTGGACGGATGTGATGGATTTGAGACTGCCGTAGGCAGCCTTTGCTCATACGAGCTCCTCCAATCCGCTCCATACCAGCTTGGACATGCAACTTCAGGCTGGTGTTTGGTGGTCGTTTGGGAGGCGTGATACGTATTCGACCGACCAGGGCATAAACGGGCCCGCTGGTGGTCATTAAGGTGGTAGCATGTTCCTGCTGAGGATCGTCTAGGCTGGTTAAATCATGCGGCCAACTTGCGTGGTCGTGATTGTTTCTGAGACTGATATGGACAGTCCAGATTCAAATATGCTCAATCGGGCTAGTATAACACACCGAGAGATGTAGCCTGTACGGGTATTTCGTGCATTCCTCACTATTAACACTTGGAGATTCGTGTTACTCTGCTGAGAGCAATACTCAGTCGTCATGTCGCACTAATAATGAGAGTTCTGCTGGAACAACACAGGAAATACAAGGTTGGTCGTGCATTAATCGATAATGCTATAAATTCACAGGGTATATGGGATTGTTGCTACATGCTCCAACCTGGATGAATTTTGTGTATTTAATTCACAAAATACTGGGATTGTTTCCACATGCTCCATTCTAGGTGAATTAGTAAAGTGAAGAAGTATTCATCACTCATATAGCCTTATCCTTTGTAGGATGTCATCATATTAATTTTTGGTTTTACAATTTAAGCCCTGAACTAAAATCCACCATCAACATAAAGTCCCCTGCCTATCACATAATGGTTGCATTATTGTGGGGTAGGCATTAGATGGTGAAAAATAAAGATAAAACTTATGAGACAAAGTTAGATGTTAGCAGGAGAGACGGGTCGTCCTGTCCTTGGAGCATGTCATGTTCAAGAGGTGTCTAGGCGAGCATTCCCCTAGCATGATGTCGGTCTTTCCTGCTTCGGTCGACCTTGCTATGCCTGCTTCGCTCGACCTTGTTATGTCTGCTTCCCTCGACCTTGCTATGTCTGCTTCGGTCGAGAGCCTGCTTTGTGCTTGCTCCGCTCGAACGTGGGGTTGTTGTGCCTGCTTCGCTCGATCGTGGGGCTGTGCCTAATCGACGGACTGTTGCGCCTGCTTCGTTCGTGGGAGTACGCCAGGTGTGACGACGACCTTGGTGGGACCGGTTTCCTCCTTCGGGTATTTGAGCCAAGAAGGGAATAGAACTTGTATGCTCCTCTTCCCATAGAAAACCGTGCATGTAACCCTGGAAGGATGTGGACCCCACCATGTATATGCTTCGACCAAACGTTACCCTGTTGCACCTGTTTGATAGACATGTGGGCCCGCCTACTTCGCTCAACCGTGGGACTCATCATGCGTCTGCTTCGGTTAAACGTGGTTCCACTGTGTGCCTGCTTTGGTCGAACGTGGGACCCGATGTAAGCATGTTTGCTTCGAACATGGGCATATGTGCATGCTTCGATCAAACATGGGTCCATCGTGTACATGCTTCAAACGTCGGCCCTGTTCTTCGACTGAAAACCGGCCCTGCTGTGTGCGCCTATTTCATTCGAATACCAGCCTTATGACCTTGATCAACACCGGCTTCGTGGACTCGACCAACACCGGCCTTGTTTGCTGACGTGGCCCAATACCAGCCTTGTTTGCTGACGTGGCCTAATACCAGTCTTGTTTGCTGATGTGGCCTAATACCAGCCTTGTGACCTTGATCGGCCTTGACCAATACCGTCCTGGCGTGACCCAATACCAGCCTACTTGCGTGACGTGATATCAGTCTTGCTTTCGTGATGGGATATTAGCCTTGCGATCTCGACCAATACCAGCTTTGCAGACTTGAGCAACACCGGCCTCGTTTGCTGACGTGGCCCAATACCAGCCTTGCTTGCTTTGCCCGTACGGTTTATGTGCTTGCTCGAGTGTTATCCTTGCTACTTCGACCAAACACCGACCCAGCTAACTTGACCAAACACCAGACTTTCCTGCTTCACTCGAACGTGGGACCCACCGCGTGCTTGCTTTCCTCAAAAATGAACCTTGTGTGCTCAAATGTGAATGTGGGTCCTGCAGAGAGCGTTGAAGCAGCTTCTGGAAAGAGCGTTAAAGCGGCTTCTTCTAGAGGGAGTGTTGAAGCGGCTTCTGGTGGAGGGAGCGTTGAAGCGGTTTCTGTTGGAGGAAGCTTCAGTTTAACTTCCCCTTGCGAATTATATGCTTCTTGATTGACCAACTCTCTTGTGTTGAATAAGTCCTTGACTCTGTCCGTAGTGGTTATGGTGAAGCTCGCGATTGGCAGTCTTCATATAGTGGTAGAGCTTGTCTCGTCATCAAAGGGAGAAGCTAATGATGGAACCGATAGCTTCCTCGATGCTGCCTCATGGAATGGAAAATAGGGAGACAGTCCCACGCCCACGAGTATCTACTGAGCCTTCGACTTATAAATGTTGTCTCGCTAGGTTCATGAAGCCGTCTTTAAGTCTCTTAAGTCCCAAGTGCAATCTCCTTTGGTAACACAACTACATTTTCTACGGTAGACGAAATTCTGAAAGTGTCTCTTATTGATGTTGCTGCCGCCAAGCCAGACATGGAATATCTTGGACGTTGTTTCATCATTGTGGCAGTCATGCATGCGGTACTAGAGTTGGAGTTGACACGCAGGATGTTGTATCTTGGTGGTTTTCCTCTTACTGCTTCAGCGAAACTGCTTACAAAAGGCTGAAGGTTGTATTGCCCGTTGGTGAAATATATGCTTCCACGAACATCGTGAGGCTCTTCATTACTGGCAGGATTGTTGTTTCTAGTAGGGAAGGTGCTATCGCAACTGAGCGTTTAGCAGCTTCACGGAGTTCAGAGGATGTCTGAAAGCTGGTTTTTTAACAAAGCATGATTGACAGGTACCTCCATATTGATGCGCAATTACACCTTGAGGTGTCGGCTCCAGTAGATCTGAAGATGTCTCGGGTCCGCTCTCGTCCGGGCTGACATAATAGGCGAACCCTTTGTGATGATTTGAAGATGACAATATTCGTTGAATCTTCAGAAACGCTTCCTGTTGTAGTGCAGTCCAAATGAAACTTGCTCATTTCTTCAGCTAGGGAGTGAATAAAGCAACGAGCTAGGCTAGACCAGGTACAAAACGTTGAATGTAGTTCACCTTGCCCATGAAGCTTTGGATATCCTTCACGGTTCGCGGCAGAGGCATTGTGAGGATAGCTTGAGTCTTGGATTATGCTCATACATCCTTATCTGGTTGTAACCGCTACATCCATCCATGGAGAAGAACATGCCGTGTCCGCTGGTGGCATCTACCAACAGGTCGATGTTAGGTAGAGGAAAATCGTCTTTGGGGAAGCATTCGTTCAAGTCTCTGGAATCCACGCAACACCTGATCTCGTGCCTGAATTGCCTCAGAGATTGTTTGACCGGCTTGGATCGGAGATTGTATGAATGCCTACACAAGGTCGAGCAGATGGAGATATACCTGGGAGATTCCTCATCGTCGAGCTCATCAGTTGTGGAGTTGGTGCCATGTTGCAGCTGTCGTGGAGCGTCTAACACTTCTTCTTGTGGCTCTTCGTTGTTGTAGCATTCATTTGGGCGGAGAGACTGGGTAATAGTCTCCCCTGCTGATTGCTAACAACGACGTCGGTATACAGTTTTACCTTTATGGTCACGGCTTGCCACAAAACTTCGCTCCCTGTTGGTGTGAACAAGGGTCGCGGCTTCACCGGATAAAGAATAATGCTTCGTCATCAAAGATGCTTCGTGGGGCTTAGCCCTCAATGATGCAAGTAGGTCCTCCTCCTGGATTGACGCCCACGTGGGGAGTGGGATGCAATGAACTTTTTCTGATCCTTCCCGCGGAGCTTCCCTTAGTTCGAATAGTTCCACTCCGTATATTGGTGCGTAAGGAGACAATGATGCAGGAATACGAACGACTTCCTTATTCAACATAGTCTTCAGGCATTGGTGATACGTTGAAGGGACGATCCTATTCTCATGAAGCCATGGTCTCCCTAGTATCATGTGATAGTCCGGCTCCTTCTTGATGACTTCGAATTTCACTTTCGACTGAACGGGCCCTATTGATAAATTCAGATTGACATACCCGTATGTGCTGGTCTAGTTTCCTTCAAAGTCTGTCATTGTGGTAGGATGCCGTACGATCTTGCATGGCGAACCTTGGTTGCCCTGAGAGTCTTGAGAGTAATCACATTCGAAGACGCTCCCGTGTCGATGAGGGACCTCTTGAACTCTGAATCCTTGATGCGTGCAGTAACATGTTGGGACCAGTTGTGACCTTCCTCCGCCATCATGTCGTCCTCTATGAATGTAACATTATTCAAAGATGTTTCTGATGCGTTCGAGACTTCTGGGCGTGAAGGAGCCAGGTGCACGTCCAGGGCTATCTGGTTAATTGCAACAAACGTCTCCGCCCGCTGATTCTTCGAGAGGTGTAAAAGTTTGCACAAAATTTACACTAAAGAAGACGTTTCCTGATCCACCGGCCTCTGGTTCATAGTGAAACTATTGACTTGATAAGGATCGCTGCGAGGATCAATCCCCAGTGTAGTTTTCTCTGTGACAGGAGAACTGCTCGTATCTGATGTCATCTCGATAAGGAGATCGAGTATGTCGTTTATCGCTTCTTTGATCAGGTCCACGTTTCTTGCCAGAACTTCTTGCCTCTGTGCTAGCTCAGCCAGAGCTGGGATTTCTCCATCGGTTGAAGCGACAGAGATAATGGGGGTATTGAAATATGAAAATTCGTTATAAATAGAATTGTTCAAAGGAGGGTGAGAGACATTACCATTTGAAGGATTATGGATGAGATCCGTCGCGGTAGAATCATCCCTGAGGGCAACCATCTTTTGAAAATCTTGAGATCGCAACCGAGAGATTAATCTCCCCATGTGGTCGCCAATTGTTTATGGATGAAAACTATTGCTGCCGGTTTTGGTAATTTGGGGTGTGTGGATGAGAAATGAATCTAAACCCTAAACAAATGCACTGCACGGGAGTGCTTGTGATTCGAGAAATCAATTTGTACAACTCGGGCCTAAACTAAGAAATGGTCGTTCCAGACTTGCTTTGGCCACAAAGTGAAGGAGATGGGGTTGATCTTAGGGAGGGAAGCGAAGAAGGTGTTGAGATTGTGAAGGTGTTGGCTGTGTATGACTTGTATCAGAAATCTGAACTCGCTTGCAAAGTGTAAGCTATCCTTTCTGGTGTTTGGATACGATTGTATCAACACTTGGTTTATGTCTTGTCTTGTTCTGGAAATAGGGAGGAGATCCTATTTATACAAGTCATTGAGCCTAACCCTCGTATCTCGTGGGAAGTGGAGGAAGTGGAGTGATGGAGTAGTGGAGCCGTGTGTTAGTGCCACACGATCGGTCTTGCCCACTTCTCCCGTCATTACTAACCGTCCATGACTTCCCGACACGTTCTTGTGATGGCGCGCTGTGCGCTGCACGCTGTAAACCACTAGACCAATACCTCAGTAAGTATCTCCCAGTTTTTGACATGTTTGATGTCTCGAATGTGTGGATCGTGGGACCCATAGAAAGTAGCATGTGATGCTAGATTAAATAACTAAGTTATTTAGGAAGTCGATATTTATGAAATATCGCGTGTATTCTATGCATCTAATGCATCGAATACATTCAGCATGTATGAAGCATCACTGTTTTAAATCACGAATTTAAGCGTCTTAAAATAGCATCACGTCCAGCCATCTTCGAGTGATCGTTTGGAGGCTATACAGGCAAGCTCTGATTTGGCCGATCACCCCATGTGGAAGAGTGGTGGACGGTGATCGTGGTGATGCCTCACTGGTCGCCTAACTCCTGTCTTAGGCTGTCCATCCAAGCTGGCGAAGTTGGACGGACGAGATTACTTGCGACCGACATCTGCGACCGTCGGATTAGGGTTTAGGAGGTGCGCAAGTACCTACTTTCAGCTTGGTCAAATTCATGCATGGGAGATGTTTTTGGCAAGACCGACCAGGCATGCGTGTAGACGGCTTGCCGGTGTACACGTCCATACCTCATTGTCCCATGGAGATGTGATCTAACCCACTCGAATTTTCCGGAAAGGTTGAGTGGTCGAGATCGGTTTGCTATTGGAACCGCGCGACCATGCGTAGTTTGGGCGCACGAATCGAGGCATCTATCTATGGTCGGCCTTGGCCGATTGGTCACGCATGTAGACGGTCCCACGGTGATCGTGTTGACATGTATGGGACCCTTTGAGTGTACATCTGCACCCTCCATCTATGCCTGCGAAGATGGATGGTCACGACTGATTTGCGACACATGTGTTATGCCGCAAACCCTAATTAGGGTTTCATGTCCACGCTACTTTGGCTGGACAAATTGGCAATCTACGCTCCTCTTTTAGGGAGGCCGACCATGTGGGGCCCATATTGGGACGGTGGTGAATATGCCAATACATGCCTGACGGCTATGGGTATGATCTAAGCCATCCAAACATGCTGGTGAAGTTGGATGGTCTTGATCAATTTAAGACCTTTAGTGGAATTTCCTGCGACCCTTAAAGCATCACGCCGACTGAACTTTGGGCGATCGTTTGCTCCTCCCTAGCTCGGTCGTGAGAAAGTCGGTCAGGTAAGGAGAGAATGGACCCGCCGGTGTACAGGACAACGCTTGTCCAACCGGTCATGGGATGATCCACGTCGTCCAAACATGCTAGTGAAGTTGGACGGACGTGATGGATTTGAGACTGCCGTAGGCAGCCTTTGCTCGTACGAGCTCCTCCAAGCCGTTCCATACCAGCCTGGATATGCAACTTCTGGCTGGTGTTTGGTGGTCGTTTGGGAGGCGTGGTACGTATTCGACCGACCAGGGCATAAAAGGGATCGCTGGTGGTCATTAAGGTGGTATCCTGGTCCTGCTTAGGATCGTCTAGGCTGGTTAAATCATGCGGCCAACTTGCGTGGTCGTGATTTTTTCTGAGAATGATATGGACAGTCCATATTCAAATATGCTCAATCGGGCTAGTGTAACACACCGAGAGATGTATGCTCAATCGGGCTAGTATAACACACCGAGAGATGTAGCCTGTACGGGTATTTCGTGCATGCCTCACTATTAACACTTGGAGATTCGTGTTACTCTGCTAAGAGCAATACTCAGTCGTCATGCCGCACTAATAATGAGAGTTCTGCGGGAACAACATAGGAAATACAAGTCTGGTCGCGCATTAATCGATAATGCTATAAATTCACAGGTTATATGGGATTGTTGCTACATGCTCCAACCTGGATGAATTTTGTGTATTTAATTCACAGAATACTGGGATTGTTGCCACATGCTCCATTCTAGGTGAATTAGTAAAGTGAAGAAGTATTCATCACTCAGATAGCCTTATCCTTTGTAGGATGTCAGCATATTAATTTTTGTTTTTACAATTTTAGCCCTGAACTAAAATCCACCATCAACACATAGTATCATTATGTAACATCAAAGTCCAATTACATCACGACTTTAACAACAATACTATGGTGATATGTATCACTCCCTCTTAGTCAATACTCCATCTCGATCATGGAAACCACTCACCCTTACACAATGATCCGAAAACCATATGTATTTGTAGTGTGAACTACATTATTTCTCCCCCTTTTTGTCAATAAAATTGGCATAGGTAAAAGAACGGGATCATAATGAAATTTCCACAAGAGACATTTAATAGACTAAAATAAAAATACATACCAACTTAATTTATATGGAATCATAAAGCCGAAGCTAAATGCATTCATCAAGGAGTTTTAAGATACAAGATAACCCCTATAAAATTCCACAGCCGCACACCCCGCAAGATATTACCATTAAGCACAAGTTCAAAAAAATTCTGCCCCATTTGATGTCATTCCCGAGAGAACAACAAGAGCGACCTTAATTTCGAAAGAAAAAGAAGGATTTTTAATTGGACACCAAAAACCATAGGAAAATGATTTTCTATATCCAAAACTCAATCAAATTAATCACAAGTAACCCATGATTAATTTAATTGGAATACGCAACTAAATCAAACCACAAAAGTGATCAATTTAATTGATTGTGTTCCACATAAGAAAACTCACGGAGCTACGACTAAGATAACCACACGGAGATGACTACCTTAATCGTTCAAATACTCAACATAAGGAAAACCTTACGGAATAAACGACTACATCAACCAATAGAAAATGATTAGTATATCCGTTCATATACTCAACACAAGAACTTGTGGAGTATATGGAAATCTCAACTAGATTAATTACAAGAGAACCTATAATTAATATAATTGGAATACACAACCGTACTAATCACCGAAGAAATCAATTTAATTGTTAAATGATTTTGCTCGACAGAAGAAGACTTTCGGAGCAAATAACTAAATAACCAATCAAGATGATTAATTTAGTTCATAATGCTCAACGTATAGCATCGTATGGAACAACCAACAAAGCCAATAAGAATAATCGACTTAGCTGTATCGTGCTCAACATAAGACACACAATGGAGCCTTCACAGTAATACAAAAATAATGGATCAAAGAAGATCAATACCGTGGAATACATACAAGGATCTATTCTATCTTTCCATCACTATATGCATAATGACATAATAGACTTTATCCTTGTCACACAAAAGATTTCATCCTATTTTCCATCAAATAAATGATTGCATAGGAATAACTTTTGTAATTGTCAAAAGTCCATTCGTCCTTTCATCAATACGAATATCAATTTATGAACGACTTTACTTTTGACACAATATGGGACCTTCAAGTTCACGGACGCAAACAATACATATCCCATAAAAATATTGCAATACTTCAAAACAGATTAATATTGCAATAATATCATCCTCCAAATATTTTTAGAATTTAAAAACCAATAAACCTAAAAAATAACATAAGAAGATGAAAACAAAAATAACTATGTGTAGTCACAATCTTCGCTATTCAAAACACTAGTTATTCTTCCAACTAATCCAAAAAGAAGACATACTAGGAAACAATTCCTTTGAGAAATTCTTTATCATTCCCGAACTCCTTGTTATCGACAACCATCGGGACATAAGGTTCACAGAGATAAGTGTCAATACCCACGAACTGTCTTGGATGAAGAGGTCGAATTAGGGTCCTCTGAATTTCCAAGGATTTAAACACGAACGTCTTTATTTCATAAATCTCCCTTCTTATTTCCTTTAACTCATCAAGAACATCGGAAAACTTCTGAGAGTTAGAAGGAACAACCCTGGGTTTTCTTGTATTTCTTCCTTTTCTTTTCAGGGACTTAGAAACATGAGATTTCTCTTTTTCCTTGATTGAAGACTTAACAATCATGTTGACATCCTTTCCATCTGACGACATAGTGCTTTGAGAACAGTTATGAACAACTGGATTTGTGTGATGGAATCACTTAACTCAACAAGCAGTCTTATAAAGGATGTCAAAAGGAAAAAAGAATGTAGGGTTCGAAACATATTGACAGGTTCGTATACGCCCAACTCTAAAACCCTATAAAGAGTAGAATTGTCGATAATAACCCTTTCTTTTATTTGATAGACAAAAAATAACAAATCTAAGAAAAGAAGGAAAAACTTTTCTGAAGCCTAGATCAACACTCAATCTTGTCTCTTTTCGAACAAGCACATGAGACAATATTTTCCCAAAAACACAATCAAGTTGTGTTGCGATGAACAACGATTTGTCCATCTTTTTCCTCATGGTAAGAATCCTCTGATCTCTGTCTATAAAAACGATTTGACCATATTTTCTTTTCAAATGGTCTTATTCTATCCTTGGAAACCAACTTTTTAGACGAAGATAAGATCCTACATACCTCGGGCGGTCTTCTGAGCAAGCTTCAGCTTCCTTGCTAACCGATCTTCTCTCCGTTGAAGTTTGCTGGCGTGCCTTATTTGGCGCTTGTATTTGTAACACCTTGATAGTTCGTGTCCCTTCATCGAACAAAACGAGCACGTCAATCTTGGATAGTATTCAGGCATCTGAGATGTGCAAGCAGCTAGACATACTGTTGATCCTGAAACATCACTGATAGGGTTTCCAGTTATCGGATTCAGTAAATCTTCCAGCTTGATTGGGTTTCCCTCTTCTCCGAGCCCATTGAGGTTGATATATGTATTGCTACAAGTATCAAAATCGATGTTTTCACAAAGAATCCCTACACTTAATTTCCTATCTTCATCAGAATCATAGGTTTCAGACATTTCATCAAGTGTTACAGCTAGACCTTTGTTCCCAGTGTATTTTCTACGATTTGGGCATTCGTTAGCAAAATGGACAAAACCCATACACTTAAAGCACCGAGGCATGTCCTCGTCATCAGCCTCGTCAACATCCCTGTTTTTAGGAGGTACGCGACCGTGAGGTTTGTCTGATGACTTAGGTTTGTCTTTTGAAAACCGTTTACTTATCTTTAACAGAAGATCCCTAAACTGTCTTGTGATCAAGGAGACTGATTTGTCAAGATCTTCATCCGAAAAATCATCCTCAGAGACATGAACACTCTTACCTTTGACAAGTAATTTAGTGTTCTTTTATGCTTTAAAGGCAATATCCTTACCGACTGTGGATGTATGCTCATGGTCAAAGATCTTAAGATTTCCAACCAAGGTGTTTCAGGAAAGATTATCGAGGTTATTCCCCTCAAGGATGGCATGCTTCTTAGACTCGTATCTAGATGGCAGCGATCTGAGAATTTTCGTCACAGTGTCCTTTTCAGGAATAGTCTTACCTAATGCAAAAGACGCATTAACAATTTCAGACACTTTGTGATTAAACTCATCAAATTTTTCTTCATATTACATACGAAGGTTCTCCCAATCGGAATTAATGTTTTGAAGCCTAACATCATTTTCACTGGAGTTGCCTTCAAATACGGTTTCTAAGATATCCCAAGCATCTTTAGATCTAGTGCAGTTTGTCACATGATGTTGAAGATTTGGGGTAATGGCATGTATGATATCATTCAAACCGTCGTAATTGTGGTTTGCAATAGTTATCTCAACAGCGGTGTATTCACCAATACGTTTGGGAATGTTTACATCACCAACTGCCACAACGGGAGCATCATAGCCATTAACCACATATACCCATGATTGAAAATCACGCGATTGAAGAAAAACTCGCATAACAATTTTCCACCATAAGTAATTGGATCCATCGAAGACTGGTGGTACGTTAATAGAGATATCACCTCTGTCCATAGAGTCTGATCGCTACAAACACGGACTTGTCAGGTCTTAAACGTGTTTTCCTGCTCTGATACCAATTGAAAAAGCGGGGGTCTAACAACACCACCCAATATTTCGCTTAACAATCTATATGGACAAACTCCAATATACTTTTTATGTGAATCAACTAGACAGTTAGACTAAATCAATAAAAAGATATATCAAAGAGTTTATATCTCAATCTCTCGATTTGATCTTTACTCAAGCAAATGGAAATCTGCGAGTCTTTATCAAAGAGAGATAACTTGGACGGTACCAAAGACCAATTTCCAAGGATCAATCAACAACCAAAGGTTGGATTTCCAATCGATGATCTTTAACGCACAACCTGTATTATTTCAATTATATAAAAAATATAATGCGGAAAAGAAATAACACAGACACCAGAAGTTTTGTTAACGAGGAAACCGCAAATGCAGAAAAACCCCGGGACCTAGTCCAGATTGAATACACACTGTATTAAGCCGCTACAGAACTAGCCTACTCCAAGCTAACTTCGGACTGGACTATAGTTGAACCCCAATCAGTCTTCCACCGATCCAAGGTACAGTTGTACTCCTACGCATCTGATCCCAGCAGGATACTGCGCAATTGATTCCCTTAGTTGATCTCACCCACAACCAAGAGTTGCTGCAACCCAAAATTGCAGACTTGATAATAAACAAATCTGTCTCACACAGAAAAGTCTATTAAAGGATAAATATGTCTCCCACAGAAAAACCCTAGGTTTTGTTCCGTCTTAAGATATAAAATCAAGGTGAACAGGAACCAATTGATAATCCGGTCTTATATTCCCGAAGAACAGCCTAGATTAATCAATCACCTCTCAACAATCCTTCTTGACTACACAAGCGGTTTGTCGAGGAATCAGAAACAGTGATACGAAGATGTTTGTGACTTCTTTATCTTGCCTATCGGAGAACTTTCACGATCTCAAGACAATCAAAGATTGTACTCGTACGATATAAGATGCAAGATCAGATCACACAACTACGATAAAAGTAGTATCGGTCTAGCTTCACAATCCCAATGAAGTCTTTAAGTCGTTAACCTGGTTTTAGAGAAGAAAACCAAAGGTTAAAGGAGAATCGACTCTAGCGAGCGCACTAGTATCACACAGACGTGTGGGGATTAGTTTTGCCCAATGTTAGATGTCTCCTTCATATAGCCTTCAAATCAGGATTTTGCCTTAGTTACAAAGCAATCCATATTCACCGTTAGATGAAAACCTGATTTAGATTCAAGCTAATATTTCTCAACTGTTAGATCGAAAACTTATCTTGTCACACACACTTGGGTAGACGTTTACTGGGTTTCTGAAAACCATGCCCAAACGTGTACGTGTATGTTGGTTCAACATAGTAACCCAAAAGGTTAACCATATGAGCATTTCATATTAACTTAGTTCTTTTTCACCATAACTAGTTCAATTGACTCAAATGAACTAGTTAGAGAGTTGTTCAATTGCTATGAGATCTTATGTAACTACACAAGACACAATTGAAACAAAGATGATTCATTGAATTGGCTCATGAACTTTATAGCCACGGTTTGCATAAAACATTCCTTAGTAATTTAAGTTTCATGTTCAGAGCACATCTTTAGATCATAACCACTTAAGCTCACAAACAAGTTCGTGGACTTAAGGAAACCAGAGAATTTTCCAAACTCAGCAGAAAATCTCGGCAAAGAGACTTCCGCCAGTTTGCGGACTAAACACGCAAACGAGTTTTTGGAAAATCCCAACAGAAATTTTCGGTAAGAGAACTTCCGTCAGTTCGCGGACTGGGTTCGCGGACTTGGCAAAGCTAATTCCTCCGGTTTCTCTCAATCAACAAAGTTCGAAAACTTCAGATTAAGGAATACATGGTTATGTAATCTAAACTCTCATTCCAATCATCGAGACATTCTCAGAGGACGTTATATAGCCGTTATTCACTGATCGTTTCACGTCAGAGCAATTCTCAAAGTAATTGAAACTTTTCATGACTTTCATCACTTAGTGAAGATAAACTTGATCAAAGCGAAACGCTTTACCAACACACGATTTCGAGAAAAAGATAAGTAGTGAATACTCAGCTCGAAATGTCAAATGTGTATGATCCAGTCTATATAGCATACGACTTTTTGTCTCATAAGAAGTAGGAGATAGAATAGAAAATAGATAGACTTTTGAGTGATAGATAAGTTCAAGTCTCCGCATACCTTTTTTTTGATGAAGTTCCACGGTTCCTTGAGTATATGTTCATCGTTGTATGATGAATCGTCATGAAGTCCTTGAGCTCAACTACACTTTTCTATCCTAGTCTGAGACTTGGCTATAATAGACTAGAAATCAAGACTCATAGTTTTGATCACTGACATTGACAAACATGTTTGATATAGAAACGCATGCGAGGTTGACCGAGCTATGCTCTAACAAAAACATTTCGTTACCTTGATTGCCGAACTGGAATTTCCTGCGAGATCTCGGACATATTGGCCGAGATTGACTATATATATTGCATTACAACAATTGATATTGTAGTATATATATATATATATATATATATCGCGTTATAGCAATTGATGTTGTAGTATATGTTATAGCAATTGATCTCGGATATATGACAAGTGTACGCCATTACGGTTTCTCATAGCTTCTGGAGGGCCTTTGATTTCATTCAGTATTTCATTCAAGCATTTACGGATGTAATGATCAAAGATTGCAGGATTCAATATTGAATTTGGGAATATTACTTCTTTTATGAAGTATCATATCTTCTCGGAGAGTATCAAATAAAATGGTGATAAACCATTGTTAGAAGATTTCAATTCTCTTGTAGGTTTACTTGTATTTGGTACATAATTTTTTATTCAAGTTCTTTCGATTCAAGATCATTCTAATGAGTATTGATTTATGGATGTAATTGAATAATATGTAATTATACTGTAGTACCAATTAAACTGGGCTTTAATGCTCCTTATTCCTTCAATTAAAAAAAAGTTGTTATCCTATTTGTAAGTATGCTCGTTTTACTTATCTCGTAATATGTTCTTATACAACATGGTCCAGGGACACATTAATGAGTTATAGAAAACTAGGTTTTGAATGGCGCCCCAAATCTATTTTCGCTTGGTGAATAAAAATTGCATATGGTTACAAAGATATATCCCAAAAGTTGTGTCTCGATCTTCTGAATTAAAACCGTTTTACTCAATCGTCGTGACTTTTTTTTTGTGGTAAGAAACCGTTGTGACTTTGAAACGTTATAAAAACCATTGCTCTTCAACGATGGATAAACACAGAAAAATTTCAGTCTTTTGTACAAAAATAAAATCTGCATTGAAGAGTCTTCAAAAGAGTTTGGTGCTGCTTCATACATTCGATTGATTAGTATTATTCCTATGTAAATCCAACATAAATAGGTATAGTTGTATCTTGGATAAACTTACTTCCCAATTCGTTGTTTGCACCATTAATGGATTGAAAGTTAAAGTTTTCAGGAAATATGATCATCTCTCTTCTATACACCTGTTTAATTCATTGTTTTATTATGTTCATCTTGTTTTTTCATATATTCTGTAGTTAGAGAATTCTACTCCTATTTCTGTTCTCAAATGTATTATATTTGGTTACTAGTATCATCTTTTGAATAATTTATAACCCAATTATTCCAACAAGCTGAAATCTTTTATGTTTATCTTAGTTTTGGGTTATGTTTGTTCCGTACTTCTGCGGCCATATACAATGTTATGTTAGTGTTATGATTACAATCAATCTTTATATACTTCTTAGAATTTTTGATTTGTATTTGCACAAAAATTAACATCCCTAACTTGTTAATTTTAGCACTTGAAATCTGGTATACGCACGTGAATCCTAAGATGTACACTATCTTAAGTCGCTTCACCCGTTGTGAATACTTTTAGAACTCAACTCATTTCGATCGTATTCCGAAACAGTAAAGAACTAGTCTGTTTCAGTAACCGCTTTATCAATCTCCCAGATCAACAAGTTAATCAAAGATAAGTTGAGTTACAAAGATTCTTCCGTTTAATCAACATAAATCTTTTGTTACAAAACCCGCAACTGTTTGATTTTGTTACGAATAACAACATATTGGAGTTACACGCGTGCAACTCGTGAGTGTGGCTGCCTACACTTTTTAGTTGACTCATTATTCAGCCCATTCATATACTCGGGAAAGCTCACTCTATTCTTTATCCCCTTTTATTATCGAAAAAAACCCTCGTTCTCTTCTTTATCTCTCGTTCTCCCTCACTAATTTCCATCTGTCTACTACCACCACCATCATAACCAAACCTTTGTTGTCATTACCGAAGAAGAAAGATATCCTCATTAGCACATGAAAATTTTCTTCTCTTTTTTTATTTCACTTCCATGAAGTAATCCCTAGATTTTTTTTCTCACCTTTCAAAATATTTAACCCGATTCTAATATAAGTTGATATATATTTACCATGTTATAATCTGGATCCATAACATGTTTTCGTTCTCAAATCATCTACGTGTTACATATTTTCGACCTAATGAGGAAAATCAGAGTTAATCCGATTGCAAGTGCATTTCTTTATTCTGTGAGTGTTGTTGGCATGAGATTTCCCCCAAAATCCCTTCTTTTTTTTCAGAAGATTTCTTTATAAATCCACTTGGAGAGTCACTAACTCTTTCCTTAAATTCAAGTAATTTGGAAAAAAAAAATTGAATCTTGTTATTAGGAGGGAAAGAATGGATAAGAGGAGGGAAAGATTTTAGACAAATTCTAGTCTACGCGAAGTCAAAATAAAATACGAGGAGGGAAAGATTTTGTTTGTGGATTTTTCGTAGGCGTTTAACCTCATCGGCCACACGACTATGTTATCTGAGGTACGTAAGATGTGTCCATAAATTTCTTGTACGGTAGATTTTTTTTACGCTTCTCCATCTCGGCTGTATTATATGGATCATATTCTCTCTTCATCCCAAGGAGTGCAGCAAGGTGATATTTTAGGACCACTATTGTTTACTCTCACTCTCCATCCTTAGATCAATAGAATTGCGGCGCAATGTACACTTGAAATGCAAGCCTGGTACCTTGATGATGACACTTTGATAGGTGAAACATTGATGGTTGCAAAGGATTTGAATCTTATACAAGATGAAGGGGCGGAAAGGGGCTTACATCTAAATGTAGCGAAAACTGAGTTGTTTTTGCCTTCCCCTGATCCTAGAGCTTCGGTTACAGGTGTTTTCCCTTCTAATATTAGTAGGCCGGTGATAGGTGTTGTAAAACACCTAGATTTTTATCTATTGTTTATGCTTTCATTGCGAGTTTCTTGTAAATTATGTATCTTATGATTGCTTTTGAGCTAGTCAGGTACTTTCGAATCACTTGGAGCAAAAGAAGATGAAATCATTCATTTGGAGCGGAAAAGACAAAAAGGGAATTCACATGCGATATTTGGAACCAAGCCAAGCTGAGGACAGGGGACAAATACCGCATCTTAGTCTAGAGAAGAAATGGAATGACATCTTTGGCGGCCTTTATCTAAGGAGTGGGCGCCTAAAGACATCATTAGATGACCCTTATCCGTTTCATCTGGGTGGCTGTGTCAACTTGCATTTCCTATACAAGACCTAAAATTCAGTGAGCATTTATTTTTCTTCTTCCTGAGATAACAATAGCGGCTCCATCAGGCGATGTTGTGTTAGAGTTAAAGGAGAGAAATTCAGAAACAAACATGGAGAAATCGAGAAGATGTATCTGTGATGTTCAGTTTAAATGGAAGAGAAATAGTGAAGAACAATTGATTCTGATGTTGAAACCGGAGATGAATAGAGATGATTAAGATGGTATTTGAAGGTTTGAGAAGGAAATGAAGATTGGGTTTGTTTCTGAATCTGAGATGAGACGAAGTTGATGCAAGAATCAGAGCAGGTGTAGCTGAAATTGCAGAAGGAAAGATGGGTTTTGTGAATTAGGTATTGAGGTAGAGAGGAAGAAATCTGACATGGGTTTGGTTCAGATCGATGGAGGAAGCTGAGATGGTGGTTGAACTGATTGCATCCAATCCATGGTGTTAGTTGGTGCAGCTGCAGTGGGGAATGCTAGGATACTGGGAGTGAAACTGATGTTGTTGCAGTTAAATGTAATGGCTTGAAAGTGCTTGTACTGGAGTTTGGTTGCAGCTGCAGTTGTTGGATCCGGTGGAAGTGATGAGTATAGGGTACAAGACTATTTAAGAGTATGGTGTATGTTAAGAAATATATTAGGTCAAGTCAAGTCTCAGGTCAAGTCAGGTTGACTTGACTGTCTAGTCAAGGTCTTTAGCTATTGGACAATAAAGTCTTGTAATAATTGGGTGTATTAAAGCTGTCTGAGACAACAGCTCTTCTTCGTGCTTTCATCTGATATTTCTCATGGTATCATTTAGGTATAGATCCAAAACCCCTCTTCAAAAATTTTAAACACAACAATCATCATCAACATCTTAATACCTTTTCTAATAATTTTTTTACAACTGATTTCTTAGATCTAAATTCTGGTTTAGATTCAATTGTTATTCACATCAAAAACAACTTTTTTTAATAATTTTTAAATCAATTCTGGCTTGATTCTGGTGTTATCATTCTTGGGGATACAATTTTATGGTTCGTAAAACCAATCGCTTGAATCCAAATCTTGAAATAAATACTACAACAATGTCTTCCGTTGCACAAACATCAGATGGTAATTCGTCAACCTTTACTCTTCCTTTCACCAACATCTCAAATTCCATATCATTGAAGTTAGATAATACAAACTTTATACTACGGCGTGACCAATTTGAGTCAATCTTAATCACAACTTACCTCTATGGTCATGTTAATGGTGAAGTTCAAGCACCAGAGGAAAGAGTATTGATTAATGGAGTTCTTAGTTTAAATCCTAGATGGGTTCATTAGAGAAAAATGGATAGTTAGTTGTTTAAAAGCTACTTTTACATCTGTTGTTTCTGGGGATGTTCTTGGTCTCACAACAGCTAGAGAAATATTGGAATATCTTGAATCTTGCATCAAAACTCAGTATAAGGCACAAAAGAATATGTTGAGAGCACAATTGTTTGGCATTAGAAGGAAATTTACATATCTTGGTGTATTTACAGAAGATTAAGACAATTGTTGATTCCTTAGCTGTAGTTGGTGAAAAAGTTAATGAAAGTGATTTGATAATGCATGTGTTGAATGGTTTGGGAAGGGAGTATGACAAATTTTTTGTCTCAGTTCAGAATAGAGATACTCCATATTCTTGGTGAATTAATGGCTAGATTACTTAAACATGAACAATGGTTATCTGATCAAGATAAAGATGATATGTCAGGTTTTAACTCTCAAGATAGTTCTGGTCTTTATGCTAAGAGTGGCAATGCAAGTTCAAACACTGGTTATCAATCAAATACTAATGGATATAAGAAAAAGAATGGACCACAGTATCCTTATGGTAGATGAAATGGAAATAGAAATGGACAGAATGACAATACTTCATATGGTTCACAAAATAATAGTGGTTTTGCATATACTGGTGATTCTAGAAGAATTGATTTATCTCAAGTTGACTGTCAAATTTGCAGCAAAAAAGGGTCATTATGCAAGTAGGTGTCATTTTATATACTATCCTCCACCAAATTCTGGTTTTGTTGGTGTTTCTAAAGCTCAACAAACAGATAATGGAGCTTCTACTTCTACTGCTCCTCAAGCTTTTGCTATCCAACATACAAATTCAATTCACATTGATGATGATCCATCAAGTTCACGATTGTGGCTGTCAGATTATTCTGGAGCATCAGCTCATATGACTGGAGATTCATCATTATTGCAGAATCCTTCTAATTACAAAGGTAAGGATGTAGTCAGGATTGGCAATGGTAAGTCTTTGTCCATTGCTTTAACTGGAAATTATAGTTTACATACTGAACATACTAGTTTTCAATTGAAGAATATAATTCATGTGCCTGAGATGCAACACAACTTATTGTCAGTTGGACAGTTTACTTCTGATAATAAGTGTTATTTTAGATTGGATCCTTCAGGTTATGAGATTAAAGACTTGTCCACTGATGCACTTTTGGCTAAGGATAAAATAGTTAATAATCTTTATCCTATTTCTTCCTCTGTTTTACATCATGCTTTGTCTGCTCATGCTTCTCCTGAAATTTGGCATAATAGATTAGGTCATCCTTCAACAAAAGTTTTAAATCAATTACATTCCTCTAAGCATATTGTTGTTCATACTTCAAAGTCACCACATTCTTTGTGTCATTCTTGTCAAATTGCTAAAAGCAAAAGACTTCCTTTTCAATTATCTCCAACTTATGCTCTTACTCCTTTGTCTCTTGTTCACTGTGATGAATGGGGTCCATCTCCAATTTCTTCTTTACAAGGCTATAAATATTATATACTGTTTATGGATGATTTCAGTAGATTTCATTGGATTTATCCAATGAAGCTAAAAACTGATGTTTTAAAATGCTTCATTCATTTCCAAAATTTAACTGAGAATTTGTTTTCAATAAAGATACAATCTTTTCAAACAGATGGTGCTAGTGAACTTGTTAAAGGTACTCTACGAGATTATGTTACTTCAAATGGTATTAATTTGAGAATCTCTTGTGCCAAAACTCCTGAAAAAAATGGCCTTGCAGAAAGAAAGCATAGGCACATAATTGAGATGGGAAATACTTTACTTTTGAATGCATCTTGTCCTAAATCTTTTTGGTATGATGCTTTCTTAACTGCCACTTATCTTATAAACAGAACTCTAACTCCTATTTTAAAAAATAAATCTCCTTTTGAAGTACTTTATCATACTTTACCTGATTATAGTTTTTTGAAAGTTTTTGGCACTGTTTGCTATCCTTTTCTTGATTATTCCAGACCAGATAAATTGTCTCCAAAATCTGTGAAATGTGTTTTTATAGGATGCAGTATTTTGCATAAAGGTTATAAATGTTATGATCATGTATCAAGAAAAGTTCATATTTAAAGAAATGTTGTATTTTCAGAACATGAATTCTTTTACTCAAAAGATTCTAGTATTTATATTTCTTCTACATCCTCTTCTACTGATAATACCGATACATCTTTATCTCCTATCATCACTGATTCATCTACAATTTCATCATCTGCTGCTCCTTCTAGTCCAATTGTGACAAGGTCTATGAGAGGTATTGTCAAACCAAAAGTTTTTCAAGATCATGTCATGAATTATTCTATAAGACATCCTATTCCTGTTGCTTTTTCTTCCTTGTTAGATATTCCACCAGAGCCAAAAACTTTTAAAAGTGCAATGAAAAATCCTAAGTGGCAAGTCTCAATGAAGGAAGAACATACAGCTTTAAAGGATAATGATACTTGGGACTTAGTTAAACCTGAGTCTTATATGAACATTTTGGGTTGTAAATGGGTGTATAAAATTAAACTTAAGCCAGATGGTACAGTGGATAGGTTTAAATCAAGACTAGTTGTACTAGGATATAATCAACAAGATGGTGTTGATTATAGTGAAACCTTTAGTCTTGTAGTAAAATTCACTACAGTAAGAATTGTTCTGGTATTAGCTGTTACAAATAACTGGAAAATACAACAATTAGATGTATCTAATGCATTTTTGCATGGATGCTTAAATGAAGATGTTTACATGGTTCAATCACAAGGTTTTGTGGATCCAGAGTTTTCTAATCATGTGTGTAAGTTAAAGAAGAGCTTATATGGGATTAAGCAGGCACCTAGAGCCTGGTTTGAGAGGTTTAGCAAATTTTTACTACAATTTGGCTTCATCAGATCAGTATGTGATTTTTCAATGTTCATTTTTGCTTCTTCTTCTGAAATGATGATTCTGCGTTTGTACGTGGATGATATTATACTTACTGGAAATTCTGATATTCTTATGTAAAGAGTTTGCAATGAAGCAGTTAGGAAATTTGAGCTTTTTCTTGGAACTTGAAGCTCAAAGGAATGAAGATTATTTAGTTTTAACACAAAAGAAATATACTCAGGAATTTCTTACAAAAGCAAATATACTTGAGTGTAAACCTTGTGACACTCCTATTGTTAAAGAATCTAGAGCTTCTATTCATGATGGTGTTATGTTAGAGAATCCAGAATATTAGTTGGTAGTTTGCAGTCTTTAACAATGACTAAGCCAGATATTGCTTTTGGAGTTAATTATGTGTCACAGTTCATGCATGCTCCAACTGATATTCTTTTTTTGTTAGTCAAAAGAATTTTAAGGTATCTAAAGGGTATTATTGGTCTTGGTCTTACTCTGAGAAAAGGTGATATTTCTTCTGTGAAGGCTTATACTGATTCTGATTGGGCTGGATGCCCAGATACAAGAAGATAAACATCTGGTTATGCAGTTTTTATGGGTAGTTCTCTGATTTGTTGGTCTAGCAAGAAGCAACCAACTGTCTCTAGGTCTTATGCTGAGGCAGAGTATAAATGCTTATCTGTGGCTGCTTCTGAGTTAGAATGGTTGTCAAATGTTTTTAAGGAATTGCATATTTCAGTAAATCTGCCAATGCAGGTGTTTTGTGATAATACATCTGCAATTTGTTTATCCTCTAATCCTGTGTTTCATGCCAGGGCCAAACACATAGAGGTTTAGTGTCATGTGGTCAGAGATCTGGTACTCTAAGGATTTATCAAGGTTCATCATATTTCTTCAGAAAACCAGATTGCTGATTTGTTCACTAAAGGACTGTGTTCACCTATTTTTCTTTCACTGCTTCATCAACTTTTGGGAGGTACTTCCAGTGCTGCTGTTGAGGATCTTGAGTGTCAGCATTCTTGATGTTGATGTAAAGAACAAGAAGGTGCTGGTGGATTTGACATGCTACACTCAATTTAAGAAAGAGTTTGATAATTGCTGTAGGCTTGAGAGTGTGTTGCAGTGGCAGATGAGATTTGAGAAAAATAGATGGACTCTGAAGCAATCAAGAATGAAATTTGGCTATGGTTTGATCCTGAGTAAGCAGGGAATTTAGGTTAATTGTTCAGTTGAAGATTGAAAGGCTTAAGGAAGAATGGGTTGGTTCAGTTGGCTGACATAGATGTAAAACAACCTTGTTGCAGGTATGTGTTGGTCTTGTTGGATGTCTGAATTGCAAGTAGATGTATGTTAGGATGGCATTACAGGGAAGTGGTGAATAAGTGTGCAGCTGCGAATGCAAGTAGATGAGCAGCTGGAGCTGAAGCAATAAAATGAATGTGTGTTGTAGCTATGGGTCAGATGAGAAGAACAAGAAGCTGCTGCCAGTATTTTAGTTTTACAGCGAGACATGGGAATGATGCAGTTGTTGTTCCAAGGCCAAGAGGATTCAGTGTATTGCAGGTGGTGATGCAGAGGCAAAACGGTAGCTGGAGTTGATGCAGTTAGACAAGATTATGGAGGAAATACATATGAACTAGGACTGGTCAGTAAATGGTGTTGTGTATGTGAAGCTACTGGATATTGGTGCAGCTGAACTGAAGTCCAGGTTGATGTCGTCACTTGTTGATGATCAGTTACTTAAATAATTGGTTGTAGTTCGCAGAATTTGGCAGAGCAATGGAACTGCATGTGGTGTTGTATTGTTAAAGATGCATGTGAATAGCAGTTAGCGTTTCATAGGAAAGAAGAGAGGTTCAGGCAAATAAATGGAAATGTTAGTATGAGGCAATGACGTTGCAATGATGAAGATGAAGTATGGACCTGAACTGTTGCCATGGTCGGATGTGCACAAGGCACGATTGCCATTAGCTAGGAATTGGTTTGAAGTGGGTTGTCAGTTCCAAGCTAAATATTAAATGGGCTATGGGCCTAAGTTCTTGCGGGCAGTTTAGAGAATTCTGGTCGTTTTTATTCAGGACTTGACCTGAGAGAAGCATATAAGAATCTCAAAACACGGCAGCTGGGATTATCACTTTTACTACTGTTATAGGGTTTGTGAACATGATAGATTTATTTCTTCTTTGGATGAACTCCATGAACATGAGCTAGTTTTCTTTTGGTTAAGGAATAAGTTGGAATTCCAAACATGATTTTTATGCAATGAATTAGTTTTGTCTCCATGCTTTATCGTTTATGATTCACCATTAATATCGTTACATGAGTTTTAGTCGAGTCGTGAATTGATTGAGTTTACTTTTATCTCTATTGCTAGATTAGAGTTTATTATACGCAAAAGTGATAAATTTCTGATTGCAAGTAGCATAAATGTGAATATTGCTTGTAGTGATACATCATAGTAGTCACAAGTGGATCATAACCTTTGTTAAATCGGGTTAGTGCTTTTACACGTTCGATTGCTTTGATTGGCCTGATTTCATAGAACTTAATGCATCTAGGGTTAAACTTGATTAGTGCTTTTACACGTTAGGTTGTTTTCTTAGATATAACTCATACTCGCATATTTTAATGTGTTTGTTGATGACAAGAGGAAATTAGCGGGATATTCTTGCGATCAAGGTATCCTGGGGCTTTTTATTAAGTTGAGATTAAAAATCAATTCTACTTATTGTTAAAAAAAAAAAGCATGTTTGTGAATGAAGATGAATCCTTGACCAATATCTCTTCTACTTGATTTGATTTGTTTGCTTTTTTTTATTTGCTTTTATTTTAGTTTACTTTATAAAAATCAGAAAACCCCCAATTGTTATTATAGGAAACAGAAACAACTTTACAACCTTAGTCCTCTCAGTGGGAACGATCCTTTCTTACTCTTACTTCATTAAATATTTTGAGTAGTAAGAAAGTGTAAGTATTTTTGATGCCTACGACATCGATCAAATTTTGGCGCCGCTGCCGTTGTTATTTATTTTTGTTTTTTTATTTTGTATTTTTTTTTGCTTGTTTTTAGTTTTGTTTTTAGTTTTTCTTATATTCTGGTTTTGACGTGGTTTTGAGAACTCTTGTTTCAGGTACTTATTGTCACATGGAAGGAGCATATTGGAGCAATGAATATGGTTTTCAACCTCCTCAACACTATGAAAATTGCCCACCATCTATGGGATATGATCGGAACCAATTTATTGGATATGATCAATATCCAAGAGCTTATGGTGATTTTCATACATACCAACAACAACCTTATAATGGGTATGTAAGTCAAGCTTCAAGGTGGGACAATTCTAATCCCAATTGGCTTTATCCAAGTTGTATGCAGGTTATGAATGGATTACAAGACATGCAACAAAGACTAGACCAACTTGATTGTGATAGAGAGAACGTGGCACAAACCAATTTCGGTAACACTTTTTCTTACCCGACTTTAGATCGTAGTTACGATCATTCACCCATTCAAAGGGAAGAGTCATGGGAACCTATTGTAGCCAATGGTGGTAAGCGTGTGAACGTTAGAAAACTTGCACATAAATTATACAAGTTGGAAGATGATGGAGCCTCAGAAGAGCTTATCGATGAAATTAGTAGGACCATTCATATGGAACTTAAACGACGTCGTGATAAAAGTTGGGAAACTGATAAGCACGTAAATGCTATATTTTATACCCATATTTATATTAGTTATGACTCGATATTTTTACTAATAATATTATTTTAGTGCTTTTATAGAAAGTACAAGTGATTTCGATCATCCGAAAAGAAAACGGTTAAACGTGAAGTTAAAATGGTGTTTGCAACAAAAATGATGAATGCTACCGATCACGGCTCCTACAATAGCAACTAGGCGCAGCCAGAGAATGGTAAACAGTCGAGCAAAGAGTTGTTTTTCTTTGCATTGCCAAGCAAGTGAAGCCCACTAAAGCCTAAGGAATAGGGGGACGTGTCATACTCCACCACAGTTGTCTTTTATAATCGAAGCATCAAAGCATCTTCATTTCTTATTGAAGAAAAATGAAAAGAAGTTCTCATTCACTGTAGCAGCTGGCATTACTTCGTTGCAACTGTCTTTTACATCTGCTGGTGAATGATTGGTAGCTTGCAGTGATGGGTTTTACCCAATTTTGGTCTTGTTTAAAATGGTGATTGGATGGGTACTGGTGGTAATGGTATTGGTTATGGCTGAGAACACATGAACTGAAGTTCAGGGGAAACGGTGTTGGCTGATTGTGGCAGCGATGGATTTTTTGTTCTCGAATAGCTGCTGGTTTGGTGCTTCAAACAATCGGAAATGATGACGAGGTGTAAAAGCCTGGAGTTCTGATTTTTTGGCTGGTGACGGACAAAGAGAGGAGGTCGAAGGTTTGGAGGCTTGGTATGGGAATGGAGTTGGCCTGAATTTAGAAATTGTTGTACGTGTTTGCAGGGGCAATAGTCTGTTAAGGTTTTGAGCTCGAACTGGTGCAGATGAATCTCGTGTTGGCAGGTGAAGAAAGCAGTAAGGAGGAGCTCAGAAAGCAGTAAGGAGACAGCCCCTTTACACACAGAAACTGCACTTCAGCTAGTCGATACAATGCCTGAAAGAAGTTTTAAGGGTCAGAAAATGAGAAGTTGGCGGCTCAATGCTGTGTTCGATATTGATTGTATGTCTGGTGTTGGATGAACTTGGTTTGGCATGGATCGATTCCAACAATGGAGAAAAGGAGCTCGAGTTGTGGCTGGAATGGTGTCGAAAGAGCAGTGCAGGAGATGGTAATGGGTTGTATACCAACTGATAAAAACAGTGAACAAGTTGAGTTTTGTTGGTGCCATGGTTATGGCTATGAACAGAGAGGATTATGAGCTTGTGTTGAGTTGGAATGAAGCAAGGGAAGCTGGGTATGTTGGCTGAATTAATTTGTGACCTAATGGCTGAAGTGTAATCTGAAGATGGAGTGATGAAGGCAGAGATGGGTTTTCGAAGGCAATAAAGACAAGGCAAGAACTGCAGTTGCCGGTGATGACTTGGAGGTGAATTCGTGGTGGAAGGTGCTTTAGGCAGCAAATATCAATTGGTGTTGTTGGCTGTTAACTCGGTTAAGGAGGTGCTGCTGTGATAGTTGTGAGTTAATAAAAAGGATTTTGAGCTCGGACATGAGATGGAAACAAGTTCCGACAAACTGTTGCCAGTTATACAGTTCGCTGAGATTAATCTGTTGTGATCGATGAGTGACGAGATTTAGAAGGCTGGGGTATGAGAATGGGTGAACAGCTGGTGGTGGTGACGGAAGTTGTCTGCTGCTATCAAGGGAAGGATTGCTGCCATGTTCATGGCTTTAAACAAAAGAGTTAAGAGCATGAAGAACTGTAGATACGAATCTGAATCGGAGCTGTGCTTGAGAGAACGAGTGTAAGCCTGTAAGGAGGATGGAAGTAAGTCAGGTGCAGTCGATGATTGTAATCGGTGAACGGTACTGGCGAGCCGAGTCCGGGTTTGGACATGGTTGCGGAGTTTGGACTGGGCCTTGGCATTTTTGCTAGGTCTTGGTTTTAGACTCTCGCAATTATAAGAAAAGAGACGAAGTGGAACAGAGGGGGGCGAGCGGCTACAGAGCCGTGAACTGTGAAACAAAAATTAGCGTTTGGAGTTTCATTTTCTCCCATTTGATTTCAATTAGCTAGGGATTGATTCATATTTGTTTATGGTTTTTAAGAAAGCCATGTCTAACTAATCCATGTTAGGGTGAAAGGATGAACTTGTAGGTTATTTATTTTGTGTTCTTGAATAAGGTTTCTACCAATGAACTTAATGATAATGTTTGTAATTCTATTTCAATGTTTTACCTTCTAGCTATATTTTTCATATTCTATGCCATGTATGATTAGGGTCCTTGACCAAAACACTACTTAGAACACAAGAAAAGATATCAAGAACCCTAGATAGAACCTTTTTTAATGGGGGTTAGCCACCTCTGCTTAGAAGATTAAGAGAAGAAATGGATAAACTGAGTTGTATTGATTATAGTTGTTCTTCCATACAAGCTCAAACAATGTATTTATAGCTAACTGGAATGCTTGTTAGGCAAGCAATGATAATAATAAGAAGTTTACACAAATTAGGAAACCATGCAAACTAATTAAGGTAAATCTAATTAAGGAAATAAGATATATTGGGTTGGTGTTGCAACATTCCACGCTGCTTGAAAAATGGCTTGTCCTCAAGCCTGAAATTCTGGAAGTACTTCACGACACAACGAATGCGGCGCATCGTGTATTCTCTATACAATCTTCTGAAGCTGCTGATATAACTTTCCACGATCAAATACAAAATTCATAATTTGATGACGTAGTTCCTTACACCTTTGGTGTGAAGTTACAGCACCCATGAACTGTCCGTTACTTGTGTTGATGATTTTCTTTGGTTTTCCCTTGCTATTGAGATACTGTCCATTCGCAGAGACGTCGCATCTGACATACAAAAATAGTTCTTGACCCTTTAATCTAATCTGATATGTCCACTTAGTCAAGGATAAAACTGGAGTTGCTCCATTTCCCAATTCGTTGACCGTGACCGGGCTAGAAATACCAGCACCCATTAATTTAGTGTGAAGAAGTAACTCTTTTTCTTGGATGTCAGTACCTAACAAGTACCAGAAATGATCACTAACCTCAGAAGTATATGCGTGCTCAACCAGACAATGCTTTGTGTAAACACAGTGTAATAAACTTCTTGATGAGCTGAGATACTGCACAAATGAGTTGCACAACTTTTTGAACTTAAAAATTTCTTTGCCTCTCTCGTAGTAGTTATTGAAGTTTACCGGAAAAGCGATATCAAAAAGATCTGTTTGATTGCTTCCGAGCTTCAAAAACAGAAAATTACCATCTTCATTGCACATCTTCAGATATTTCCGTAACAATTCAACCATAACGACAAAAGACTGGCTAAAAGGTTCATAAACTGGCAGAGGTAAAATCTCATGGACATTATAATTCAAAAGAAGAATAAGCTTTGGAAACTTATAGTTCTCCCAACTATCGTTGTGATTACTTGTCCAACGTGTTGCATAATGTCTTGAGCCAACAAATGACCGTGTCACCAAAGTTATCTTTTCTTCCAGCCCCATAAATACTTCATGATTTACAATGGTATGAAAGAATTCATGGATAGTATAAGCATCATATAGCAAGACACCATTGGGAACATCATATGGAACCATGTGATTCCTCTTGGACAAATCATTTGATAAGCTATCCGGACCTTGGGAAGATATCCCACTCACGACTTTAGAGTTCTGAACATATTTTCCCCCAGCACAGGTTCACTAGCAACTTCCAAAGTTTTGTAGTCTAAACAGTCCGTATTAAAATGAAACAAAACTTTTCCTCTTTCGCCGTATTTAGCCAAATTAACCGAAGAAATGAAATCGGTGTGAACCTCGTTACTAGTGACTACTAACCTCGTCCCTCCAACTTCTCGGTTGAGGGAAAACACATTTTTGGCAATAAAACTATGCAGCAAATCATCATACAATGTCTGTTTAAATTTGTCATTCCCAGCAGTTTTGTATAACTTTGGTTAACACTTGCTTCATCTATGCACGGTCCATTGTTTTCTGACCAAAGTTGTTGTACAAGGTAGAATATGATCACCTTTGTTGAACTGCATTGATCGTTGAACGTTAAAATTTCCTTACCTCTCTCAAAGTAACTAGTGAGCTTCAAGAACGTTAAAATTTCCGGAAAAGTGAAGTCGTGTAGAACTGCTTGAATGATTCCGAATTTTGAAAACAGAAAATCACAAAGATGGGACTTCTCCTTATAGTTCTCCCCTGTGGTAGTGTTCATGAATTTATAAGCTTCAGGATAGAGCATGGTTGGGGCGTCTGTGTTGCATTTCAAAATCGATCGCACAAGGTCCAAAATATCGTTCTTCGCAATTAACAAGTCAGCCTTGACATCACGGGAACCCTTACTGTCAAGTCTTTGTTCACCATACTCGAGATCAGCTCCAATTTTCCATCTTTTGAACCAACTGTCGTTTTTCGCTCTAACAAATAGCTTAAGATTGCTTTTTGCTGTAATTTCAAATATTGTATGTACAGCGGCAGTCGTTCCATTGTATCTACTCTTGTCAACATCCTTGTGGATGTCCGTGAAACTGGCAAGTAACTCCACTAAATAATGTTCTGAGTTCCGAGAAGGTAACGTCATGAGGAAGTGCAGTTTGAGCACAAATTAAAACACGGTCGTCTTTGCACAGGCCACTCAATTCATTACCATGAGGAACAGATTTATCTAATCTGACTATAACCTTCAAAGATTCATTAACTTCAGTATCACAACAATGTGAATACATAAAGTTCTTCATTAATTTGCACTTACTAGAGCATAAATTTGAAAGTCCATTCATAATGATCCAAAAACCATCATTGGGTACGAATCCATGGAAACCCTTTATCTCATCAGTCCACCATGCAATGGCTACAGGGTTAAGGAAGCCTGCGAAATATACATGTCTTGAACAGACTTGACCAAGAAATACTTCATATCCATACTTGACGAAAACATCATATGTCCTTACACATAGTAATATACCGTGGGATCCATTGATACCGATTCCAGGGTCAAAGAGAGCAAAGTAACTCACGTCCCATGAAAGAAACGTTTTGAACAAAGACAACTTCTTAAGACGAGAGAAATTCATGAGATCAAGAGTGAAGTATTCTGCTGTCATAGACATGTTCCTGTCACCGAAGATATCTTCTTTGTCTTCTTCTGGCAAAGTTATAAGCTTAACATTAACTCCAGGAAGAAGTATAGTTTTACTCTTACCAAAAGATCAATAATCTCGTAGAGATAGCTTGTCGAACCCAACTTGGAGCCTGAACCATATCCTAATAGTTCCGACTTGGATAGAGATGATTGAATTTCATAAGCAACATCAGATGTATGATGCGCAACTGTCCCTCTTATTCCTCTTGGTGTAGAGAATTGCACAAGAGGTTTCTTCTTGCGAGTAAACTTGTCTACAAGATCTTTTGTTAAAATTATCTTCTCAGTATTAGAGAGAACTCGACCACGGATTCTCCCGTTGTAATTCTCTATACTTATGTCCTCTTGAGATAGGTAAGCAAGCTCATAAACAGGATTATGAAACAATGGTTTAGAAATTATTGCTTTAGTCGGATATAAAGAAATCTCAGGAGTTAACTCAACAAGCTGATCCTTGTTAGGGTTTACATAAGAGACGATTTTTGTTTCTTCATGAACGACAACTTGATTATTCTCAACAGCAGATAACAATGAATCAAAATCATGACTAATAAATCATTAGGTTTACGATTTAATAACTCACCATTCATCTTTTGAACCTTTTGAGGAATATGATCTTCCTCGACTGGTTCTGTACGGACGGTTTGTACTGCGATTTCTAAATGTTGCGGAACTTTAGCAATCCCCTCCGATTCTGGAACCAATATCGCATCATCCTTCTTCTCTGTAGTAGCTATTGTATATTCATCATTAACTAATGGAATAACATCCCGTGAATCATCCGAAATCTCTTCAACCTGATTTTCTTTATCCTTCTGAGAAGTTGATTCAATACAGTTTACTTTCAGATGACGCTCAATCTTCTCGGGTTGACGATGACCAAAACGAGCACGAACTAAAGAGTAAAATTCGTCCCATGTAGTAACTGTAATCGTGGTCTTATTCCAACGATACCATGCATAGGCATCACATTTAAGATGCGCGGAAGCGATAGTGATTTTTGATTGTCGGCCACCGTGTATAAACTAAAATATTGATCATCACTAAAAATCCAATCATCAAGGTCATCTCCATCAAAAGTAGAAAACTTCAAATTAACTGGGGGTGTACAAACAGGAGTTTCAAGAATTCCATCACCAATAATAGGGTTAGAAGTACACTAATGAGCATTAAGCTGAGGAAAAAATTCAAAAAACACAGCACATAAAGATTTTGTGAGTTCCATGCAAGTGCACATAGTGTTTGTCAGATCTTTTGTATTCTCAACTAAATCCAACTTCTGATTTGTTGTACCCTCAAGGTGCAGCTGCTTGTCTTCCAAACGATTTCGTGTTTGTTCTTCTGTGTAATTCATCGTAAAAAAAAATTGGGTGAAATTTAGGTATGACCTAAACCTGCTCTGATCCAGGTGTTAGAGTCCTTGACCAAAACACTAGTTAGAACACAAGAAAAGATATCAAGAACCCTAGATAGACCCTTTTTAATGGGGGTTAGCCACCTCTGCTTAGAAGATTAAGAGAAGAAATAGATAAACTGAGTTGTATTGATTATAGTTGTCTTCCATACAAGCTCAAACAATGTATTTATAGCTAACTGGAATACTTGGTAGGCATGATAATAATATGAAGTTTACTAAAACTAGGAAACCATGCAAACTAATTAAGGTAAATCTAATTAAGGAAATAAGATATATTGGGTTGGTGTCACAACATGTATAGTCCATAGTTAGATTAGTAGAAGGACTCGTTGAACTTAGTAATAATCGATTTATGAATATCTCTTGACTATTTATGCCATGTATACTTAGTACTTTGGAATTCTAATTTAAGGTGAGAGCAAACTACCGTTTTGATAATTCTTGTCCATGGTTCTTAATGAAATATCTTTAGTGTACTAGTAGCTAGGTTTGTTATTTTACATGAGTAAATTCGATACATTTGTGATTGAACACAAATAACTTACCACAACGGATTCCCAGAACCTTAACACCTTCACATATTTGGTTACGTTTTATTATTTTGCCTTCATTATTCCATAAACATTCTAAACTATTGAATTTGGGTAGTTGATTATTGATATTAGTTAGTAGCAGTATTTCACACTTCTCGTGGGAACGACCTGTACTTGCCATTGTTCTACTAGTTAGACACTGTGCACTTGCAGTTTGCTTGCAACCACGATGTGCAAGAGGTAAGTAATTCACTTGAATTATATAAGGATGAAGAGGATACCATAACACAGGAGTTGCAAGGTTTTTCTAACCCTTTGCATATTAATCCTTCTCTTTTACTTCTTTTTGGCTTGAATGTATGTGCTTCGAGAAGATTGTTAAATGACTTTGTTTCTCGATATCCACCATTAGAAACATTTGATTCTCATACTATGAATGTTTGCAAAGAAGAAACCATAGAAGTTCCTGATTTTTATGTTCTTTATACACTTCCAAGAGTAGAAAAGACTAAGTGTGGGGAAAGCTTTTATGGGGCGGTAGCTTCAATTCGTTTTTCTTGTACTAATATTTATGTGAAGCTAGTATTTCCAAAACAGGTTACATGGAAGGATCCCCAACTTTTCAGATTGTTGGTATATGGGGAATGAATCTTGCAAGGATATAGTCGGGATGATGACTTTAAACCAAGCGTTGCATGGGAGGCAATCCATTGGTTTTGTATCTCTTATCTCTTATTTATTCTTGTCTTGTATTTAATTTTTATGATTTCTTATCGCATATCATTATAATATATACCACCTTGACTTTCTTTGGACGATTCAGTTTATATTGAGGACAATGTAAATTTAAGTGTGGGGGAGTGGTTAAGTATTTGCATTGTAAATTTTGCATGATTTTTCAACTTCTTTGTAAATTAGTGCATGAAAAACTCCAACTTGTAGTTAGTTAGAGTCACATAGTATACATGTCGTTAAGGTTACATCGAAATTCTCACAAGAGTGACTGAACTTAGAGATGCCAGAGAACGTGATCGGTTTCTTGCTTATATGAGAGTTAAAGTTGGATTTAACCATGCCAGTGGCAAATGAGGTGCAGACTGAATTCGGTATTAGAATTGTGATCCCCTATAGTGGAGACTACCTATGTTACATCATGAGAGGCACCGACCTTCAATTCTTTGTACGTGTCTAAATATGTGCTTTTAGAGTGTGTGTCACCGTACGTTAATTCCGGGTAGAATGGGGAGCTATCCAACCTCCCACCAATAGAAGCACTACTTTGATCTCTTGAGTGCTATTTTATCAATCATGATGGTGACATTGAATTCCTAACTTACACATCACTTATAATCTTATTCGCAGTTAGAACCATCCACTTTATCTCTCTCTACACCAACAGGTCCATAGAAACACCATTATCATCAATAAGAAGAGCATCACAAATTCCAAGGAAAGTTGAAGACGTTCAAGGTTTACAAGCAACGGTACAATAATGAGAAGATTCAATATTCAACTAAAGCAACAAGACAAGGAGCAGAATTTCTTACAAGTTGAAGACTTATGTACAAGAGTGAATATTATCAAGATGAGAGTTCAAGAAGTTTATGATATCAAGACATACAAGTTGTGAAGAATCAAGCGGTAAAGTACTTACACCATGGCCTTTGTACTTGCATTTTTATTTTATCTTTATTTGTATTATTTTCTCTTGTCTTTAAAAAAAAAAAAAAACCTTGGGACATGGTCATCCTTATGCTAGGTCCCCTGTCAAAAAAAAATGAAAAAGACAAAAAAAAATTGAAAAAAAAAAGAAAAAAAATAGGCAAGAGAAAAGTTTGTTAGGTTCATTATTAATTTTAGTATTATATTTTCATTTTTTATTTGTTTTGTTTTTCTTGTCTCGATTAAAAAAAAAGAGAAAAAATAATAGAAAAGAAGAAAAACAAAAGAAGAAGGAAAAAATAAATAAAAAGAGACAAGAAAAATGTGTTGTATCATATTTTTGGTTTGTTTTTAGTTTTATATTCTTTCAATAAAGCCAATGGAAAGAAGGAATATCTATAATGAAGTTTCAAGCATCAAGGATTTGAAGAAAAAGAGTTACATTGTCAAGATTCTACGAAGTTCAAGATTTCATCATCAAGAGTTGAAGACCGAAGACGAAGATGAAAACAAGGATTCAAAACTGAAGACGTTTCTATGGATACTGTGAAAGTGGTGCTAACTGCACGCCGAACGGGGATAACGAGGTAAGTAAGCATATTCCCACCTTCGTTAAGTGGCTGATTTCCTTTCTTAGAGATCGTCGGAAAAAAAGGTTTTCAAAATGAATAACAGATCTGGGTTTTCAAAATAATTCTGAGGGTTTTGCCTTCCTGCCATTTAACGTGTTGCGGGATTCTCTCTTCATTCCTACCTGGACACATGTTTGAATCATAAACAAGATGTTTATTATTGAGTGCAACTTCATAAAACCCTTTTTTGTGAGGCAGAGTCGAGACTTTCGATCACTCTCGAACCAGAATTTCTTTCGATATGGGATGGTTATTTCTCTCTCAACTTTGAAGGATGAGATTGTGTTCATATATTTGTCTAACTTCTTATGACTAGTGTGCAGAATTTCTACGTCTTCTTAGCGCGTTGGATGATATCATTTCGGAGAACTAGTAAGTTGGAAAAGTAGGTCTTGTGGGTATACCTATTGTAAACCCTCACGAGGCTATAACTCATCCACTAGGGACACCTAGGGGTTCAAAGGCTTGTTATACATGCTAAGTGTGATCGTAGGCTCGACGACACGGAGTTGTATGTATGTTTTAGAATAATTTTGTTTGATTTGCTTGAGGACTAGCAAAGTCTAAGCGTGGGGGAATTTTATAGGTGTCGTAAAACACCTAGATTTATATCTATTATTTATGCTTTCTTTGCGAGTTTCTTATAAATTATGTATCTTATGATTGCTTTTGAGCTAGTTAGGTACTTTGGAGTCACTTGGAGCAAAAGAAGATGAAATCATTCATTTGGAGCGGAAAAGACAAAAAGGGAATTTACATGCGATATTTGGAACCAAGCCAAGCTGAGGACAGAGAATAAATACCGCAGCTTAGTCTAAAGAAGCAATGGACGGACATCTTTGGTGGCCTTTATCTAAGGAGTGAAAATGAAGATTGGGTTTGTTTCTGAATCTGAGATAAGACGAAGTTGATGCAAGAATCAGAGCAGGTGAAGCTGAAATTGCAGAAGGAAAGATGGGTTTTGTGAATTAGGTATTGAGATAGAGAGGAAGAAATCTGACATGGGTTTGGTTCAGATCGAGGGAGGAAGCTGAGATGGTGGTTGAAATGATTGCAGCCAAGTCATGGTGTTAGTTGGTGCAGTGGCAGTGGGGAATGCTAGGATACTGGGAGTGAAACTGATGTTGTTGCAGTTAAATGTAATGGCTTGGAAGTGCTTGTGCTGGAGTTTGGTTGCAGCTGCAGTTGTTGGATCTGGTGGAAGTGATGAGTATATGGGTACAAGACTATTTAAGAGTATGGTGTATGTGATGTTGATGTCCAGAAAAAGAAGGTGCTAGTGGATTTGAGATGTTACACTCAATTTAAGAAAGAGTTTGATAATTGTTGTAGGCTTGAGAGTGTGCTGCAGTTGCAGATGAGATTTGAGAAAAGTAGATGGACTCTAAAACAATCAAGAATGAAATTTGGCTATGGTTTGAGCCTGAGTAAGCTGGGAATTTAGGTTCATTGTTCAGTTGAAGATTGAAAGGCTTAAGCAAGAATGGGTTGGTTCAGTTGGCTGAAATAGATGTAACACAACCTTCTTGCAGGTATGTGTTGGTCCTGTTGGATGTATGAATTGCAAGTAGATGTATGTTAGGATGGCATTACAGGGAAGTGGTGAATAAGTGTGCAGCTGCGAATGCAAGTAGATGAGCAGCTGGAGCTGAAGCAATGGAATGAATGTGTGTTGCAGCTATGGGTCAGATGAGAAGAACAAGAAGCTGCTGCCAGTATTTGAGTTTTACAACGAGACAAGGGAATGATGCAGTTGTTGTGACAAGGCCAAGAGGATGCAGTGTAATTGCAGGTGGTGATGATGAGGCAAAACGATAGCTGGAGTTGATGCGGTTAGACAAGATTATGGAGAAAATACAGATGAACTGGGACTGGTCAGTGAATGGTGTTGTGTATGTGAAGCTGCTGGATATTGGTGCAGCTGAACTGAAGTCCAGGTTGATGTCGTCACTTGTTGATGATCAGTTGCTTACAGAATTGGTTATAGTTCGCAGAATTTGGCAGAGCAATGGAACTGCAGGTGGTGATGTATTTTTAAAGATGCAGGTGAATAGTAGTTGGCGTTTCACAGGAAAGAAGAGAGGTTCAGGCAAATAAATGGAAATGTTAGTATGAGGCAATGACGTTGAAATGATGAAGATGCAGTATGGACCTGAAATGTTGCCATGGTTGGATGTGTACAAGGCATGATTGACATTGCCTGGGAATTGGTTTGAAGTGGGTTGTCAGTTCCCTGGAACTGACAAGATAAATATTAAATGAGCTGTGGGCCTAAGTTCTTGCGGGCGGCTTCGAGAATTCTGGACGTGTTTATTCAGGACTTGACCTGAGAGAGGCATATAAGAATCTCAAAACCCCGCAACTGGGATTATCACTTTTACTAATGTTCTAGGGTTTGTGAACATGATAGATTTATTTCTTCTTTGGATGAACTCCATGAACATGAGCTAGTTTTTTTTTGGTTAAGGAATAAGTTGTAATTCAAAACATAATTTTATGCAATGAATTAGTTTTGTCTCCATGCTTTATCGTTTATGATTCATCATTAATATCGTTACATGAGTTAAATGCATGTTTAGTCGAGTCGCGAATCGATTGAGTTTACTTTCATCTTTATTGCTAGATTAGAGTTGTTATACGCAAAAGTGATAATTTTCTGATTGCAAGTAGCATAATTGTGAATATTGCTTGTAGTGATACATCCTAGTAGTCACAAGCGGATCATAACCTTTGTTAAATCGGGTTAGTGCTTTTACACGTTCGATTGCTTTGATTGGCCTGATTTCATAGAACTTAATGCATCTAGGGAATTAAACTTGATTAGTGCTTTTACACGTTAGGTTGTTCTCTTAGATATAACTCATACTCGCATCTTTTAATGTGTTTGTTGATGACAAGAGGAAATTAGCGGTATATTCTTGCGATCAAGGTATTCTAGGGCTTTTGATTAAGTTGAGATTAAAAATCAATCTAGATTTTGTTGAAAAAAAATGTTTGTGAATGAAGATGAATCCTTGACCAATATCTATTCTACTTGATTTGATTTGTTTACTTTTCTTTATTTGCTTTTATTTTAGTTTACTTTATAAAAATCAGAAAACCACCCAATTGTTATTATAGGAAACCGAAACAACTTGACAACCTTAGTCCTCTATGTGGGAACGATCCTTTCTTTCCCTTGCTTCATTATATATTTTGAGTAGTAAGAAAGTGTAATTATTTTTGACACCTACGACACGGATCAGGCGACTAAGGGTGTGAAACTTTTTGGTGGTCTGGTTAGTCTTGATGCTCAATTCAACAAGGATTTGGTTGTCAGTAGAGTGTGCAAGACTGTGGCTCTTATAGATGCCGTAGACAAGCTAGGAGAACCTAAATGTGAATTTCTCTTGTTTAGGAATTCCAAGGGTGTGTGGCGGTTTTACTTTTCACTTCGAACTACAAAGCCAGTGTTTTTACAGGAATCTCAAGACTTGTTTGACACGCGTTTGTATCAATTCCTTAGGCATATTATTAAGGAGATGGGCCTGGTTATGGGATTCTTAAAAAGAGACTCTCTACCCTGCCTTTCAAGCACGGTGGTTTGGATGTGTACACTATGCAAGACACCAAGCACTATTGTTTTCTTGCTTCATGCATGCAGACCCAAGACTTGCAGAAACCATATTGAGAAGCACCGGCATCAGTGGTTATGGTTCTTCTCTCCATCAAGATATTGACTCCTTCAACTCTCTACATAGTGTTGTCCCTTATCTTTCCTCTAGTATTTTTTCCACCATTTCCATGAACTCCTTGGAAACTATCAACTTTGATGTGATTAAGAAGGACATACCTACCAGTTATGTTTTGACGGAGCGTGATTCTATGTTATGGAAATGTAACCAAAAAAAACATGCTTGGGATTTCCTGATGGCAATTCCTATTTTGGGGCTCAATCAACATATTGGATCTAGGAAATTCAGTGCAATTCTCCAGTATAGGTTTGGGATCCCCCTATTCAAAGTGGATGGTTCTTTCTCTTTATGCAAAAGGGAAATGGATGTTTGTTTGTACCCAAAATTTCTTTTAGGCACAAAACAAAATTGATTTGATGTTGATGATGTAAATTTGGGTTAGAAAACGAACTGAAGAAAAATAAAGGATACAAAGAATTTAACGTGTTTCGGAAAGTTGTGCCTACATCCACGGATGGAATCCCATAAGGAGAGATTTTATTGATATGATGATTACAATAATTCTTGAAAGGTTAGCAAACCTAGAATTCCCCGTCCTTTGAATTGGATTTTGGCCTCTATTTATAAGCAAAAACCCTAATCTGGTTCCATAATAATCCTAGATTTGTAGTTATCCAAAATAACCACCTGGATTTGTACTTATCCTTCAATATTTGTATCTATCTTGGAATATTCTTATCTATCTCCCAAGATTTGTGTTTATCTCAAAATGACTTCTACAATAAGTCATTTGGGCTTCTATAATAAGTTAGACTGGGTTTCCATAATAAGCCATGTGGGTTTCCTCAATAAACCCATCGGTTTCCACAATAAACCATATTAGGCTTCCATAATAAGCCATGTGGGTTACTCAATAAACCCACTGGTTTCCACAATAAACCGTAATGGGCTTCCATAATAAGCCATGTGGGTTTCCACAATAAACCCATTTTGGCTTCCACAATAAGCCATGTGGGTTTCCTCAATAAACCCATTTTGGCTTCCACAATAAGCCATGTGGGTTTCCACAATAAACCCATTTTGGATTCCACAATAAGCCATGTGGGTTTCCTCAATAAACTCACGGGTTTCCACAATAAACCCATTTTAGCTTTCACAATAATCCATATGGGTTTCCACAATAAACCCTTTTTGCCGATATCGAACAGCTTGTGCGATACGCACGTACACTATTTTAATAGGGTACAAACATCGCTCCCTCTTAATTCTCAACTTGTTGAAGAATTAAAAAGACAAAGGCTACATGCGACGGCGGCATGTACATAATTGCCCAAATGAATCATGGCACATTCTAGTGCATATTCGGCATGGTTTTCCCTGTGAAATATGCTCATGCTAATTTACCATTCTTAAATAACGCAATATGTACCTGATTTTCCTTCCTAAACACGCAGCTTGCCAAGCCCATGTCAGTCCTTGTTGGGATTTTTATGGGCTTCGGACAGTCCCTTGGAAGCTTTATAACTCCATGACCTAAGCCCACATGCATAACTTCAAGGGTGAAATACATATCTAGGCCTCTTTTTTTTAAGGGTTACAATTCTAGGCCTCTTTTTTTTCGCATAACAAAACTAGGCCTGTTTTGACCAAAGTGGCTAACCGTGGTTATCCACCGTTGGTCAAGGTGTCACAAAAGGACGTGCCAACAAGCAACGGCTCCTACCTATAAAACCGTTGCGCGTTAGCACGCGCCGACGGTCAGGCTATTGAACACGGAGTCAGATGTGAATTACGAGTCAGACCAATCGTTAGTGTAGGGGAAAAAGACTTATCAGCCCTTTGAATCTTTCCACTCGTCGAGTTGCAGTCTAACTCGCCGATTTGGAACAGTAACTCGGAGCTGACTGGGTATACACGTGTATTTAAAGACATCACCATATGTACATGTCACCATCTTTACACGTCACTATCTGTACACGTCATCATCATACACCTGAACCTCACATCTCAAGCTGAATTTCAATGCCATTTCAAGTCTCATCTGAATCCATTACCATCAGTACCACGTTACTTCCATTTTCTTCTTGCACAACCCATATTTCTATTATGTCAGGTTCCAAACCAGATCTATCCACTGCATAACCTAAATGTTTACATCAATCGGGACAACAACACCATCATCTTCTATACATTTCTCTAAACCAAAAGCTCCAACACTACTGCATTCTCAGTACCACCATCGCAACATATCTAGCTGCCTGCGCAAGACCCATCACCTAAACCAACAACAACTCGGCACAATCTAGCCAACAACAGCAGCAACACCTGAACTGCAACTTCAATCACCTGCTGCAATTCTCAAGCCATTCCAGACACATCCACCATCCTTAATAACTATAATCACATCCCTAACACCTACCACTAATTTATATCTTCACCAGTCATCCATCTAAACTTCAGTTCCCGCATCATTCTCACATACACAGATTTCCCTGTATTTTAACACAATTTTAAAGAGTATACTACAACTCCATAACACACCATCAGGTTTATTTACAATTACCAAATCTCAGGAACTAAACAATGAGATGAACAATTTTACCAAATCAACTCATAAGACAATTACCTCAAACATGGATCTACCCAAGAAAAACTGACTATTCTTGATTTTGATTTATCACCATTAGGTTCAACTGTTTCATCTGAATTTCAAACCCATAACCCTAAATCTTCATCCAATCAGGAACCCTAATTCATGAAGTTCGAATCCATAAAGAAACTACAATCTAAACCTCAACTGAAACAAACCCATCTAGTAATTGTATTAGCTTCTACGATTTGCAGTTCAGATAAACCCCTTCTTCAATTCTTCACAATCCAGAAACAAACCAATTAAATATGAGAATCAATTACTAATTAATCTTATTCACTTTCAGTAACGAAAACCCATCACAGCTTCTTCTCAATTAACATCTTAACAAGCAATAACCCTAAATTCTAATTCTCCCTGCTTCCATTGTCTTCGATCAATATAAACCCTAACCCAAATCAAAATCTCAATCTCAATCATACTAACACCTTCCCGATCCTTTTAATTCACTCAATCAGTTCTTAATTGATATGAACGATCACTCAATTCCAATTTTCAATTCAACCAAACCCATCGAATAATTGTTATATACATCTTTAATTCCACATAAACTCTCAGACATATAAAGAAACCCTAACCCCTATATCTGCTTCTCTCTCTGTTTTATAACCTCAGTTCATCATGATTTGTAACAACACCATCTCCTTAACATCTATACTGTTTCATCAACTGATTCTCTCAATCAAACCTCACCAACTATCATAGAAGAGGTGAAAAGAAAGAGAGAAAACGAAGAAGAAAACGATTTTCTTCGATTGGATTTGGTGATAAAACCTATAAGAATTACTAAGAACTTGTTTGTTTGCAGCTGACTCGGCGTCTGAATCTGAGTCAATCCCTGACTCGGACCGAGTCAGCAGTCAGACCGTTTGTTTTCCATTTTGAGTCAGATCTGACTCGACCTCTGACTCAGACATAACCCCTGACTCGGACTCATTTGAGTCAGGTAACAAAATACCCCTGACTTATGGGACCAAACCACTGACTCACTTATTTCCGAGTCAGATGAGTCAGATCTGACTCAAAACAAACATATCGACTCAGATCCAGATGAGTCAGGTGATTTCACTCAGATCCAGATGATTCAGATCCAGACGACTCAGATGAGTCAGGAGTAAACAAACATGGTGTAAGTCTCCCAAACGTTGGATCTTATAGCTATAAAGATACATGGACAAAATGGATACATGTGGCTGCTATCAAATCTGTTTAATATAAACCGTTGGATCTCATAGAGATTGCTCTAATGAGATATGTGGACAAAATAAATACACGTGTCTGCTGTCAATTCCATCTAATCTAAGCTGTTCATTCTTCATGGGATTAACACTACTATTAGATCAAACCCCTTTAGCCTTACACGTCTATAAAGGGTGTATGGGTAATTTTGGCGTCATTATCTCATCCCATATGGGGATAAATTGACCTAATTGACCGAGATATTGATAAAACTAACTTTTTTGGATGGAAACATGGATGGAGGCCTAGTTTTTTCATGCGAAAAAAAGTGGCCTAAAATTGTAACCGAGGGTAAAAAAAGTGGGCTATATTTGTAAAGAATCCTAACTTCAAAGAAAACACGTCCCTTCCAGATTTCAGTTCACACCACTTCTCCGATAGGTAACCAATTTTGAGATGATGCCAGCACCTTTGCTTTGCCGCGTACACCACATGTCTTGACTTCAATACTGACCTAAAAATCCTACAATAATCAGACATCAATGGCCACCGTTGCTAGGGAGAATATGATTCGAAATGGAATTATGAATTCGATCGCCCTTGGAACTCCAAGAGAACTTGTTTCTCTTGAAACTCCTAGCTTGTTTAGCTACGAGTACTTTAGTTGCTGTATTTTTACACCGTGTTCCCACAGCCGGCAGAAATCCAATCCCCATTCAAACTAAGAGTTTGATTTCTTTTGAAATTTCAATCTTATCAAACTCTTGGAATTGGTTGCTTGCATGTCACTGCTCTTTTCCAATATAAATATGGATGAGTAATCACGATAAGAACACATATGCAGTCGTCCTTCCTTCCTTGCTAGCTTCTTTGGGTAAGTGCATCCTTGTTCCTTTTCTTTTCCTTTGCTATGTTGTCATCTATCAAGGAGAATCAACTGAATAATTTAACGTTGTTCATACAACATCATTACTCTCTCTTGGATTTGCAGTGAGCAAGGTACGAACCATAATCCTTTATTTCGTAATCTCATTGTCATGGACTGAATAACTCAAAGAACTGTTAGTTAAACCTTCGACTAGTTGCTCCTTCCTATTCCTAACTTCCTCGGATTCAGCATGCATACAAATACCTATTTCTTAGATATTCGTATATAAATTTATGTGTGCTTCTTTTGGCTCTTGCGTGCACAGTATGGCTTCATCAAAAGAACTCAACAATAACAACGGTTATTCAAAAAATACTAGCCCTATGCGTCACTCAGCCAGGATTCGTGGAGGTGGTCGTGTGTCTTATCCTCTCAGTCGACGAGCAGCAACAAGGGATTTTCCGAACACACTTTCCAATGCTACCAACACATTCAATGTCGAAGTCCCCATTCGTACTGCACCCATGAAGACAGAAGCTGCACCCCACATAATAATTGTCAGCGATGATGAGGCTGACGGTGACAACACTCATTCTGATAGGGTTCCTTTGTCACCCATCTATTCACCAGCCACACCGCCTCGATCACCGATATCATAGCACCGCTTGCCGATAACTGATCAACCCTTCCTACCGCTTTTGTACAGACCAAACGGCTCGGTCATCACCCTTGGTGATTCTGCCATAGCAGATCCTTCGGTTGCTCGCTGTATCAATCGAACGGGCATGCTTCCATCTTAGTCACCCCCAATACTTCCAATGATATTGAAAAGGATGCGTCATATTGTTTGATTTCCTTAACCATGTTGGTTTTGATTGCATGCTAGGGATCACTTTAGCCGCCCCCAATATTTGTAGAGATATTCCCAAATAGAAAATACGCCCCCATGTGACGCAGAAAATAGATCTATTATATATGTTCCTCACTTGCTAGATGGCTCTAGGCTTATGATCAGGTGTCTTTTCCATTTCCATCTTATTTCTGGTTCCATCGTGATTTTTCCTTTTGGAATCGCCCTCAAAATATTGTCTTGGTACGACGTGTCCCTCGGTTCCGGACCCTTTCGTCGTACGTGACAAATTTTCTTTCTTTGGTTATCTTCTATTGAGCATGTTGCTGACGAACCTCAAGCAACAAATCAAACGAACTTTGAATTTTATCATGTTGCTGTCAACAAACCTTAAATTCGATCACGTTGTTGTCCCAAGCGCATACAAAAATTTCTCTAATATAGAATTTTTTGCTTCAATGTTGTAGGGAATTGAAAGACGATTCGAACGAGCCAAAAATCACTTAATTCGGACTTAAAACGAAGAAGTTATCGACGAAACAAGATTTGAACGTAGCGCGTGTTGTTGCATACGTGGCAGCGCTGACATGACCAGATGGATGACGTGGCACAGCTGACTCGGATGGTCTTGTTGACTTGGCACCCCAGCTGTGATGACGTGGTAACAAAATACGAAACAAAATCCAAAGTTGATGAGGTGGCATCTGGATACTCGATGTTGTGCGCGCTGACTGGGTGACATGGCAGATGACTGTGCGCGCTGACTGGGTCTGGTTTGCTGATGTGGCGCTGCTCGATGCTGATACGTCAATGCTACCTTGGTCTTCTGGTGACGTGGTCGCTGAAGGGGTCGGACCGTTGTCGAACCAGACCGGGTGGACACGTGTCTATATGTGATTAGCTGAATCTTTCTGAACCAGGTTGATAAACCGAGAGCTGGATAGGAGGCTGGACAGATCGTACGGATGATATCTTTTTAATCTGACGGATTTGATTAGCTCAATCTGGAAGTGTACGTGAGGCTGGATGAAGATTAAGTTTTTGCAACGCTTTTTTCAACAGTTTGTCACGGTTTCTTCAACTATTTCGCAACAGTTTCTTCAAGCTCGTAACAGTTTCTTTAACCTTCGTAACGGTTTCTTCAACCCTTTTGCAACAGTTTCTTCAACCATCGTAACGGTTGCTTCAACTGTCGTAGCGGTTTTCCAGAAACCCTAGCATTTTCGGGAAACAGATCTTCTGCAAATTTTTATCACAACTGTTGTGGAAAAGTTCCGAACTTTCTGCAACCTCTCTCCACAACCTTTCTGATATTTTCTGCATCTTTTTTCTCGCAATGGGTCTGAGACTTTTCTGCAACTTTTCTTAACAAGATTTTTTCCACTTTTTCTTCAAAACGTTTTTGAAACCCTAATTTTCAAAACCGTTTTGAAAACAATTTCTATCAACGGGGGAACACGATCCTTTACTCGTAGTACCCTTAGTTGGCGCCAATGTTTGTACCCAAAATTATTTTTAGGCACAAAACACGATTGATTTGATGTTGATAATGTAAAATTAGGGTTAGAAAACGAATTGAAGAAAAATAAAGGAGACAAAGAATTTAACGTGGTTCGGCAAGTTGTGCCTACATCCACGGATGGAATCCCATAGGGAGAGATTTTATTGATATGATGATTACAATAGTTCTTGAAAGGTTAGGAAACCTAGAATTCCCCGTCCTTTGAGTTGGATTTTGGCCTCTATTTATAGGCAAAAAACCCTAAGTTGGTTCCATAATAACCCTAGATTTGTAGTTATCCAAAATAACCACCTGGATTTGTACTTATCCTTCAATATTTGTATCTATCTTGGAATATTCTTATCTATCTCCCAAGATTTGTGTCTATCTCAAAATGACTTCTATAATAAGTTATTTGGGCTTCTATAATAAGCTAGACTAGTCTTCCATAATAAGCCATGTGGATTTCCTCAATAAACCCATTGGTTTCCACAATAAACCGTATTGGGCTTCCATAGTAAGCATGTGGGTTTATACCATAAACCTACGGGTTTCCACAATAAACCCATTTTGGCTTCCACAATAAGCCATGTGGGTTTCCTCAATAAACCCACGGGTTTCCACAATAAACCCATTTTTGCTTCCACAATAAACCCACGGGTTTCCATAATATACCCATTTTGGCTTCCACAATAAGCCATTGGGTTTCCTCAATAAACCCACGGGTTTCCACAATAAACCCATTTTGGATTCCACAATAAGCCATGTGGGTTTCAACAATAAACCCATTTTGCCGATATCGAATAGCTTGTGCGGCACGCACGTACACTATTTGAATAGGGTACAAACAATGTCTTCCGTGATCATGCCTTGCATTACACAAATGAGGTTGTTCTTAAGTCTAGGCATGATCTGGTGCGGGACGCTATTGCATACATGTGTTATCGAGCGGGCATGCCAGCTAAGAAGGAGGTTGACTTGGGGTTTCTTTCCAGTAATGACACTGCTTTGAGACCAGCTGATATACTTGTGTATAACTGGGACAATGGACGGGACATGTTCTTTGGTGTGATTGGTGTTTCACCCTTTACTGGAGGTGGGATACGTACCTTTACCCCGGGCCTTACCATCAAGAATGTTGTTACTTGGAAGAATGCCAAATATTTGGAAAAGTTCACGACACAAGGTTATGGTTTTGGGACACTTGCCTTAACCACCTTAGGAGAGCTCGTGGATAATACCACAGATTTTTTGAAGTGCTTGCATAATTATATTGCTAGTTATGATGCTAATGTGGGGATTGGAGAATTTCTCTTTCATAGGTTAGGAGTGGTCATTCAAAAGGAAGTTGGAACCCATCTTTTTCTAGGCTTCCAACTAATTTCTTACCAAACTATAGTCCTTCTGAGTTGTAATAATAATAATAAAAAAAAAAGTTCAGCTTTTGAACTTTAAAACTCTTAACTAGAAAAGAATAACCTTCCGAGACAAAGATACACTTTTCTTTGAATACACTGAAAATAAATAAATATTTTAAAAATACCTACCTACCCTTAAAACTTAATTGTTCTCAATCCTTGATTCCCAAGAACATATGATATTAGTGTTTATCTCGTCGTCTAAAAGAAAAAGAAAAACCCTAACTTATTATAATACACAATTATAACAAAAAAAAAAACAAAAAACTTTTGTTAGCAAAAGAAAATATTAATAAATGAAAAAAGAAAAAAGCTTAAAAATATAACTTTATTGTATTATTCAATTTTAACTACGATTTCTTTTTTACTGAGTTTCAACTTTCAAAATTTCAACATGGTGCACAATAGTCTCATTAACTACCAAGGCTATCAAGATTACCACTTTCAATGTACAGGATCAAGGAATCACTCATACATTATTGTGCGATTTGTTTATAGCCTGAAACTTTACAGGATTAATAAAAAAAACCTTTATCCCGTAGCCTGGTGTATATACCATCTACAGTCTGTCGTTAGGGAGAAGAAGAAGATTTTAAGCTTTTCCTTTCTTAGTCGGGAGTTGTTTATTTGGTGAACCTAACCCTAATTAAAATTAAGGACATTATAGACGTTTTGTAATTCATTATAAAAGTAAATCCTTCCTTTGAAATTTTAATTTCCTTATCCTAATCATCCCCTCCTCATATCCATTCTTTCCCTCCAAATAACATGACTCCTTTTTCCGTTCAAATGTTAGATGTAGAACAAAGGTATAAACCAAAACATTGTGTTAGAGCACTTCTCGGTCGAACTCGCAATGTTGCTATCTCAAGCTTGTTTGTCAAGTTTAGTTGATCAAAACTATATACTTGATTTCTAGTCTACTTATAGCTATATCTCGGATTAGGATAGAAGTGTGTAGTTGAGAATTAGACTTCACGACATTCACCAGTTGAAGAAGAAGATCTATTGAAGAGCTTGGAGGAACTTCATCAACAAAAGGTATTGGGGACTAAAACTTATCTATCACTCAGAAGTCTATTTTATTCTATCTTCTAAAGAGACTAAGTCGTATAGCTATAAAGACTTTTACATTATAAACATTTGAAATTTTGTGTCGAGTTTATCTCGTTTATATATTTCTCGAAATACGTGTTGGAGGCTTTTTAGATTTAGCTAAACTTCATCATCTACTTGACAAGTTTAGTTGGAGACAATTTATTTGTTCGAAAGTAAATATTAAGTGAAGATGATCATGTGAAAATTACCTTGAACATCTTACATGATTTGTGTGAGACAATCATTTAATATTAGCTGGGAAGTTTCGTATTGATCGATTAATCACTTGAAAATTATTTGAAACTAGTGGTATGTGTAAGATTATCATTGTTGTCTTCTAAGGATGTCTCAATGATTAAATGAGAGTTTTAGAACTACTACCAATGTCTGGATATAGCATAATATGCATACTTTGCATGCGAACTGTGAATACTAGTTCAGGTCCGGAACTCTTGTTTGCTAACTGTGTTTGCGAACGGGTTTAACTGTCGAAGGTCTGGAACAGTGGTTTGCGAACGTCTAAGACTAGGAATTCCGGAACTGTGGTTCGCGTACTCTGTTTGCAAATACAGTGGTTAGGTTCTAAAATCGGTAAGTATGACAATTCGTACTCATGAACTCAGGTTCGTTTGCGAACTTAGTTTGGTAACTAAAGTCCCTGGAATTTTAATGAAATAAGGTATGCGAACTTTTTTTGCAAACCATGAAATCATGTTCATGAATTGGTTCTTGTATAAGTACTTTGTACTAGGGTTGTTATCGGGTCCAATCACTACTCGGAACCGGACCTGGTTATTTGAATCAGTGTCGGGTTTGGTTCTCAAATATACGAACCCGGAACCGGACCCGATAAAAATTACGGGTAATTATCGGGTCCACGTGGTTATCGATTATTTTATCAAGTATTTCATAGTGTAATTTAAAATCAATTTGGGGTCCAGATATCACATACTCAATACCCTCAATTTGGGCCCAAGCTCTGGATCCAAGCTGTAGCTGGGACTTTCAGGGCCTCCACAGCAGAAGAAGCAGAAGCTCTAAGCATGCTGGAAACAACAAACTGGGAAAAAAGAATGGACTTAAATAACAGGTGATTTCCATAGGCTAATCTTTTATGCGCAGGACAAGCAGAACAATATATTTTGGAGAAATCAAGCCATAGTCACTGAAGCAGTGAAGATTTTGAAGACTTGCAAAAAAAAATTGGGTTTTATGTTTCAGAACAGGAAGGGCAATGAAGTGGCAGACATTTTGGCAAAAGAAGCGCGTAAACAAGGAATTCATAAACAACAATGGTTGTTGATGCCACATTTTTTAAATTCTGCTTTATTATCGGATGTATGTTTTTCTATTTCAGCTAATAGCTCTAGCTTACAAAATGGGGTGAACAATATGTTGGTAGACACCAATATCTCAAATCCATTGGATGAGATAAGGGAAACCAACATTTTGGAAAATCATGTGTAACTCTTTGCTTTTCAATATAGGTAACTTTCAAGAAAAAAAAAATATCCTCAAAGATAATGCTATCCATCGTATTCACCAAAATAGATCAAGATGAGAGAAATTCGAAGTATATATGTAGTCTGCATGCCCTAGTTAGTAAGTTCGCGAATCATTCGCGAATTTTTCCGTATCGCGAATTTTACCGTTTTATTCACGTACGTTTGCAACTCCGAACCCAAGACGCGTATTATGTGGCATTCCCGGATTTTTCGCGAATCGTTCACGAACTTTACGTATCCCGAATGATACGTCCGCTTAATTCGCCAAAAATTCTTTAGCTTTTATGTTTTCAAAGGCCCTATTTTTTGGACTTTACTGCTTCCCAAGCATACACGGTCCAATATTAGACGTTGTTGTAATTTTTATGAAACAAAAATGACATAAGAGATTTGAAGATAAAGGTGAGAGAGATCTAAACCACTATATCACGTCCTCTTTGATGACTAATGTTGTATATATTATTAATATCATCATATTAAGTTTATTTTTTCTTTAAATAACTCACATGTATGCATAAAAATTAGTCTATGACCTTATAAATACTAATTATTTATTATATATAGATACCGAATTTTCAGATCCGAACTCACATTTATAAATCGAATTATACACGTACGTATGTCGTTCCGAATTACTGACGAATCACGTTCCGTTGACCGAATTTTCGACCAAATTTGGGTTTTACAAAACCGTATAATACTCGTATGTTTGCCGTTCCGTACGTTTGCCGAATACCGAATTGTTAACTAGGCTGCATACTAAGTGAAGAATCAAAGTACAGACAATGATTAACGAATTAATAGAGTATTCCATCACATTGACTAAAGACAAATATGACAAGATTTAAGCATGAGTTAAAGCGCTAACAACAAATAGAGCTCTTCGTTTTAAGTTTCTGATGGAGATAAATATGACAAGATTTATGCATTAGTTAAGCACTAACAACAAATTGAGCTCTTAGTTTTAAGTTTCTGATGAAGGCCCATGTATAGACTCACCTTATAGGGGCTTTTCATGAGATGAATAGCTTAATTAGTTTTTGAATCTTAAAACAGTAAATTAAGGATCGACCAATCCATTTGAGAGAACTTTCGGAACACCAGCAGCAACTCATTCATCTACTGTTGGTTTTTCAATAAAAAGAAATGAAAACATTGAAAAATTATATCCTAAGAGAGAGTTCGATAATAAAAAAAAAGAGACAGAAAGATTGAAATTTTTTAACCTAAAACAGAAAGGAAAAGACATTTACAAGAGAAATACAAAGGCACTAGAGGATGTTTCGCTATCTTGTAACACATTTTAGGGATCAAGGAAAATTGATCTGGGTACCCGTCGTCGGGTAGAACAGATAAGGACCTGAATCTTGTCGGTTCACAACGGGTCTACCCGTCGGGTACTATATTTGCTAATCAGGTGTGGCCATTAGGTAAAGTCAGCAAAGTTTGACTTTAAGACAGCACGGTCAGGGGGCAACGAAAAATAAAATTCCTAAGAGGTGTTTTATGTGAAAAAACAAATATGAAGGTCTAAATGGTGAGTAAATAAAAATATAAGGACATAAAAGAAGGGACTTATAATTAAATTAGAGTTATTGTAATGGTGTAATAGTAATTATGAACTAGTTAACCCAAAAAAAACTTAACCGCGTTTCTCACTTTCCTAAATTTCTCTCTCCAAATTTTTTTCGACGAGAACACTCTTTCCCTCCCTTTCTTTCACAACTCCATAGAGACCAAAGGAGTATCATCTTTGATTCCGGTAAGTAAAATTCAAATCTATGAATATATACAGTTTATAATCTATGATCGGTATATCTAATCTAGTCTTTGAAGTTTTGATTTTCATTAGTATTCTTAAATTGTATTTCTAGGGCAAAAAACTCTAAACCCCAGATTCAATTAATTTCATGTTCTCTGATGTTCAGAGATGAATTATCTAATTGTTAGTTAGGGCATTTGTATTATGTATCATAGTCAATTCCAAAATTTTTGTTGATTATAGAATTACAATTTAGGGTTATTTTGATGAAAAAATTTTGTTTATTGTTTTAGTTTTTTCCCCTTTTTGTTTGACTTGAACAAGTTGAAATCTATGAGTGACGATGAATTGATGAGTGCATGTGTTGCACTTGAAGGTTATTTGAAGCATGGTACATCTAGTGATATTGATGGCAGGGAATTATATATGGAATTAATCGTCATGCGACCTACTGCATATAGTAAGCCAATTGAAGTCTTACAATATTTACTAAGAATGGATGGTTGTTACCCAAATGCATGGATTGCTTATAGGATATTGCTTACGATTCCAGTCACAGTTGCCTCGGCGGAAATAAGCTTTTCTAAGCTAAAGTTGATTTTATCGTATCTTCGATCAACTATGTCGCATGAGAGACTAGTAGGATTATCTATGTTATCAATAGAAATGATATGGCTATGCTAGTTGATTTTAAAATTGTACTTACTGATTTTGCATTTAGGAATGTAAGAAGAGTCATTTTCGAATAGATGGTAGGTAATCTGTATTATTATTCGAATCGAATATAACTTTTTTTGTTATTGCTCTTTGAACAATACTTAGCTGTATTTACAGTTGGGATATTTGACAAGCTTGTGGAAATATTGGGAAAGTTAATATATGTATTTACGGGCTTAAATATTGCAGTACACCATATTATGCTCCTGGCTATAGTAGTTGGTTTGTTTTATGTAAGGGGGCAACATTTTCTGGGTATACTTTGGGGCAGAAAAATGTCAGGGCCGGCCCTGTTGCTAATGGGTCCGATATTGGGACCCGGAACCGACTTATTCGGTTCCGGGTAATCGGGTACCCGTTGGCAGCCCTACTTTGTACAACTACAAACCAAACCGATTATGTTTCAAATTGTTCATGGATATTTCTATGAGATAGTGAACATTTGAACAACTCTCTTGAAACACATTTAGATTCATTTGATTATCTATCATGATTTATTGATCATCATATTTGATCTAGAAGTGTTAGATGAATATGGCTAAACTATAAGTGTGCATGTGGCTAACTTCGGCTAACTATTGTTAAGCCAACGGTTATATACGTTTAGGTACTCTTCATGCATATCTACATATAAATATATTATCGAGCTAATACCATCTAACGGTGGAGATTGATTGCTTATTTTCTAAGCAGACTTAACTTGAATCTTAAATCAGGAGTTCATCTAACGGCGAATATCAATTGCTTTGTTTCTAAGTTATCTTAGCTTTGATTGTAAGCAACCATGATTTGAAGGACATATAAGGGAGAACTCTAGTATATGGGAAACCTAATCCCGACACTCTCGTGTGTCCTAGTTGCAAAATAGATTCAATTATCCATTAACCTAACTTATCCAAAACCATTATTAGGTTAACGACTTGAAGACTTCATTTGGGATTCGTGAAGCCAGGTCCAACTATTTTCTCTGTAGTTGCGTATTCTGATCTTACTTTTTTTATCGTGTTGAGTTTAATCTTCTCTAAGATTTTCTCGAGATTTAACTCCGATAGGTAAGATATAAAAAGTAATCACAACAGTTTTTCATCTCAAACTCTTGTGATTCCGCAATAACTTCTTTTGTTAATCAGTTAGGATATTGTGAGGTGACTAATATTTCTAGGTTGCTCTTCGGGAGTATAAGGCCGGATTATTAGTTGAGTTTCCTGTACACCTTGATCTTTATCTTAAGACGGAAACAACAACCAGAATAGACTTATCTGTGGGAGACAGATTTGTTTATAAGTCTTCGACTTTGGGTCGTAGCAACTCTTAGTTGTGGGTGAGATCACCTAAGGGAATCAAGTGCGCAGAGTCCTGCTGGGATTCAAGAGGTGTAACGAACACGACTATAACTTAGTCGGTGTGAGACTTGGTTAGGGCTCAACTACATTCCAGTCCGAAGTTAACTTGTAGTAGTCTAGAGTCTGTAGCGGCTTAATACAGTGTGGTGTTCAAATCTGGACTAGGTCCCAGGGTTTTTCTGCATTTTCGGTTTCCTCGTTAACAAAATTTCTGGTGTATGTGTTATTTCTTTTCCGTATTATATTTGTTTATATGATTGAAATATCACAGGTTGTGCATAGTTCAATCATAGTTGATAAATCCGACCTTGTTTGTTGGATATGACTTGTTTGATACTCGTACATTGGTCTTTGGTACCATCCGAGTTATTCTCATAAAAATCGGTCTCACGGATTTCTATCTTGCTGATTTACTGATTGTATTGAGAAAGAGATAAAGCTCTTTTTGATATCCTTCTTGATTGAGTCTCACTTTTAAGTTGGTTCTCTGAGGATTGTATTGGAGTTTAGTCCATATAGATTGTCGAACGAAATATTGGGTGTGGTTGTTATACCCCCGCGTTTTCAATTGGTGTCAGAGCAGGCAAACACGCTAAGACCTCATAAGTCTATGTTTGTAGCAATTTGATTCTGCGGATAGAAATTTATCTCAAACAAACGTACATCGTTATATCTTCCAAAGTTTTTGATTATGCCAAATTTCTGGGGCTTACCTCAAAGGATAACTCCTTAGCAGATTCTTCCGAATCCCGAGGTAAAAATCTTATGCTATCAGTTTCTGATAACATTTCCTCTAAATAGACAGATGGTTCTATGTCAGAATCTGAGTTGGAACTTACCATAAGCTTAAAAATTCTGCTGAGATTATTGATTTTCAATCTTCTAAAATTAGATCTCTTGAAGCAAAATATGCTCAGTTCACTGATGAACTTGAGAAATCTCTTGATAGATAACGGGAACTCCATTGCATTATTAAGTTTATTTCTAACAATATCGAAAATCTTGTTCAAGAAACTACTCTACAACGTGAAAATATTAGTTTTCTTGAAGGTACTGCTAAAGAAGACTCGATAAGAGAAGACCGTTTAATCAAGGCTAATTCATCAGAATTGAATAGTTGTCGTGTTGAAAAAGAGAAACTAGTTGCATCTCTTTTGCTAGCCCAGGAACAGTGTAACTCCTTGAAAAAGGAAAACTCTGTTTTAGTGAGTAAGTCTTCTTCAGTATCTATTTTTAATACTCATGTGGTATTACCTAGCATGGAGAAAATTACTCCTAAGGAAATATCTGGTAAGAAACATTTACATGACTTGCTGATATCTGAAAAGGGTGTCAATTAAAAATGGGAATCTTCGCCAGTTCTTTATCCACGAGTCTGTTCATTCTGCGGGAAAAAGAACCATAGTGTTCTACATTGTTTTGCTGTAAATAAATAGATAATTGATCTTCAAAATTTACTTCTTTTTGCAGTCAACGAAGTAAATAGTCTGACTGCAACTACAATGGATTTCATTTCTGCAGAAAACCAGAAGTCTCATAAAAAGGGTTTCCAAGGTCACTCCTCTCGTAAACTCTACAGGAACAATGACTCTCGTAATGGTGTGACTTCATACACCACCGATGTCCATGTTCCTATTGATAATGAGAATATGTCTGGCAGTCATAAATCTAGAAAATGGGATTCTCGTGACTCTTATTTTCTAAAGCGGGTCTCAAGAGGTCCCTGACATAATCCTAGAAAAATCCTTCCAATGGAGGTTCAAAAAAAACAATGTACGAATCTCCTGAAATAAGGTGTAACCGAAGGAAGGTAAGGAAGAAAAGGCACAAAATCTCAGGAGGTATTCAAAACTCTTCCCTCAATGTATGTAGTGAGATCATGTCTCACTCCGTTACTCAAATTTAGGTAAATTCATCCTTTGAACTAACTTGTGAAAATTCGGGGGTCTAACAACCTCACCCAATATTTCGATTAGCAATATGTATGGACTAACTCTAATATACTTTTAAGAGAATCAACTAGACAGTCAGACTCAATCTTAATAAAAAGTATATCAAGGAGTTAATATCTCTATCTCTTGATTTAAATCTTACTCAAGCAATCTGCGAGTCTCGATTAAATACAAGAGAGATAAACTTGGAAGGTACCAAATACCAATATCCAAGGATCAATCAATTTCCAATCAACAACCAAAGGTTGGATTTCACAATTGGTCGGTATAACGCAAAACCTGTGATATTTCAATTATATAACAAAATATAATGTTGAATACAAATAACACATACACCAGAAATTTTGTTAACGAGGAAACCGCAAATGCAGAAAAACCCCGGGACCTAGTCCATATTGAACACCACACTGTATTAAGCCACTACAGACACTAGCCTACTACAAATTAACTTCGGTCTAGACTGTAGTTGAACCCTAATCAATCTCACACTGATTCAAGGTACAGTTGGCTCCTTACGTCTCTGATCCCAGCAGGATACTACGAACTTGATTCCCTTAGCTGATCTCACCCACAACCAAGAGATGCTATGACCCAAAGTCGAAGACTTTAGTAAACAAATCTGTATAACACAGAAAAGTCTACAAGGATAGATAAATTTGTCTCCCACAGATAAACTTAAAAGTTTTGTTCTGTCTTTTGATACAAATCAAGATGAACAAGAACCAATTGATAAACCAGACTTATATTCCTGAAGAACATCCTAGTATTATCAATCACCTCACAATAGTCTAAATCGTATGGTAGCAAAACTAGATATTGCAGAATCACAAACAATGAGACGAAGATGTTTGTGATTTCTTTTTATCTTGCCCTATCGGAGATATAATCTCAAGTCAATTATTCAATTGAACTCGTACGACAGAAAATGGCAAGATCAGATCGCTCAACTACAAGAGAAGTAGTTTCGTCTGGCTTCACAATCCCAATGAAGTCTTTAAGTCGTTAATCGACAGGGTCTCGAGAAGAAACCTACGATTAAAGGAGAATCAACTCTAACAAACTAACTAGTATCACACAGGAGGTGTGGGGATTAATTTTGCACAGTTGCTAGACGTCTCCTTATATAGTGTCCAAATCAGGGTTTGCAATCTAAGTTACCTTGGTAACAAAGCATTCAATATTCACCGTTACATGAAAAACCTGATTTATCCAAGCTAATATCTTTCAATCGTTAGATCGAAACTTAGCTTGTCACACACAAATGAAATGTATTCATTTAGGTTTGAGTAACCGTACCTAAACGTGTACATTTGTTGGTTCATAAATAGTTGACCAATGGTTAGCCATATGAGTGCTTTCATATTAATCATATTCATCTTTCTCGTAACAAGTTCAAATGACTGATAAGATCTAGTTCAAGAGTTTTTCAATTGCTTAGGTCTTTATACATAGATACGATTGAAACAAAATCGGTTTGATTCATTTGAATCAATTTATGAACAATATACCCACGGTTTGCGAAGATTGCATTCCTTATAATTTATTGTTTTAGGTCCATGAACTACCGATTTGAGATATAACTAGCTTGGGTACGCGTACGGGTACGCGTACTGGTATGCGTACCTTAGCTACCGGATTTGAGTTGGTTTTAGTTTCCAAACTTAGCAGACTTTTTTCGGGTAAAAAAGTTCCGCCAGTACGCGTACGGGTACGCGTACCTAAGGTGACTGGTTTTTGAGTTCGTAAACTTCAAACTCAGCAGAATTTCACGGACGTGAACTTCCGCCAGTACGCGTACCCAACCTGTCTCCTTCAACAATACCGCATGCACACATATGCACGCACTTGGTTTCCGGCACATGGATTTATACACTAATGTGCGAACACACTATATGCTTACATCCATAGGTGGTTACATATTCTCAACTCTACGTTTCAATCATTGAAACATTCTTCTATAATGTTATAACAGTCGTTAGACAAAAAGAATCGACTATTGTCATCAAAGCTATTTTCAAGATTGAAACGTCATCATGACTTTCGTCACGGATAAAGATGAAGATGGTTAAAGCAAAATCTTACCAACACGTATTTCGAGAAAAAGATAGGCGAGTAAACTCGGCTCGAAATAGAAAATGTGTATGTATGAAAACTATCATACTTATACGACTTTTATCTCAAGAGTAGGAGATAGAGTAGATAGACTTTTGAGTGACAAGATGAGTTCAAGTCTCCACATATCTTTTGGTCGGATGAAGTTCCACCGGTTCCTTGAGTAGTTCTTCGTCTTTGCAAGATAATCTCCATGGAGTCTGGATCTCAACTATTCCTAACTATCCTAGACCGAGACTTATTCATAAGTATACTAGAAATCAAGACATATAGTTCTGATCACTAACATTGGCAAACATGCTTGAGATAGCAAGGCATGCGAGTTCGACCGAGCAATGCTCTAACAATCTCCCTCTTTGTCAATTTTAGTGAGAAAACTATCAATACATATGAATTACAAAATAAATAAAACTTTGTAGGTTCTCGTCCACATGCTTGATCTCCTTGGTGCTTCAACATTACTTGAAAAATTTGTATTTCCAAGTACTCCCATGATTCCATAGATGTTCAATTTAGCATCATACTTGTTGAAGTTCCGTTGCCATAACAATGAGAAAACAAAAGCTCTCTATTATTTTTATACAATGTCATAGTATTATTACACAACATCAAAGTTCTCATATCACAACTTCGACAACAATACTATGGTGATATGTATCACTCCCCCTTAGTCAATACTTTCGTCTCAACATGAAAACCACTCCCCCTTACATAATGACCCGTAAAGCACGTAAATCATATATATTTGTAGTGTGAACTACACATTAATTCTCCCCCATTTTGTCAATAAAATCGACAAAGGTACGAAAACTGGATCCTAATGAAATTTTCACGAAAACGCTTCAAGACCAAAGAAAAGTACATATCAACTTGTCGATGCAATCATAAAGCCGAGGCTAAATGCATTCATCAAGGAGTTTATAAAAATACAAGATAACCTTTAAATAATTCCACAACCGCACTCCCCACAAAGATATGAAAATTAAGCACAAGTTCAAAAGAACTCTCCCCCATTTGATGTCATTCTCAAGAGAACAACAAGAGCGACCTTACTTTTACAAGAAAATAAGGATTTTATTGGACACCAAAAACCATAAAGAAATGATTTTCTATATCCAAAATTCTCAATTAAACTAGCCACAAGAGAACCCATGATTAATTTAATCGGAATACACAACCAAAATAACCACAAACGAATCTATGATTAATCTAGTTGGAAATGCTCAACATAAGAGAGCTTACGGATCCAAGACTAAGTTCACCATAAAAGAATGATTAACTCAATAGTCTTATGCTCATCACAAGAAAAACTTATGGAGCATTGCAGTATACACATAAAATATGGATCAGGGAATGATCAATACTGCGGCATATACAAGGATTCATTCTATTTTCCATCACTATTTGCACAATGACATACAATAGACATAATCCTTGTAAAAAAAAGATTTTAACCTATCTTCCATCAATAATTGACATAATACGCTTAACTTTTGTTTGTCAAAGTTCATCGATCTTGTATCAATACATGCATATCGACATATAAAAGAGATAACTTTTGACATCATATGGGACAATAATAGTTCACGGACGCAAACACACATATCCCATAACATATTGCAATATATAAAACCATAAAGACTAATACTGCAAAATCATCTTCCAAACAATTTTTAGAATTTAAATAAATAAACCTAAAAAATAAAGATGAAAAAACGTTGGACATAGCTATGTGTACTCACAATAATGGCTATTCCAAACTCTAGTTATTCTTCTAAACAAAACAAGAAAAATATAAGATTTACTAGGTAAATAAATCAATTTTCTTTGATAATTTCATACCTTTGAAAAGTTCCATCAAAATAGGAGTCACTGATATCCTTGATCTTCTTGACCGTAGAGACTCCATGTTCATGAGTTAGAACATTAGTTTTTCGGTCAACGATGCGAGCAAAATGCCTGGCTTTGACGCAATCAAGGATGACCTTCTTCTGGTTCCTGATCAGGATGTTTTGATTTTCAAGGATTTTTGCTTGTCCATCCAAGAGTTGGTTTATCTGCAATTGAAGGTTAGCAAGCTCGTTCTTAACCTCAGTCTGAACGAAGGTTAAATCCTTGACAGATTATCCTATCCAAGAGTTATTCTCTTTTATTTCAAGCATCTTTTTCAGAATTAGATCTTGAGTTGAATCACATCCTTTGAAATGTTCTTCCATTTCAATATTTACTTCTTTTTGAGATTCACCAGAGGTTCCCATGGACATCTTTTTCTGGGAACATGATAAACACATACAAGACATATATATGTTGTTAATCAAGGGAGAAAACCCTAGATTTCCTTAGAGAAGACTTTGGACGTTCGTGGACCTGGAGAAAATATCAGAAACAGGAAGGACCCAAACGGAAATACAAACTGTTGCTCAAAACGTCTATCTTAAACAAGGCTCAAAAACTGAAAAGTTAGAGCAACCGAAATTCATTAGGTACAAAGAGAGTAGTGGAAAAACTCAATCTGTGAAACAGACATCAGACCAACAGAACGAATGATAATCGACTAAGACTTGAGCATCTCATAAACAGACATCCTTGTAACTCTCAAGTTAGACACAAGGATGAGAATACCTGCAGTTAAGTAGCAGGATGAGATATGATATCATCATGAGTGTTTAGAGATGATTTGGGGATACCATCCGACAGTCTAATTTTTGTATTTCTTTTCTCTCCTTGACTGTTTTCAACTCCATAGAAGTTTCTTACAACCCTTTGAGAGAATCCATTAAATGGAACTTTTCGATGACTAAGTCTAGGACCTCTAGAGATTAGTTCTAGAGAATTTACTGGGAATGATCTTCACCTTCTAGACTTAGATCTACCAGTCTTATTCTCATAAACATTGGGAAGCGGTGTTTTCGTAGTGTAGTTTGCAGTATGAGTAAAAACACGATTCTTGTAAAGATTTTGAAATGAGAGGTCATTAAAGATCTTTTTACGAGAATTCTGGTTTTCTGTGGGAGTGAAATCCATTGCCGATGTCACCAGATAATTAACATGGTTGACGGTAAATCGAAGAAGATTTTGAAGATCAGCGATCTGTTTCTTTCGTGTAAAATAATGTTTAGCGCTATGATTTCTTTTCCCACAGAAGGAACAAGTTCGTGGAAGAGAATTGTTGAGAGGCATCTGTTTCAAACCCATGTCCCATTTGGAAGTTTGCCAAATATATTTTGTAGGAACTTTCTTTGGTGAGTTTTTCTTCATGTCAGGTGACTTATATTGAGACTCAGCTAGGGGTGTAAATATTACCCGAAAATACTCAGCCTGCCCGCACCCGCCCGAGCCTGCGTTGTACCCGAATTATCCCAAAGCCTGTTATGGCCTGCTGCAGGCTGCCCGGCCTGGCCTGGTTATTAAGAACGGGCTCAGGCTTCCTCCAAAATTTTACTGCCCGTCCTGGTGCCCGCCCGAACTACCTGGTCCGTTACCCGTTCTGTCTGCCCAGTCCAAGTACCTGTTTTATTTCGATATGTTCGAGTTATTCCCTAAAATTAGGCAGCATCGTAGAACAGAAAAGGGGAAACAAATTTATCTTTCCTTCCATATCTGTGGAAAAAAGATTTCATCTTATCAAATTTGCGGCAATTCTTCCCAAAATTTTAGGAAATTAGTCTACTTTATATGTTGTGATTCGTTTTCATCTTAGATTTGGGTTTATCTTTATCTCTGACTCTAGGGTTTCAACAAGAGAAGCATTTTCATCAACCAAAAATTACAAAAAGAAAAATTGATGGTGAATCAGTGGTGTTTGTAAGTATTTTATTGAAACTTAATTTATATTTATTGAAGATCTGTTATAAATTTAATGTTTTAGTTTCTAGTGATTTCTAATAATAAGTATATAAAGTATGATTATTGAGAAATGAATTTCATGCTTATCAACTGTTTGTAAAGTTGTCTATAACAGGTAATTGCATTATATACTGTCTTCTTCCATATCTAGATTCTAGACCCACTCATCGTTCCTCCTGTAATTGAATCATCCTTTTTGATTGACCCTGAAAATGAAAATGACAATTGTATATTCTATTTCAATTAGAGAGCTTAATGGAGTTAATTTTTCTGGTAGTTGAATACGTATGTTGCTTATACATGCCAAACTAGTTGTATTCATTGCTTCATTTTATCAATTAGATCTGAAAAGTACAAGCTTTTTTTGATGCACAATAATTAACATTTGGTCAGTACCAAGCTTGATCTAAGTTGCTTGATTAGTCATAGTTTGATACTGAAAAAAGGTGTAAATTAATTCTTGACCTTCTAACATTTAACCTTTGCATGTCTTTGATTAATCATAAAACCAATTGAATTTCTGTTCCAGTACATAAGTTTGTTCCTTTGATTTCATTTTGCTAGATTTTTTTTTTGCAGTACAACTTTTAAAGTTGTGTTAGGTGTACTTTATACATATACTTAACTATCTGTGTTATGTTGTTAGCAGGAACATACAACATGGATACTAGTGAAGTTCAAATGAATACTCACGGTTGCATCTGAATCAGCATTTTTTCTCGGAAAGCGTGTTGTAGGCGCAGCTGCTTAACGCCAGAAATGTTGGAGTGTTGTGTGTGTTTGAAAGATTGGTGGACAACTGAGTTTATAATTATCTACTATATTCCATATGTCATGTTACATTCCTTGTATCCAAGAACTTTGCAGGAAATCATGTTAGATCAATGCAATGTGATAATTATAGTGCATTTCTGCATAAGTTCGTGTTAACATTTTAAGTGAATGAATTATGTTTAAGGTTACATTTCATATGTCTCTAATGTTTCCATTCTTATCAAGTTGCAAGGATTTTCTTTTGGATGAACTGCGTCAACGGAAGGAGGAGGAAATGGATGACTACAGCTCTCAAGTAGGGATTCTAGCACTTGATCATGCCTTCTTTTTTCTATTTTAGAGTCCTTAGTTTTCTGGTTCACCTCTCATTTATGTAATAAGGAGATTTAAGAAGCCTGGGTCAGGCACTGTGCATGTCCAATATAATTATGATATATCAGTCCGTTAGATACAGTAATTGCCTCATAATGCATGAAATTAGTTCAAGATAACCAGTGGATAGGCAAACAAAGCATATATGACATTAGTTCAAGATAACCAGTGGATATGCAAACAAAGCATATTTTTATTTTCTTGTAATATGATTTCTCTGTATATCTCTCTAATCTTGCTTTGTTTTTACTCTATGTAGGTGAAGCAGCATAGAGTACCAAGTTGTTGGAGTACATGAATAAAGAAGTTCTTCAATGTAGAGAAGCCAAGGAGCTCATAGATAGTCTTTTCTAATTAAGAACAAACAATTTCGACATAGAGTTTTAGTTATTATTTTGATAAGAATTTTATGTTTGTTTTAATTTTCCTTTTTCTGCATCCTCTAAGACTATTAATGTTTGTTTCTGTATTTGTTTCATTAGATTTTTGACGTTCTGAAGTGAGCTTATTTAATTATATTTTTTTTCAAACATGTCAAATGTCAGACTAGAAAAAGGTGGCCTGTCCGGCCTGCCCGGCCTGGCCTGTTTTATATTCAGGATTTGGGAAGGTTTGGGCTTCAAAATTAGTGTAGGTGCCCGGCCTGCCCGTCCCGACAGGCCTTCTGGGTAGCTTAATTACAATCCCGTACGGCCTGGCCTGACATAGAAAACAGGCCAGGCAGCTCGGCCTGTCTGAATTTACACCCCTAGACTCAGCACATGACACGGAAGAATTTCTCATTACAGTGTTTTTTTTAGTCAAGGAGGAAGATGCAACAATATTCTCTGTTTCAACACGAAGGTTGTTCAAATCAGAGAAGTGTGTCTCAATTAAACGTTTTTCTCTAATTATTCCTTCTTTAACAATATTCTCAAGAGCACTAATCTTTTCTTGTTGTAGCATATTTTTTTGAGTGATTCTTTTAATATTGTTTGAGAAGGATTCAATGATCTTATAGAAATCACGTTCTCGACTAAGAGACTTCTCAAATTCATCCAAGAGTTGAGAATGATTGTGAAGATCAATCGTCTCAGTTAGATTTTTTTTTGGTTCTGGTGGTATTCCCTTCTACCTCTGACATCCTGTCAATTGTCTCATTTCTTTCTCTGGATTCGGAAGAATCAGCTAAGGAATTATCCTTTGAGGAAAAAGCAAGAACTTGACATAGTCAAAAGTATGGGAAGCCATAGACTATGCGTAGATAAGAGATACGACTTTGTCCACATAATCAGATTGATACAAACACAGACTTGTAAGGTCTTTTAAACGTGTTTGCCTGCTCTGATACCAATTGATAATGCGGGGGTCTAACAACCTCACCCAATATTTCGATTACCAACATGTATGGACTAACTCTAATATACTTTTAAGAGAATCAACTAGACAGTCAGACTCAATATTAATAAAAAGTATATCAAGGAGTTAATATCTCTATCTCTTGATTTAAATCTTACTCAAGCAATCTGCGAGTCTCGATTAAATACAAGAGAGATAAACTTGGAAGGTACCAAATACCAATATCCAAGGATCAATCAATTTCCAATCAACAACCAAAGGTTGGATTTCACAATTGGTCGGTATAACGCAAAATCTGTGATATTTCAATTATATAACAAAATATAATGTTGAATAGAAATAACACATACACCAGAAATTTTGTTAACGAGGAAACCGCAAATGCAGAAAAACCCTGGGACCTAGTCCATATTGAACACCACACTGTATTAAGCCACTACAGACACTAGCCTACTACAAATTAACTTCGGTCTAGACTGTAGTTGAACCCTAATCAATCTCACACTGATTCAAGGTACAGTTGCGCTCCTTACGTCTCTGATCCCAGCAGGATACTACGAACTTGATTCCCTTAGCTGATCTCACCCATAACCAATAGTTTCTACGACCCAAAGTCGAAGACTTTACTAAACAAATCTATATCACACAGAAAAGTCTACAAGGATAGATAAATCTGTCTCCCACAGATAAACGTAAAAGTTTTGTTCTGTCTTTTGATAAAAATCAAGGTGAATAAGAACCAATTGATAAACCGGACTTATATTCCCGAAGAACATCCTAGTATTACCAATCACCTCACAATAATCTAAATCATATGGTAGCGAAACTAGATATTGCGGAATCTCAAACGACGAGACGAAGATGTTTGTGATTTCTTTTTATCTTGCCCTATCGGAGATATAATCTCAAGTCAATTATTCAATTGACCTCGTACGATAGAAAATGGCAAGATCAGATCGCTCAACTACAAGAGAAGTAGTTTCGTCTGGATTCACAATCCCAATGAAGTCTGTAAGTCGTTAATCGACAGTGTCTCGAGAAGAAACCTAAGATTAAAGGAGAATCGACTATAGCAAACTAACTAGGAGGTGTGGGAATTAGTTTTGCACAGTTTCTAGACGTCTCCTTATATAGTTTTCAAATCAGGGTTTGCAACCTAAGTTACCTTGGTAACAAAGCATTCAATATTCACCGTTAGATGAAAAAACTGATTTATCCAAGATAATATCTTTCAACTGTTAGATCGAAACATAGCTTGTCAAACACAAATGAAATGTATTCATTTAGGTTTGAGTAACCTTACCTAAACGTATACATTGGTTAGTTCACAAATGGTTGACCAATGGTTAGCCATATGAGTGCTTGCATATTAACCGTATCCATCTTTCTCATAACTAGTTCAAATGACTCATAAGAACTAGTTCAAGAGTTGTTCAATTGCTCAGGTCTTTATACATAGACACAACAGAAACAAAATCGGTTTGATTCATTTGAATCAATTCATGAACAATATACCCACGGTTTGCAAAGATCGCATTCCTTATAATTTATTGTTTTAAGTCAATGAACTACCGATTTGAGAAATAACTAGCTTGGGTACGCGTACCTTAGCTACCGGATTTGAGTTAGTTTTAGTTTCCAAACTCAGCAGACTTTTTCGGGTGAAAAAGTTCCGCCAGTACGCGTACGGGTACGCGTACCTAAGGTGACTGGTATTTGAGTTCGTAAACTTCAAACTCAGCAGAATTTCACGGACGTGAACTTCTGCCAGTACGCGTACGGGTACGCGTACCCAACCTGTCTCCTTCACCAATAACGCATGCACACATATGCACGCACTTGGTTTCCGGCACATGGATTTATACACTAATGTGCGAACACACTATATGCCTACATCCATAGGTGGTTACATATTCTCAAGTCTACATTTCAATCAGTGAAACATTCTTCTATAATGTTATAACAGTCATTAGACATAAAGAATCGACTATCGTCATCAAAGCTATTTTCAAGATTGAAAAATCATCATGACTTTCGTTACGGATAAATATGAAGATGGTTAAAGCAAAAGCTTACCAACACGTATTTCGAGAAAAAGATAGGCGAGTAAACTCGGCTCGAAATAGCAAATGTGTATGTATGAAAACTATCATCCTTATACGACTTTTGTCTCAAGAGTAGGAGATAGAGTAGATAGACTTTTGAGTGACAAGATGAGGTCAAGTCTCCACATACCTTTTGGTCGGATGAAGTTCCACCGGTTCCTTGAGTAGTTCTTCGTCTTTGCAAGATAATCACCATGGAGTCTGGAGCTCAACTATTCCTAACTATCCTAGACCGAGACTTAGTCATAAGTATACTAGAAATTAAGACATATAGTTTTGATCACTAACATTGACAAACATGCTTGAGATAGCAACGCATGCGAGTTCGACCGAGCAATGCTCTAACAACTTGAGAGTTGCAGGGATCACATTTGTGGGATACTCAAGTTGTTCATGTGATTACTTCTGATTGTGTGTTTCATCTGCTCAGTAAAATAAATTTTTGTTGTTTTCATCATGTGAATGTTGAGTCATACCTTGACTCCTAGTAACTGATGTATCTTGTTGGTTAATCTTGTGCTCTAATTTGAGGTCCTTCTTTTTGAAACCTCTAATTATCGAGCTATGAAGATATATGAGATAACTGAAAACAGATACTTTATTTCCTTTTTGGATCCTGGTTGATCCATTAAACGGTTCGCGGACGTCCGTGTACTTTTATCCCTAAGAGTTTATATGGGGTTTCTATAACAAGGGATTTTCTTTATTTCTCTTCTTCAGGAATATATACATTATATATTTGTTCTTCTCAATCCCTATCTCAAAAAAAAATATACGGAGAACTCTTCAAGATCTCATCAAGTGATTGATCTTGATATGGAAGAAGACATCAAAGGATGCAGCTCGTTTCAAGAACTAGTTTAGAAAAAGATGATTGCAAGGAAAGAGTACAACTCTTGGATTGCTGACTCTGTAAAGGATTTAGTTCATTATCAGAATGACTCAAAGGTCGAATTTGCAAATTTTCAACTGCAAATAATTCATCTAATTGATGGACAGACAATTTTTAATCCAACTCAAATTTTATCTACCCTGTAGTTGAAAGTTGGACTATTCAATCCCCTTCCAACACGCCCTTACTTTCACAGGAGTTTGAATAGAGCAGTTCCAAGGGTTCTTCCTTCCTTTCATGAATTTTGTTCATCAATCCCTCAACATTTGTTTTGCTTTTTTTGTTAGCTACATATCCTACATTTACCAGTTCCTTACTATCAAAGAGTCTATTACAAGTCAATTCTTCTATAATCTCACCAGTCTCATACAAAAACCCAAGTTTTTCACAAGCTTATCAGGAAATAACTACAATAATATTACTAAAGTTCACACTGAACCATCCCGGAGTTCAGTGTTTCATTACAAGAGTTTAAACATTCAAAACCCTGATTACCCAAACCCCCGACATTCAAAGCTAAATTACATCCATAAAAATACCAAATTCTTAACACAGATTACCACAAAAGTACCAATTGTTCATCAAAAAACCTGCAAGACTACCTCTTGCTCAACCTCTAACAGCTACAACTATAAAAGCACACAAATTTAAAGAACTGCAACCAAAGCCGACCTCTCTTCCAGAAGCAACAAGAAACTTACCATCATCAACAACAACAGATTTAAGAAGATTGGGATAAAAGGAAGTTACCAGAAAATCCATTTCATAAAAAACTTGCTATCAGTTTTCAGGCTTTATACACAACCTGAAAATCTGACTTCTTCTAGTAACCTTGTTGTGTTCACCACAACTCATCCCAATCATCCCCTCCACATTGTTCATTATCTTCACTGTCTGATGGAGCAGGAGAAGTCCCACTGGAGTATGAATCATCATCCCTATCCTCTCAATCTTCATCATCTGAATCAGGCACATTCAAACTTACCTTCAATCTTTCTGGTTCACCCTCATTCATGGTCCTTGAGAAGATCCTGGGGTTGAAAATTTCATATTCAAAGCGGCTCCTTAAATGCTCTTCATCATATACTATCCTCGCATGATTGTTCCTTTCATGACTCTCAAAAGCATCTGAATCCAAATCACTGGTCTCCATCTCTCTCTCAGACTCAAACCCATCAGTTGCTTCAGAATCACTTTCAGTTACACTTCCATATTTGGGTTCCTTTGCTTGATTCTCTGCTTGCTTCTCTTCCCATTCCTCATCTTTTTTCTCTCGCCTCTCAAAATACTTTGGTATCCATGCATCATACAATCTCTCAAGTCTTCTCTCTTCTCGCTCTCGCGCAGCCTTCTCTTCCTCCCTTTGTCGGATTTGAATTTGGAACTGCCGATCAATTTCAGGGCGCACATCTTCCTGTAGTTTCTGTAATTCGTCAATCCTCATTGAATAAAGAAGAACCTTGGCTTGTGTATATTGGCCATTTCTTAGACTTTCTAAATTCTCCCTAAACCTTTCCTTTTCTGGTGAAAGAAAGCTAATTTTTTGCTCTGAATATGCTAATTACCCTCAAAAACCACCTTTTAAAGCCCCACCATACCTATTCATTACCATTTAAGGCGCTTGGTTAAGCATCATGTAGCTTTGTTTACCACGCCTCTTCAAAGCCATGCGTATGATTTTACCCATCCAAACCATAATTACCCTATCAAGACCTATATTCAACACCTAATCTTCATTAAGACATTCACTTTCTTTGGAACTGCCATTAAGGGAGTATCTGGTGGGTTACCAAACTTTGATATTTATCTTTGGGGTCTAATTAACACTTTATGTTTTATGCAGACTAGGAGATGGCAGCACCAGTTGGGAGGCATCATCGCAACTTGGGGCATATTAGACAGAAACATCTCTATCCTATCTATCAAACCTAACCACTCAGCAAGCATAAAGAAATTTCCCCCTCACCATCAATCCAAACAAAGAAATTCCCCCCTCTTTTCTACCATTATTACGTTTGGCAGTTTACATCATCACCCAAACGTCATCATGAATAATGACAAACCTGAAAAGCGGGGGTCTAACAACACCACCCAATATTTCAATTAGCAATCTGTATGAAATAACTCTGAAATACTTTGCTAGAGAATCAAGTAGACAATCAGACTCAATCAAGATAAAAAGTATCTCAAGGAGTTATTATCTCAATCTCTCAATTTGATCTTTACTCAAGCAAATAGAAATCTGCAAGTCTTTATCAAAGAGAGATAACTTGGACGGTACCAAAGACCATTGTCCAAGGATCAATCAACTACAATCAATAACCAAAGGTTGGATTAGAGAAGTTGATGATCTTAACGCACAACTTGTATTATTTAAATTATATAAAATATAATGCGGAAAAGAAATAACACAGACACCAGAAGTTTTGTTAACGAGGAAACCGCAAATGCATAAAAACCCCGGGACCTGGTCAAGATTGAATACACACTTTATTAAGCCGCTACAGACACTAGCCTACTGAAAACTAAATTCAGACTGGACTATAGTTGAAACCCAATCAGTCTCCCACCGATCCAAGTTAAAGTTGTACTCCTACGCCTCTGATCCCAGCAGGATACTGTGCACTTGATTCCCTTAGCTGATCTCACCCATAACCAAGAGTTGTTGCAACCCAAAATCACAGACTTGATAATAAATAGATCTGTCTCACACAGAAAAGTCTATCAAAGGATAAATCTGTCTCCCACAGATAAACCCTAGGTTTTGTTCCGTCTTTTGATATAAAATCAAGGTGAACATGAAATAATTGATAATCTGGTCTTATATTCCCGAAGAACAACCTAGATTAATCAATCACCTCTCTACAATCCTTCCTGACTACACAAGCAGATTGTCGAGGAATCACAAACAGTGAGACAAAGATGTTTGTGACTTCTTTATCTTACCTATCGGAGAACTCTCACGATCTCAAGCCAATCAATCGATTATACTCGTACGATAGAAGATGCAAGATCAGATCACACAACTACGATAAAGTAGTATCGGTCTATCTTCACAATCCCAATGAATTCTTTAAGTCGCTAGCCTGATTTTAGAGAAGAAAATCAAAGGTTAATGGAGATCGACTCTAGCGGGCGCACTAGTAGCACACAGACATGTGGGGATTAGTTTTGCACAATGCTAGATGTCTCCTTTATATATCCTTCAAATCAGGGTTTTTCCTTAGTTACAAAGCAATCCTTATTCACCATTATATGAAAACCTGATTTAGATTCAAGCTAATATTTCTCAACCGTTAGATCGAAAACTTAGCTTTTCGCACACACTTAGGTAGACGTTTACTGGGTTCGTGAAAACCATGCCCAAACGTGTACGTGTATGTTGGTTCAACATAGTAACCCAAAAGGTTAACCATATGAGCATTTCATATTAACCTTGATCTTATTCACCATAACTAGTTCAATTGACTCAAATGAACTAGTTAAAGAGTTGTTCAATTGCTATGAGATCTTATGTAACTACACAATACACAATTGAAACAAAGATGATTCGATTCGATTGAATCAGCTCATGAACATTATAGCCACGGTTTGCATAAAGCATTCCTTAGTAATTTAATGTTTCATGTTCAGAGCACATCTTTAGATCATAACCTCTTAAGTTCACAAACAAGTTCGTGGACTTAAGTTAATCGGTTGAGTTTTCCAAACTCAGCAGAAATTCTCGGAAAGAGAACTTCCGCCAGTTTGCGGAATGGGTTCACGGACTGAGTTCGCGGACTTAGCACACAAAAGAGTTTTGGAAAATCCAGCAGAAATTCTCGGTCGAGAACTTTCGACAGTTCGCGGACTTGGCAAGCCAATTCCACAATCCTCCCGATTTTTCTTGATCAACAAAGTTCGAAAACTTCGGTTCAAGGAATACATGGTTATGTAATCTAAACTCTCATTTCAATTATTGAGACATTATCAGTGGACGCTATGTATCCGTTATTCACAGACCGATTCACGTCAGAGCAATTCTCAAAGTGATTGAAACTTTTCATGACTTTCGTCACTAGGTGAAAATAATCTTGATCAAAGCGAAACGCTTTACCAACACACGATTTCGATATAAAAGATAAGCAATGAATGCTCAGCTCGAAATATCAAACGTGTATGATCTAGTCTATATAGCATACGACTTTTGTCTCATAAGAAGTAGTAGATAGAAGAGATAGACTTTTGAGTGATAGATAAGTTCAAGTCTCCACATACCTTTTTGTTGATGAAGTTCCACGGCTCCTTGTATAGATCTTCGTTGTTGTATGATGAATCGCCATGAAGTCCTTGAGCTCAACTACACTTTTCTATCCTAGTCTGAGACTTAGCTATGTAGGCTAGAAATCAAGACTTATAGTTTTGATCACTAACATTTACAAACATGCTTGAGATAACAACGTATGCGATGTTGACCGAGCTATGCTCTAACAATCTCCCCCTTTGTAAATTTTAGTGACAAAACTATTAATACATATGGAATACAAAAAGATAAACTTTAGTGGCTCCTATTCCATAGTCTAGTCTTCAACGTTCCTTGAAATCTTCGTCCTTCCAAGTACTCCAATGATCCCAAAGGTTGTAAGTTTAGCACTATCGTTGTTGAAGATCCGTAGCTATAACAATGAGAGAAATCGAGATTCTCGATCATTATTATACAGTGTCATAGTATTATTATATAACATCAAAGTCCAATTGTATCACGACTTTAACAATAATACTATGGTGATATGTATCACTCCCCCTTAGTCAAAACTCCATCTCGATCATGGAAACTGTAGGATCAGAATCTCGCAACAATAATATCTTAGCGAAATTATCAACAACACAGCACAACAGCGTCGCAGAACAATTTCAGAAATGATATAATAAGCAACGTCAGCTAAAATCATGAGAAAGATGTGATGGTCCTGCGAAAATTAGAGAGTTTGCGAGATTAAGATTTGTAAGGTTGCGAGAATATCGCAAGTCATTTCCGAAAATAACAGATTAGCTTCCATCCACTATGTATTTCCCTATAAATAGTCGTTCAGTTGTAAAGAAAGAGAGAGATCTTTTTTTGAGTAAGAAACAAGTAAATAAGAGAGAGAAAGTCTAGAGCAGAGGTCATTCTTGATTCCTTTATCTTTTCTTGTAAGAAAATTCAAAGATTGATCAATAAAATTAAGAGTGTAATTCTAAAAATGAATTGAGTGATAATGAAATCATATGAGGGGTGTACTGTAGGATTTCCTGCAACTACATAATGGCGCTAGAAACAGGGAATTCAAGATCGAAAGTTGAAGATTGTTGTTGAGAATGTTCAAATCAAGAAAGTGATTAAATAAATCAGTGAACCAGTTAAAAGAACGATGATTAGAATTAATGAATATGACAAAAGATTGGAGTGTAATATGATAACAAAAATGATGGTTAATGAATTCCATGAAAACATCAAAGGAAGAATACATAAACGAAATTTTGAAGAAAGGAAGGTTATGGCGGTAGAAAAGACATCACCCTTGAAAGATTGGGAAAAGCAAAAAATTACATTCATGGCGGCAGAAATACCAAAAGAAAATTTGAACCACATATCTCTGTTGGTTATTACAGTGCCTATTACGTGAAAAGAGAGGGAGCCAACAACAAAATCCACGGGAGAATGGATATTGAACAGAACTTTAATCAATACAGGAAGTTCAGTGGATATAATATTTTATCATGCATTCCGGGAAATGAGATTTAAAGATGAAGAAATGTCCAGTTCGACATATTTTGTTCACGTCTTTGGAAAATCCACAACAAAACCTAAAGGAGAATAGTGGTACGAATTCCACTTGGAGAGATCGAAACACACGTAACACTGTGCGTGGTGGATATGGAATCGCCATATAATATGTTATTAGGAAGACCATGGATACATGCGATAAAAGCTGTAGCATCAACGTTGCACCAATGTATTAAATTCCCCACACCAAATGGAATAGGTGAAATCAGAGGAGATGTTGACAATGCAAAATTATGTCATCAAATTGAAGTAAAGCATTATGAAGGACAAGCAAAAAAGAAACAATTTCGCAGAAAGTTGTCAAAGGAAACAAAGAAAGAAGAAGAATTTAGAGTGTATATGATAAGGGCAAAAGAAGGCAAAGGAATACCCAGCGAAATTTCGGAAGAAGAAGAAGGACCTGTGAAAACAATAAAAGAACCAACACCAATGGGAGAACCTAAACCCAGTTACATTGCCGCAGAACCAACAAAAGAAATAAATGTTGGGACTATAGAAGAACCTCTAATATTGAGAATTGGAACCAAAATGGATGTGAAAGAAGAAGAAAGAACTGTTAACCTGTTGCGAGAATATAAAGATGTTTTCGCAGGAAGCGTGGATGAGATACCGGGAATAGATCCATCAATTGCATGCCACAAGTTGGAGATTAACAAAAATGTGAGACCATTTAAACAGAGAATAAGAAAAATTGCAACAACTTACCATTCCCAAATAGAAGAAGAACTACAGAAAATGCTTGATGCGGGAATCATAAGAGAAGCTAAATACCCAGAATGGATAGCGAATATGGTCATTGTCCCAAAGAAAAACAAAGGAATCAGGATTTGCATAGATTTCACTGATTTAAACAAAGCTTGCCCCAAAGATAGTTTTCCATTGCCAGATATTCCTCAAATGGTGGAATCCACAGCAGGAAACGATAGAGTATCGTCTTTAGATGGGTACAAAGGGTATAACCAAATACCTCTCGCTGAAGAAGATCAAGAACATACTGCTTTCTTCGCCCCTAGAGGTTTATATTGTTGAGCGACATACCAAAGAATGGTAGAGAAGGTGTTCGCAAAATGGATACACAAAACATTAGAAGTATACGTGGATGACATGTTAGTAAAGAGTAAAGAAGCTAAAGACCATGTACAAGACCTGAGGGAGATTTTTGAACAAATGCGGCAGTATAATATTAAACTGAATCCTGAGAAGTGTACTATTAGAGTTTCATCGGGAAAATTTTTAGGCTACATTGTATCAAAGGAAGGAATACAGGTTGATCCAGAAAATACAGGTTGATCCAGAAAAAGTGCAAGCAGTTCGTGACATGCCAACACCAGCAACAATAAAAGATGTACATAAGTTGAATGGGCTTCTAGCTTCACTGGGGAGATTCATTTCGCGATCATCATACAAATGCAAATATTTTTTCGATAAACTCAAGAAGGGTGCGAAATTTAAATGGACTGATGAATGTGAAAAATCTTTTCAAGGGATCAAAGAACATCTTATGAATACAACTATTTTACAAAAAGCAGAATCAAGAGAAGAATTATTTATCTATCTTGCGACGACGTCGCGTGCATTAAGTGTTGTGTTATTGCGAGTAGACGCAGGAGTGGAGAAACCCATTTATTACATTAGCAAAACTTTTAATATTTCCGAGAAGAATTACTCAAATATTGAGAAGTTAATCTTAGCATTAGTTTATGCATCATTTAAGCTCCGCATATATTTTCAGGCGCATATGATAAAGGTATTAACAAAAGTGCCAATTGAATCAGTGATGAAGAATTCTAAAATATCCGGAAGAGTGGAGAGATGGAATGCACAAGTAGGCCACTTTGATATTAAATATGAAATTTTGTCTTCCCCAAAATCACAAGTTGTTGCAGATTTCTTGGCAGAATTTCCTTTAGAAGAATATGAAGCGGTAGAAGAAATGATGGATATAGAAGAAGAACACGGAGATCCAAAAGATTTATTAACAGAACCAAATAGATGGGAGATATTCGTAGATGGATCATCAAATGGAGAAGGAAATGGAGTTGGAATTGTTTTAATTTCTCCAGAAGGAATAAAGATGGATTTTTCATTCAGATTGGAATTCGCATCCACTAATAATGAAACAGAATATGAAGCTGTGATACATGCCTTAAAATTCGCAATAGAAATGAAACTAGAAAATGCCAGGATCACTAGTGATGCGCAGCTAGTTATTCGCCAAATAAAGGGAGTGTATACTACAAATGAACCATCTTTAAAGAAGTACAAGAAGCTCGTCGAAGAATTATCAGCGAAAATCCCAAAAATAAAATGGAGGCACATTTCAAGGAAGGATAACAGACTCGCAGACGCTTTTGCTTTCATCTCAAGCATGATGACAGATCCAACTGCGAGATGCATAAAAATACAAACACTTCTGTCACCATCAATCAATAAAGAAGAAGAAGAAGTGGATGTGATGATAATAGACAATGAAGAAGAAAAACAAATGAACAATATCGCAGACTGGAGAATGGAACTTCATGCATATTTGGCGAAAGGAGAAACACCAAGAAATAGATTGGAAACACACAAGTTAAAAAGCCGCGCAACGAATTATGAATTAAGAGATGGGTTGTTATACCGAAAATCCTTTAACGGACCTTCACTCAGATGTTTGACACGAGAGGAAGGAGAAAAAGTGCTAAAAATGTTACATAGTGGAAATGCTGACAATAATAGCGGGGGAAGATCTTTGGCACATAGAGAAAATATGCAAGGCTATTACTGTCCATACATGCACGAAGATGCAAAACAAATATCAAGACGTTGCGAAGATTGTCAGCGGCATGGAAAGAAAATACATGCACCTGGAGCACCGTTATCATCTTCAGTTAGTGTGTGGCCTTTTGGAAAGTGGGTCTTAGATATTGTGGGGCCATTTTTACCAGGTTCTGGACAAAGAAGATATTTAATAGTCGCAACAGATTATTTCACAAAATGGACAGAAGTGAAAGCAGTACAACATATTCACGACAAAGATATCTTTACATTCATATTCGAAAATATCATTTGCAGATTTGGAATTCCTGCGCAGTTGGTATCTGATAATGGGAAACAATTTTAAGGACAGAATATAGAAATGCTACTTAATGCATTCAAGATAAAATGTGGAAAGTCTACTCCTTTGTATCCACAAGCTAATGGGCAGGTAAAAGCAACAAACAAAACAATTGCAGATAAATTAAAGAATAAATTGGAAGGACATCACAGAGCATGGTGCGAACAAGTACATAATGCAGTATGGGCTTATAATACAACTAGAAGAGAAGCTACTGGAATGTCACCTTTTTGTTTAACATACGGAGTTGAAGCGGTGTTACCAACAGAAGTTGTTATCCCGACAACAAAAAGAGAAGCTTGGGAGAAAAATCTTAGTGCGGGTTTGATCTTAAATAAACTTTATGAATTAGAAGAAAGAAGAGAAAAAGCTTTACAACATATGGAGAATTATCAGCAAAGATTAGCCCGAGAATATAATAAACGTGTCAAAGTACGCGAATTCCAAACAAGAGATTTAGTTCTGCGAGAGACACCAGTATATCAGCGAGAAAATGGTGGAAAATTAGCGAAAAAATGGGATGGACCTTACATCATTAAGGAGATAGTTGGAACAGGAGTTTATAGATAAATGGATCCAGAAGGTAGAGATGTTGGTCATAGACTTGACAGACCGTGGAACAGGTTGTACTTAAATAGATATTATCCGTAAGAAACTTTGAGAAGTTATGGATTCTGAAAGAATAGTTGCAAGATTATTTATATCAAAACAAGATCATGATGTGCAAAATTTTCGCAGAGATAATCACAGAACAATGACATAAAAGAAAGGGGCGAACCTTTATGGCGTACACCCTAGTTCGCGAATAAAATTTCGCAAGAGGAAAATGTAAGACCTAAAGTACGTCATATTAGGGGGTACCTATTGCATGGCTCAGGGAAAGGCTACACCTCCACCGGAACCTGAGTCATGGAGATTTGGGGTCAATAAAGCCCATCCGGGAGAGGCACCTTGGATTCTCAGCTTAAGCATATGACTTAGGTTGGGTGACTAAGGTAATAAGGACTCTCCCAAGGAGTGTAGATCTGATCAAGGCGCCGAGGTACACGGTTGAATCAAGAGTGCCAGGGACGTTTGAAGTGTACTTTTCCATTCTTGACAAGTCTTGGCTTATACTGCGCTCGGCCTGAAGAAAACCCCACTTAGGGTGCAGTCTCGTAACCATAAACCCTATAGGTAAAAGGGATAAGAGGCTGCGAAAACAACTGGTTGTTGTTAAGACTGGATGGGAGGAGCTAACCTTGTATGGTAGAAGTACGCCTCCTTGAAGGGGAAACCAGGGGGGAGATAAGGGAGGCACCCTCCAATAGGGAGCTGATAAGTGTCTTACGACGCAAATTTCATGAGGCTTTTTATTCGCAAGGGTATTAAGGCTTGTCATATTTGTGCAACAATCCCGAAGAAGCAATAATACAAAAAAAAAAGATAAGACGAGATCAATGGGTTTTCGCATGAAAGTGCGAAGACGTCCTGCGATTTTGTCGCAAGACGGCAATGTCATGGGACTTTATTTTCGCAAGAATATTTAGGCCTGTTATATTGTCGCAACATTCCTGAAGAGGCCATAATACAAAAGAAAAAGTTAAGGCAAGATCAATGGGTTTTTGCATGAAAATGCAAGGACGTCCTGCGATTTTGTCGCAATGACAAGAGGTGGCATAATAAGACCTTTAATTAGGAAGGCAAAATAAGACCACATGATAAAACAAAACATTTATAAGTATTCGAAACAGATTATTTTTTGCAAGAAAGATAATGAGAGGCAAGTATGGGAATCAATAAACAAGAAGCATTATCTTTCTCATCAACGAAATACTAAAAGGAAAAATTGATTCAAAAGTTGGTTGAAGAATATTATCGCAAAAGTGATAAAAGTAAGACAATTCAAGAAGATAAAACTAGATAAGAAGCTCAAGCTTCAGTATTAATTCCAGTAGCGGGAGATAACAGATGTTCTTCTCCAATGTTCTCATTATCGCAAGCCTCTCCTTCATTTCGGTTCTGATCTTTTCCTTGACTAGCACCTTGATTATCATCAGCAATTACTTCTTCAAGAGATATTTGTTTCTCATTTTGATTAACACCAATAGATGCTTCCTTAGAAGGAATTTCTTCTTCAACTTCCAAGAAATCATACTCTGCACCACTTTCATAATCATAATCACTATCAGCAGGACGAGGAAGTTCATTATCATCTACTTCCAAAGGTTCAATTGATGTAGGAGGAAGAGATTTGGAAAATAAAATATCATTTACAAGGACCTCAGCCCGGAGATGAACTTGACGAAGAAGTGCTCTCTGATGATTCCTATCTTGAATATCCTTGAAATAAGCAAGATAATCAAGTCTTCTTTCTGCTCGGTCGCGAGAACCAGTAAGGGTAGGGTTCTGAACCGTAAACTTAGTGGTGGGGGCGCTTTTGCTGAAATAACAACAGTATGGGAATCACATAAACAACATCAAATAAGGCAGTAAACAAGATCAATTTCAGCAAAACCCATAAAGAAGAAAAAAGAAAACTAACCTTGATGAATCCATGGAAAACAGTAGCAGGAAGATTATTTCTAAGAAAATTACGAACGATGAAGATTTGTAGAAGAAATAGTATGAAGATGAAGAAGAACTTAAAAAGATTGAAGAAGAAAGAAGAAAAATTGCAATAAAGGATTTGCAGAAGAACGATGAAGTTGCAGAGAAAATAAAAAGAAATAAAAAGAGAATGAGAAAGAATATATATAGAGGGAATTTTTCCTCGAGAAGATAAACACGATTAATATGGAAAAATATAAACGGTTAAAAAGCAGCGGTTACAAAAGACGTGTCAAGAAACAGATGTAAGAAAGAGTACATGTGATAAACGTAGAATATGAAGAAATGAACAGCTGCGGCATTTGTCACATCATTCTCTACTTCGCAGAAAAGATATGAGAAGAGGCAAGATGTAGGATCAGAATCTCGCAACAATAATATCTTAGCGAAATTATCAACAACACAACACAACAACGTCGCGGAACAATTTCAGAAATGATATAATAAACGACGTCAGCTAAAATCATGAGAAAGATGTGGTGGTCCTGCGAAAATTAGAGAGTTTGCGAGAATATCGCAAGTCATTTCCGAAAATAAAGGACAGATTAGCTGTCATCCACTATGTATTTCCCTATAAATAGTCGTTCAGTTGTAAAGAAAGAGAGAGATCTTTTTTTAGTAAGAAACAAGTAAATAGGAGAGAGAAAGTCTAGAGCAGAGGTCATTCTTGATTCCTTTATCTTTTCTTGTAAGAACATTCAAAGATTGATCAATAAAATTAAGAGTGTAAATCTAAAAATGAATTGAGTAATAATGAAATCATATGAAGGGTGTAGTGTAGGATTTCCTGCAACTACAGAAACCACTCCCCCTTACACAATGATCTGAAAACCATATGTATTTGTAGTGTGAACTACAATATTTCTCCCCCTTTTTGTCAATAAAATTGGCAAAGGTACAAGAATGGGATCATAATGAAAATTCTACAAGAGACATTTCATGACCAAAACAAAAATACATACCAACTTAATTTAGATGCAATATAATAGCCGAAGCTAACAACATTCATCAAGGAGTTTTAAGATACAAGATAACCCCTATAAAATTCCACAACCGCACTCCCCGCAAGATATTACCATTAAGCACAAGTTCAAAAGAACTCTCCCTCATTTGATGTCATTCTCGAGAGAACAACAAGATCGACCTTAATTTCAAAAGAAAAGAAGGATTTTGAAACACTAAAGAGATACTAAAAAGATAACAACAACAATCCTACAGAAACTGAACTGGAAAGTACCTACTGGGGTTTCAGACTCAATTGACCAAAAGATAAGGATAAGCATAGGGGCAAGAGTCAATGAAACGTTTTAATGAACCAAAACAACACCAATAGACTGCCGCAAGTGATGAAAAGTTGTAGTGTCTAAGGGTTTGGTGAGAAATACTTGCAAATATTTGCTCAAACCAAGGAATATTGGTTCGACAATCAATATTCAACGATCCATCGAATGAGAAATACTTTATCACTTCATCATACGAATTATACCTCTGTCCCATGACATGTTCAATTCATCAGTTTCAGAACATCATGTTCAACTCAACAACTACATGGACTCATCGTCCCATCAAACCACGAGACGTCAATCGTGTCACTTTGGGGGATATCACTTAAGGTTTTGGTCTGGCGGTCTACTGCACGTGTGTTCAAACACACGATGGAATGTGAGCAAGTCGTGGAATCAAGTTGAAGGAATTCACGAGGTAGTGGGTGGAGAATCGACCAAGTCTCCACACGTTGAGCAACTGGTTTCGAACACGATATCCACTTACCCACTCCTTGATTCCATCAACTGTCACACTTCATGGGATCATGGTGTCTACAATTCCAGCAATATAAATAAGTCTCTGAATCATGATTGAAGGACACACGAACAGAACATCATCAATATCATGTCTCATCGACAACACGAGATCATCAACTCATCAATTGAGCAACTACTCTCAATTGAGCAATTTAAATCATTCAGATCTTATCATATTCATAATTCACACACCCACAATCTTTGATTACCATTGATTCCACACATTTCTCATCTTCCCTCCTACAGATCAACCCATCCTCTCTTGTGACCGAATTTACTCTGGAACGGTCATTGTCTTCATTTAGGCCGGAGTACTACATATTGATCTCTCGAATCTAAATCAACCCCTTTGCAGCGGTGCATCTGTGTGAGGTTTAACATTTCGCTTGGTTCGAGGAGTCTCCTCCGTACGGTCGTCTTCTCAATTCCTTAAAAACCAGCAAATCGTTTTTCCCCATCTACAGATTGGCGACCACAGTGGGAGATCATTCTCTCGGTTGCAATCTCAATTCTCACAAGGATGGACGGTCTTAGGTCTACCAATCCGGGTTCAAACCCGATCCTAATATCGCAAGCTCTAGTGGTACCGCTAATGCCATTCCTCTGACGCAACCTGCTACTACTACTGCTCCAGGCACTGGTGCTCCAGTGATCACCCCTGTAAGTGACGGTACTTGCGCCATCAACAATATACTCTTCGTTGATCTCCTGAAGAAACCAGAGGAAATCAGCCTGCCATTATTGATCTCATGAAGGTTCAGATTGACGTGGCTGCAGCACAGAAAGAGTTGTGTACTTATCCCAAAACTCTCACTGAAAAGCTTGCGTCTGAACGAACTCAGCCTCAGCGCGAGAAAGGAAAAGTTAAAGAAGCATCTTCAACTGCTGATCCTGAAATCTCTCCAATCCATGTTGTACATGATGAAGAATCCCGCAAAGCTGCAAATGACTCTCCATCAATGGAACCTGCAAGTTTCATCAATTAGTCGTGAAGACCTAGAGCACTCTTTTGAACATCGAGGAAAAGACAAGACATCATCTGTCCATCTTCCTCAACCTTCATATCCCGCTGCCATACGGAGGATTCCTCTCCCAAAAGGTTATACCGCTCCAACATTCATTCTTTATGATGGAATGTGCAATACTCAAAAACACATTTCTCGGTTTCGGGCGAACACGAGCACAACCATGTCATCCGTATGAAGGAATTTTCGAAGTCTTTGAGGCCGAGCATACACCTGGTACAACGCACCGGTAAGTATCACTTATTTGGGAGAGATGATTAATGCTTTCTACAGAAAATACTTATTCGTGTCAGAGCAAGTCACTATCTCTGATCTAAGAAGGATGCTTCAAATGAGCGATGAACATCCCAATGATTATGTGAAAAGATTGAGAGACCAGGCCCTGGATTGTCATGATCCAAGCGTCACAGAGAAACAACTGGTAGACTTCTGTATCAACAACATGATCCCGGTTTACAGAGCTTTGTTTGGAAAATTTACGTTTCCATACCTTCTCAGAGCTTCATGAAGCGGCGAAGAGATCGACGACTACTGCACCCGCTTTACTAGAAAGAACAAAAGCTACAAAGGCTGAAGAACCGTGCTCGAGGTAGCAGACATCTTATCAACAAGCAGTACAACCTCCAGCCTTCCACAAACGTTGTTGCAGAAGGAAGCAAACAAAAAGTCGAATCGTCGTGCAAGCGTACCTCAGCTCCTTCAAAAGCACAAAGGAAGGATAACCAAGATGCAAAAACCTCGACCTAGCATCAACAAACGGGAAATGATCGGACAGACTCAAACCTCCTTGAAGTGATCGAGTTGCCGGAAGTCTGGGTGCAAGATGATACAATCAACGAGCCAACTGAAGCAAGATGGAGAACCTCAGGTACTGTTATCTTCATGGATTCATCAATCATCCAACAAGTAACTGCAATATTTTGAAGCACATCTTCAAAGAGAAGGTTGATATACACAAGATTCAATTGGGGACTGAAGGAGTAGACAGATCCTCTCCCAATCAATACCTCGACTCTCTGAAAAACCTGTCAAAGAGGCAGTTCAATCCTTGGTCGAATGTGGATTGCTCTATCCGTTGAAGGCACAAAGGAGAGACATGTTCACAGAACTGAACCACATCGTGTCGAGAAGTTCATTCCGGAAATACTTCTTGAGCCTCCAACCACAGATCAAGAGATGTTCGACTGGGGACTGCTTACCATACTCAATCTCAGAAGAAATGAATTCGGGAGAACGTTGGTCCATGCTGGCACCGCTATCAACACCATTCTACTGAAAACCCTCGGAGCCGCAGGCAGCACCGGCAACAAGCTATTCGTGATCCCATCTCAATCAGAGACCTTGAAGGATCGCTTAGAAATATTTATGGCTACATCACTCTCAAGGTGGACATAAGCTTAACCTGGACACTAAATTCGATAAGTCTTCATTATCTCATTATAAGACTTCTGAAGCAGATGCAACATCATTCATACATGAATGTCACCAACTTCTTCAACATACACTGGGCAACCTGAGAACGGAGATTTCTGCTGATATCTTCCACAACAACGTGGATTCACTTACAAAGCCGCTTCACGATACAATCATGCTTTCAAGAGCACTCAGGTTGAACTCCCAGTATACTGGATTCTCAACTCAGTTCGTCAATATAAATGCTCACTGAATGGAGGAGCAACGAATAATCATGGTTCCAGCCTTTTTGATCTCTGGAGCAGCTCTGGCCATAACATCAACATCAACAAGGATATCTGGTGGAAATCCTTCCATGGTCTCAGCATCAATAAGAATGTATGGAGAAAACTCAATCGTGATCTTAACATCAACAACGGGAGAAACATCCTCATGACATGGCTTCATCAACTTATCATTCTCTGAAGTGTTACACATGAAGCGGACTTCTCCAAGCACTAATGATTTATATCAAGATATCTAGACGTGAAAACACATTAGCATTAGCATCTTCCGAAAGCTTGCATGGTGGACGGTCACAAGCCAAAGTCTTCTACAAGATGTTCTACAGATAAAGTACAACATACTTCAGCCCATGGGTTTACAAAAAAGTACCAATGAGTGAGGAATAGGACAATACTTCCTCAACGAAAGATGTTCTTCTATGTCTCTTCTACAACATACCAAAAGGGCGCATCAATCGGACATACGAGCTAAAAGATATGACCTTTACTGTCAGGTCTACGAGATCTGAAAAATCTGTACGGGATTACAAATTACAAATGTGCACGCCTCGTTGGATGACTTCTACAACTCCAAATTGAGTGATTATTTTCTCATGTGATAGATCAATCTCTTAGCTTCAAAAGTTGGGGTCAAGATCGAATTCCGACGTCGTATGAGGTTTCTACATCTTCTAGAGCATACAACGCGCAACCAGAGATTCGTGGACGGGATTCATAACTTCCACAGTCGATCGGTGTCCACTAGGTTTTTTCGCTAATTCCTTCATCAAGGTACCTCCTAATTCGACCACCTAGGTCTTTACATCGATTTTTCTACCCGGCTCCTCTATCTAGGTCTTGACAGAAGAAGGGAAAACGAAAGAGGGAGATTCAACAATATACTGGGGATTGTCGGTCCACTGATCATGACGATCAATTTCACAGCCCAACACTTGTGGTGTCGGGCTCTCCAGTGTAATCATTCATCATAAAATGAATGCTACCACCGGGACATGAAACCATGGTCATTATATCATCCCTTCTTGAGAGCAACCCCATGACCAGGGTTTCAGAAGTAATGTTTCTATGACTGACATAAACAAGGTGGTAATCAAGCACCATGCTCATGTGCCAATCAAGGAGTCCTGATCTCAATTGAATCAATGACATAAATCCTTCACCAACCGTTCAAGACACAAGCGAATGGTTTAAAGACGCAACATGAGTGTTTTACAACAAGCCCGTCTGAAATAATTTTATGCTGTCCTGTACAAACCGACGAGCTGGGAGAAATTGGTGAAGAATATAGGTATGGGTCATATACCATTCTCTTCCTATGGATGTTCTCTACAACGTATCCAAAATTCACAACAATTGGAGAAACGAGCGAAGAGTTGTGGCCAAAACATTGGACCCCATGCCAGCTGTAAATTTTCTGAAAGTTTGCTGGAAGTTTACTGTTTCGTCGATTTCGGATCCTAAACAAGCTCTAAACTCAAAAATCTTCTCTAATAAAGCTTGGAAATTTCCTGGGATTGGGGATACATATGCAGATGTCGAAAATACGACCCCAAACGAAGATTCTACAACGTTTTTACTAAAGGCTGAAGTCTGAAATTTCCTGGTGACGTATTTCGGCAAAATTATTCGTGTATTCACATGGGTTTTCATTCATTCCCTCACAAATCAGCAATTTCATACTTCTATGAAGAGGTCACAAGAGATATACTTACTAGGGGAGTCTTTAAACCATTTGAGGGTTCGGCAATGTTGGAATCTCCGTTGGCAACTCCATTATCTTCATTCGGTTCGGGATTTTGGGGACTCTCCATATTCTCATATCCCAAAGAAGAGCACGCTTCATAAACATAATGCTTATATACCATGATTTCTTCCTGGGTTCGTCAACAACAATTATTATTATGTCATTCAAGGAGATGCCACGATCACGTGCACGAAAAAGGGTACTTACATCGACTTCTTCATCAGTGCTGGATTCATGAATTGTTTACGCGGGAACAAGTTGAAGACCATCAATCGATGGAGCAAAAGTCTGAAAATAAGTAACAAACCTTGATCTCATGATCCTAATTACACGGGTAAATTCATGACACAAGGAGCGGCTGGGGACTGCACGTCATTTTCTAACACCCTATAGTCATTACTTCTGGGTTCTCCGCTCCCGTAGATTTTCCTCCATTTCCATGGAGTCTACATTGATCATGGATCTCACTACACGATCATCCTATGGTAAATCCAACAAAATAACCAGGAACACAACTCAGTATAAAGGATCTCTCACCACTCAGAGCACATCGTTCATACAAAGCGCACGATTCGACAGAACAATGAATCATGGATTAAAGGTGCTCACAATAGCGTCTACAAAAATGGTAATCCTCTACTCTTACCTATTTACGTTTCACGAACTTAGTGATAATAACGTAAAACCCTCGAAAAACTTGCTCGCCTCTTCAAACTTGCCAAGATGAGCAAAATTCATTATTTAAAACCAGCACCTGACTTTTCATGAAACTATGAATCATTCACATAACCTTTCATATGAACATTCGCTGGTTTTTTACATGTGTGCATACACTATAATATCGTCAAACTCATACAAATATTATTTCACCATGTATAATTGTCTACTTTCAACAGTTGTTCAAAATCAAAACATGATTTTACAAAATATGTAAATATTTAACGTGAAACCCATGTAAATTTGAAAAATATATCTACATACTTTTTCTCCTTCGCGCGAGCATCTGTCTTTGAATCAAGAGTATATTTTCAAAATTTTGTGAACGCTCACATATCGAAAATAAAAAATTTCATGAAAGCTCATAAACAAAACTTTATATCATTAGACTCAAGTCTATTTTGTTTGTTCTTTAAGCTAATGAACAAACAAGCGTTTATTCCTAAAATAAGGATTTCCTTATTGGTCCCGGCCCGCGAATCCTAATCGACCAAGGACTCGTCGTCCAAACCAGTGGTTCAACACCAATTTATGCTCATCAAGCGACGCTCTAATCATGACATTGAAGCCTTCATCGAGTTGTGGTTTGCTCATACTCTCGAAATCCGGTAACGTCCCAACTTACGACTAAGTTCAATTACTAGTATTATTATTTATGGACGGAAAATCACCATTTAATGCTGACTGAGGAACACAGCTTTCCTCAGTAAGCAGGGGACTTAATGTAGATGGTGGATTTTTTGACAAGGGATAAAATCGTAAACTCATAATTATACGAAGCTCTGATCCAGCAATCAGACGTGAATATTGAGACATGGGTCTCTCATCGAATTCTCAACGGAGAGTACTTTCTCTCAGAGTACATGTAGATATGTAGTCTCACGACTGGACAACGGCATATCTCATGAATACTGAACACTTTCAGTGATTATTTCTATATAGTATCACGAGATGCACGGCTCCTAGACAGCTTGCTCTGCTAGTATAGAGCGATAATGTCTTCAGGAACAAACAACGAGTTTACCCTAACTATATAAAGGATAAGACTTACCGACAATCTCATATCGGGATAATTAATGCTCCTAGATAGCTTGCTCTGCTAGTATAGAGCCACAAAGTTAATTATTCCTAATTAAGATTAATTTTACCGTGACATTCACTACTGAATTCCCAGAATATTCTATTATTGCTCCTATTCCATGGTTGAATCCACGACTGGTCCCATGAAACTCCATGGTCGAATCTACGACTGGTCCCATGGAATTGGAATAAACAATTGTTCTGATTTTATGATCGAATCCACGGCTTGATCTCATAGAATGGCAATAACAATTGTATTATCTCATTACTCCGATTTCATGATCGAATCCACAACTGGTCTCATAAATGGTAATAGATAAATCTTAATTACTTCGATTCTATGGTAGAATCTACGATCCCATGGAATGGTAATGCTCACTTTATTATTCTGAATTCGTAGTCAAATCCTCAGCTGGTCCTATGAATTAATAATAAACATCTTATTATTCAGTTTTGTGAATTATTCTCCAATGAATTCCACAATTAGTAATAAATAACCAACAACCGGGCGTCTGAGCTACCTCTAAGTAAGCCCCGATTCAAATGGTGAAAGTGGATTCAACGACGATACACTAACAGTCACCGCACGAACGAGTATTTAAAAATAAAACGAAACGATGAACCTATGTAAAATAGGGAAGAAAATAATAAATAATTAAAATATTGACCAGGGTGTTGGGAGCAAGGACACATGACCGACCGACCGTGTCATGGTCAGTTCCACGCCAATTTTTATATTTTTAATACATTTTTATTATTTTCCATGATTTGATGAAAATTCTCTCGTTTGATCAAATCTCCGTCTCGAGGAAACTCCTCGGTTTCATGGTATTTTCATAAATCCGTAAAAAAATAATATAAAATTAAGGAAATGAGTGTGGGGCATGACCATTGGCCAACCGGCCATGCCTTGGTCCCAGCCGGCCCCATACCTCACGGTTTCTTATTATTTTATTATTATTATTATTTCTCTAATTTCATGAAAAAACTCCTTGATTTCATGGTATTTTTGCACAAATCATCAAATAATAAAATTAAATTAAATAATGAAAACTTGTGGGATCGGGCCCCTAGCCGGCCGACAATGCCCTAGCCGGTCCCATACGCCCCTTTGTTTTATTATTTTGTTATTAGTTTTCCTTGAATTCATCAAATTCCTTGATTTCATGGTATTTCTCTCAAATTAGGAAAAATTCCCTCAATCATCAAAAGTACATGAAAAATACACAAAAGATAGGAAACTCGTGGGACCGGGCCCAAGCCGGCCGGCCATTCCTTCCACGGTCCCACATGCCCTTATTTTTATTATTTTAATATTCTTTGCTTCCTTCAACTCATGAAAACTCCTTCAATTCATGGAAACTCCCTAAATTCATCAAATTTCTCAAAAATTCATGAATTTTCATAAAATCATCAAAATATTATAAAATTAAGGAAAAGGCACCACAGGACTGTGGTCACGACCGACCGTCCATGCCTTGACCACGGCGGTCCCACGCCTCCTCATTCCTTATTTTATAATTATTTTCTATCATCTCATGAAGTTTCCCTCGTTTCAGCAAAGCCCTAATTTTGGCATATTTTCTCGAATGGACGCTCAATTGCACGCCAGAAAATATCGAAATTCTCAGGACTGAGATGCGGACGCCTTGGGGACGCGAGAACGTTATCTTGACCGACCAAGATTATCTCTTTGGCTCACGGAAGCCGGTCCCATCAATTTTCATAGTTTTGACCTAATTTGCACAATTGCACGTATTAGGTCCAAAACTCTTCCAAACACTTTGGATTTTCATGAAGTGATCGTCAGGCGGTCACGTGAAAACCCAGGGACGGTTTCATGACTCCATGGTCATTCCCTCGCCTCGTCATAATTAATTAGGCTTTCTCACCTAAGGCTCAGACGAGCATTTTAAATAAATGATTAAGCCAGCATTTAATCATTCTTGAGATCCGACCTTGTGGTTGTCGATTTCATTGATTAACACTTGTACATTGGTCTTTGGTACCGTCCAAGTTATTCCTTGTATTTGATAAAGACTCGCTATTGTTTTTATCTTGAGTAAAAATCAAATCAAGAGAGAGATATTAACTCCTTGAGAATCTTTTATCTAGATTGAGTCTGACTGTCTAGTTGATTCTCTATCAAAGTATTTCGAAGTTAGTCCATACAGATTGCTAAGCGAAATATTCGGTGGTGTTGTTAGACCCCCGCTTTTTCAATAAGGGTTCACAATATTATGAGATCGAATATCAAGGTAATAAAACCAAAATCAAACATCCCATAAACATCCATAGAAATAATAAAGCACTCAAGCACAGGCTATGTAAATCAAAAACCATCACAAGAAAAATTATAAATCAAATAATTTTATTCATAATAGTTTTACTCATAATAGACTTAATACAATCGTTGAAAGAAATCAAAAATTGATTTCTATTTTCCTTTTGCAACTCAGTCCTTCATATCAGTACTAAATGAAGGCGGATTACTACTTTCAGTCTTCAGCTTGTGAATTTCTTCAAGTAGAAAACCTTGTTGCTTGACCAGAACTTCTTGCAGGTGAGAAATTTTCGTGAAGGATTCTGAAAGAGCATGTAATTCTTTCTTTGATTGAACACAAAAGTGTGTCAATTCTTCAATGCACTTAACTTTCTTCAGAGTATTCTCTCTTTCCTTCTTTCTAAGCCAATCTCCTTTTCTAATTTTACTCTTAATATCAAGTGAAGATCCAAACTTAATCTTAAGTTGATCTTTCTGATCTAGCATCTTGCCAAAAGAATATGTTGGATCCAGACTCATGGTTCGGACAAGGAATGACCAAAGAAGGAGAAGGGTCTTTTTTATAGTTTTCATACTTCCGAAAATACAATATTCGAATATATCAAATATTTTTCAAATACTAGATTTTATTTCCATAATCTACACATAAGTGCCTTATTTTTCTTCTTCCTCGCTCAAAATTCGGCACACATGGTGAGGAAAGAATTCTAATACCGATCAAGTGGTATTAGTATGAGATTTTCTCTCATTATGGAAATTTGAACAAAAAGATTGTCCTTGATCTAGTATCGTATGAGAAATTCTTCTCTTATTACCTCGAACTAGTGAAGTATCTTGAGATTGACTTGGGTTGCTTATGCAACTTTTAGCAATTCTGTTTTTGAGAAAGTTTTTGCATCTTGTCTTATTTTTCCCTTTACCATTAAATGATTTAACAACATCGGAAGACATGTCCATTTTTAAAATGGGTAAATCACTAATGGAGGAGGAAGAAATAAGATTGACAACTAATGCAATATTAGCTGTTTCCTCTTCTTCAGAATCGTATGAATCAGAGGTCTCATCTAGAGTTACAACTAACGCCTTGCTTCCAGTGTATTTCTTAAGATTGGGACAGTCTTTAGCAATATGACCAAACCCTTTACACTTAAAACATTGCGGCTGATATTCATCATCTTCTTCATGATCCTTTTGACAGGAACTCGATCATGTGGACGAGAAGATCGATGAGTATCCTTAATGAATCTAATATTACACATTTTAAGAGATCTCGAAACTGTCTAGTAATCAATGATAATGATTGTTCAATTTCATCATCAGAATTTTCTGCAATTTGTTCATCTGAATCATCTGTCTGTCTATTCCTCTCAATTGGAGCTTTCGGAATTTTTATAGCTTTAAAAGAAATTCCTTTACTTTGAATAGATTGTGATTCATGGTCAAAGATCTTTAACTTTCCAACGAGTGTGCTTCGTGAGAGAGTTGAGAGATCATTTACTTCTCTGATTGCATGCTTATTAGAATCGTATCTTGGTGGCAACGATCTGAGAATTTTGTACATTATATCCTGTTCAGAGATAGTCTTTCCAAGAAAGAAAGAGGCATTAATTATCTCAGAGAGTTTAAGATAAAACTCTTCAAAAGTATCGTTGTCATCCATTTGAAGGTTTTCCCAATCGGACGTAAGAGTTTGAATTCTAGCTTCTTTCTCTGAAGTGTTTCCTTCGAATACGATCTGAAGGTTATCCCAAGATTCTTTCGAAGTTTGACATGTTGATACATGATGTTGTAGATCACGTCTTACAGCATGTATTATACCATTCAAACCATCTGAATTCTGCTTTGCAAGCGCCTTTTTTCTTCGTTTGAAAAATCTATTAAGTGTTTAAACTCAGTTTCTGAATTTTCTATCTCTGGACGAATATAACCATCTACGACTAATAGCCCACGTATTAAAGTCTCGTTATTGAAGAAAAGATCTCATAGCAGATTTCCACCATAGATAGTTTGTTCCGTCAAATCTTGGCGGTACGTTAATTGATGTCGATTCATGAGAACTCAAGTTCATTCTTGTAGGTTGGATCGCACCACACACAAATTGTTAGATCTATTCGTGTTTTCCTGCTCTGATACCAATTGAAAAGGCGAGGGTACCCAAATATACCTCAAGATAAAACTTTTCCTACCTATAAGTCCTTTCTCGGAAAGTGATTGTCTATGGACTGAGTCGAGACAATGCAGCAAATCGGTTCACACTTCGTGTGATCGTCTATGGATACGAGATTGAGACAATACAACAACGAAGTATGTTTACTTGATAAAAAGGTTCGGACTTAACCAAACACAATAGGATTTCTTATCAAGTAAATAGGAATTAACGTTTGTCTGATTTACTTTAATTATAATAAAACAATTATAATGCGAAAAATAAAAGTAAATGACACAGCAAGATTTTGTTAACGAGGAAACCGCAAATGCAGAAAAACCCCAGGACCTTGTCCAGAATTGAATACTCTCAGGATTAAGCCGCTACACAAAATTACACCAACTTCGTATAGTTGAGACCAAGCAACTAAACCTATAGTTCACCTAGTTCCTTCTGTATTCCCACGCCTCCGACCTATGAATAAGTCACGTACTTGGAACAATTCCTTTGGTTCGTATTCCAAACAGTAAAGGAACAACAAATTTGTTTGGTATCAACTGTATTCAACCAACTGATGTGAGTTCGACAAAGGATCTTATGTTTATCTCAAATAAATCCTTCGTCGGGTTCTTAGATCTATCTTATTCTCAACTACCGAAGTAATTGTTAAGATTTTGCAATCAATACTTTTAATCACAAAGAATTGTATTGGTGCCGATCTACACAACTAATCAATCCAATCTACCATAAGGATAAACCGATTATAGTTGGATCCTCTTATACCGAAACAAGTATTGTGCACACCAAAGATTATGAACCCCAAATCAGAAATCTTCAATAACTTATTTGTCTTCAAATCTTCTTAGATCTTCAATAAACACATGCACGCAACAACTTGAATCTCTTGTGATCAATCACGCACAGAACAGAGTCTGTTAAAAATGGATTATCACAAGATCGTCTTTAGAACTAACAACAGTTTAAAGATCCTTGTCGAAACCTCGATCTAGTTTGAGTGAATCTTATATCATAAGAGAAGATTCTCAAGCATAAACAAACTAGGTGCAATCAAATTTCAACTAACGTTAGTCAATCAAATCAATCGATAACACAAGATAAACCGCAATTATCTAGTTTCCCACCAACGGTACTAATAGAGATTCTCAATCCCAAAGAAGACTTTAAACTGAGCGTCCGTAAGAGATTTTGCCTAATTAGGTTAATTTCCTCTCCGAATAGGCGGCTTCACCAGTAACAACACAACCGAGGAAGTTTGTTGTCACGAAGGAATAGTTTGCTAGAAATGCAAACTTCAAGTATTTATAGACAAAGAAGTTTGGACACCAAGGAATTTCCAAAACCGAAAATATTCTCAAGATATTCATTAAAGCACAAATTCGGTTTCCGTAATTCCTGGAAATGCTCTGTTCAAAATAATGACCGAAAATCTCTTTGGAAAATCTTTAACTAGTAAATGCACATTATTAATTCTTATTTTCCTAAAATAAAATTACGACCTTAATTAAAAGATTCTTAACTTATTTATGTTTCGATCCTGGGATTTTCTTCCTTTAGTTATGAAAGAATAACTTTGAACAATTAAAGATAAACATTACTGCTTGTGTTCAAAGTGTGTCGACATCCTTACTTTGTAGTCCTCTTTCATACTTACAACCTTGAAACCGATTTTCCACACTTCCAAATAAGTTTAGAATTGGTTCATCTGACTTTCAAGAACTATGTGATTGATCAAGAACACTCAATCATAAATCATGGGTTTAACGGTTCTACCAAAACAAGTTTCGGTTCTACCTCCATGTGAGTATTGTGCATAGTCACACTAGATTTCCAAAATTCGGTTGACTAGGTACTAGGTTCGGTTGCCCACATATATATGGTATCTAACTTATATGTGTTGCACATGTCCATAAGATCGGTTCCCCTTTCTGCTACAAACTTGCTGCACCTCATACAAGGATCGATTCCCCTTTGTGATATGTTGCACCTCTTACTAGGATCAGTTCCCCTTTACCCAGATTCGGTCATACACAAATCACAAACTCGATCATACCATCTCAGGTGATTACTTAAGATATGTTTCACTAATAAAAGTCATACCAATACATAAGTCAGCCTTTGTGAATAGTTTTACCAAGAACACAAACAAGTCATGAGCGGTTATACTAAATCACACATATTGGTTGTTCACAAAATATGCAATGAATAACATTACCAATAACGCCTGGCGATTTCCTTTCCGATTCATAAACAAGTTTATGAACTTACTTCCTTAAAACACATGTAAAACATTGTTTCCTAGGATGAAATCCTCACCTCATACCCATACATAATCACAATAGCATTTAAGCGATTATGTCGATGTCTTATCTACAAAGTTTAATGGTTAAGCAATAAACCTCGTATTGTATTCCTTAATACTATGTCTATCTAGAGTGTTCATGCTTCGTAGTTTTGTTTTCAATATGCATGACTTGAAAGATACGTTAGGGTATGAAACAGTTCAAGTCAAATATCACTAACCTCAAGTGGAAGGATGATGTTGTTGTTGTAGCTTCTTACTTCTTCAAGTCTTCGCAATACTTGTAATGTCTCATATCCTAATACTTTCAAGCTAACCTATACGAAGTTGACTCTAGTACATAATCAAGCGACTCTAAAAATGAGTTTTGATTCACTAAAATATGACAACCAAACTTGACATACCAACGCTTGGTGGGTTCAACCGAGCTATGTTCTAACAGATTGTTAGAGCACTGCTCGGTCGGACTCGCAAGCGTTGCTATCTCGGCTTGTAGTCTGCTTGGTCTCAACTATACGAAGTTCATGTTTGATTTTGTATAGCATCTTAATTCTGAGAGTATTCAAAACTATACTAGGTCACGGGGTTAATCTGCATTTTCGGTTTACTCGTTAACAAAATATTGATGTGCCATTTACTTTACTTTTCCACATTATAATTGTTTTATTATAATTAAAGTAAATGGCACTTTACGTTAACTCTGTAATACTTGATATTGATCCTATAGAGTTTTGGTTATTTTCGAACCTATTATCAAGTACACACTTTGTTTTCGTACCGTCTCGATCTTGTATCCATAGCCAATCACATAAGTGATCTTGTTGTTGTATTGTCTCGATCTCGTATCCATAGAAGATCATACGAAGTGTGAACCGAATACTCGTATTGTCTCGACTCTGTCCATAGAAGATCACATTCAGTAGAGGACTTAGAGGTTGAAATAAAAAGATTGTAGTGTATTTGGGCACCCTCGTCTTTTCACTGTCCATAAGGAACTTTTTTAGAACACTCATTGCATCATCCTTAAGATCTACCTTTTGAATATGTAATTGATCATTATAAAGATCAAAGCTTGAGTAAGCTATACTAGTGTCATCATATTCCTCTCTGTCTTCATCTTGATCCCAGAAAGATTCCATTGTACACCCTTGGGGAATGTTACCATGAGTTGGTTCAAGTGATGTATCTTCATAATCATCGTCACTTTCATAGTTAATAAAAGGTTGGTTGTCTCTGAATTTAGTGTTGCTAATCTCAAACTCATCATTTTGAATAGGTGAATGATCATTAGTAAGATCAAGAGTTGTGTCAGCTACACAATTATCAATGAAGTCCCCAAAGGTTGGCCTTTTTCAACATAATTATTGATGAAATATTCATTACACACTACATGCACATTAAATAGTTATTACTTTGAAAACGGAATTCTTATTTGTACATTTCTTCCCTGTATTATCAATGCCTCTTCATAAGTTAGAAATACCTTCCCAAAGTTCTTGGAGTTGCTCCTCTAGTTTCTTTAATTTTCTGAAGCTCTTGTTGCACCAAGTTAAGACATTTTTCTGCAAAATTAGAAACTTTTTGTTCACGAGTGTTGATGGTGGTTTTTAGTTCAGGGATAATATCGTAAAACTCCATATTTGTATGCCTGCTCTCTACAAATAAGTGGAGATACCAAGAAGTTGATGAGTGTCTATACCTCTCTGCTTACATATGAACTTCAATACTGACGAAGTTTATTATAATTGGTGCATGTAGCAACAATCCCAAATGTTCTATGAATTTTATTCAAGCTCCTGTCTGCACTATTCACTAATGCAGGGCTTGCTGAGTATTCATCCTATGATACGTTCCCAGCTGAACTCTTAACATTGACATGACATTGAAAAAGCGGGGGTCTAACAACCACACCCAATATTTCGCTTAGCAATCTATATGGACTAACTCCAATATACTTTCAAGAGAATCAACTAGACAGTCAGACTCAACCTTAAGAAAAGTACATCAATGAGTTATATCTCAATTTCTCAATTAAATCTGCAATCAAACAAATAGGAATGTGCAAGCCCTATTGAATATAAGAAATAACTTGGACGGTATCAAAAACTAATATCCAAGTGTCAATCAATTTAATCAACAACCAAAGGTTGGATTCATAATTGATATAACTTACGCACAACCTGTGATATTTCAATTATATAAAAAAATATAATGCGGAAAAGAAATAACACAGACACCAGAAGTTTTGTTAACGAGGAAACCGCAAATGCAGAAAAACCCAGGGACCTAGTCCATATTTGAACACCACACTGTATTAAGTCGCTACAGACACTAGCCTACTCCAAGTTAACTTCTGACTGGAATATAGTTGAGCCCTAACCAATCTCACACTGATCAAGGTACAGTCGCGTTCCTTAGCCTCTAGAACCACGGCGGATTTTGCGCACTTGATTCCCTTAGATGATCTCATCCACAACTAAGAGTTGCTATGACCCAAAGTCAAAGACTTGATAAAACAATCTGTTTCACACAGAAAAGTCTATTGAATAGATAAATCTTTCTCCCACAGATAAACCTATGAGTTTTGTTTCGTCTTTTGATAAATCAATTTGAATAGAAACCAATTGATATACCGGACTTATATTCCCGAAGAACAACCTAGAAATATCAATCACCTCACAATAATCTTAATCATATGGTAGAGAAACAAGATATTGCGGAATCACAAACGATGAAACGTAGATGTTTGTGACTACTTTTTATCTTGCCTATCGGAGATTAAATCTCGAGCAAATCTTAGAGAAGATAATACTCACTCACGATAGAAAACAGCAAGATCAGAACACGCAACTACAGAGAAAATAGTTGGGTCTGGCTTCACAATCCCAATGAAGTCTTCAAGTCGTTAACCTACAGGGTTTCATGAAAAACCTAAGGTTAAAGGAGAATCGACTCTAGTCGCAACTAATATCACACATGAGGTATGGGTATTAGGTTTCCCAGTTGTTAGAGTTCTCCTTTATATAGTCTTCAAATCAGGGTTTGCAATCAATGCTACCTTGATAACAAAGCATTCAATATTCACTGTTAGATGAAAATCTTTCAACCGTTAGATCGAACTTAGCTTGTTATACACAAATGAAAAGTGACTTCATTTAGATATGAGTAACCGTACCCAAACGTGTACACCTTGTTGGCTCAACAATAGTTAACCAAAGTTAGCCATATGAACACTTTGATATCAACTTCATTCATCTTAACCATAACTAGTTAGAATGACTCAAATAAAACTAGTTCTAGAGTTGTTCAATTGTTTATATTCTCATAGAAGTATACAAGACACAATTGAATCAAAATCGATTTTGATTCACTCGAATCAAGTCATGAACATTATAGCCATAGTTTGCAAAAGATTGCATTCCTTATTATATAAATGTATTAGTTCATGAAAAAATCGATTTTAGAACTTAACTTACTCAGGTATGCATAGGGTACGCATACCTAAGTACCTGGACTAATTTTGGGTTTGCCAGTATACGAACGTAGCATACCTTCCAAAATCAGCAGAAATTCCGGTACCTGAACCTTACGCCAGTACGCTGATCGCTGTCGTATGCGTCAAAAATAATTTCACTTTCCTAAAGTATATGATAAGAAAAAGTTCGTTTCCACAGAGAGACAAATGTAGTTATTATGTATTCAATTTCCTAAAGTAACCAATTGGGGGGATTTCTGATTTTTATGTAAACAATAAAAGTAAATCAAAAGCAAAGTAATTGGAGAAATAATCAATGAGAGAAAGATATTGGTCAAGGAATTCATCTTCTATCTTAAACATGTGCTTGCATACATGATTATAATTACAATTTAATCTCTTCATCATCAAAATCCTAGAGTATCAAGACAGCAAGATATTCTAATAATTTCCTAAGTTCACCAACACACACATTAGAGCTGCTTATGTGAATTCTACCTAAAGAATAACCTAACGCCTTGCGCTAATTAAGTTCAATTCCTAGGAGCTTTAAGTTTTGGAAATAGGCTAATCAATGCAATTGTCATACATTGCGCATGACAATTCGGACAAAGGTCAAACTGTACATATGATTACAAGAGTGTATCACTACAAACCGCAATCATATCATGCTCTCGTATTCGGGGTTATCGCTTGATGAAAAACTCTAAAATATCTATGGACAAGGATGCAAGTTCAATTAATTGGCCACTTAACTAACAAAACATCTAAGTCCTATCACAATACATCAATCATGTGATTATTAAAACAATAGAGATTTGAACGATAATCAAGAGAGAAAACTAATGCATTAATCAAGCACAAGTTGTAGATATAGGACTACATCCTTAACCAATAATATAAGATTTAGCTACCCATATCTATGGAGTTCATCATAATCAATAATCAAATAAAGAAGATGAAAAATAAATACGAAAGCAAACCCTAGTTGTGTAAACAAAAGCGGCTTTTTCCTTAGCTCCAAGAATAATACGTGATCCCCAAAAGTTGTAGAAGTCTTCTCTTTTATAGCTCCTCTTGTTCCAAAATTAGGTCCAAGTCTTCAAAGTCCATTAGATAAAAATCCACGTGGCCCAAAAGCGAGAAAACCCCATGTAAAAACTCTACCAAAACAATCGCCGGAGGTTGGCCGGAAAAGTCTCAGGAATAGTGTCTCCGGTTACCGGAAAATTCTGCCCGGTCACCGGTCAAACGGGTCAAGTCGTCGAGTCAACTCAGTCAAAGTCATGAGTCAACTCGGTCAAAGTCAGACCGAGTCAGAGGCTGAGTCAGAAAACTCAGCTGAATCAGAGGCTAGCTGGTCTGACTTGTCAGGCCACAGTCTAGCACAAGCCAGAACTGTGTGTTGCACAATGATTGTGCAGCACTGCTACACTGCCAGCCATATCTCCTGCTGTACAATCGTTGTGCAGCACTCCATTTGATCTTCCCTGTAACTTCAATTCAGCTGAAGTTACACACTTCACAGCTCAGGCCAACTCTGAATTTCACCACCATCGCAAAGCCGAATGCAGTACCTACATCTTCACTTACACAACATCAACCCATTTCCAACTGCACCCATGGCATTCACCTACAACAACCACCAGCTGCTCCATTGCATAACATCAATCCACCTCAGCTGCAATGTGAACTGCAGCCAATTGCAATTCCAACAACAGCAACCTGTAGCTTCATTCACAGCTTACACTCATAGACCTGCAACAGCTGAAACTCAACTCAACCATCACCCTGTAATAACATCATTCAATTGCAAATCCACCAACACCTAGGAGCAGCATCTGCATCACCAGCACTCCTCCAATCTCACTACCAGAACCTCACATTAGACTTGAGCACTACCCTTCTTTCAGCTTCAGTGTCACCAGCAAACACCATCTGCAACTTATCACAGTTCCCATGTTTTATGTTGGTCTCATAATCTTCAATATAACCATGAATCGATGGCCACCAGAGTTCCTCCCTGTCCTAAACATTCATCTAAACCCAGAAGTCCAATAAACTCAGCTACCAACAAGCTCCATCTCTTTCTCAATTACCAGCTCTGCAACTAATTGCAGCAGCAACTTGAACTGCAACTGCTTATGATCCAACACCAGATCCATTAATTCATACCCATGAACATCTTCCATCTCCATCTAAATCTCAAGAGCAGCTTCAACACACATGAACCCTAATTTATGTTTCTCCTAGATCGACAACATCAACTGACCATAACTCAATTTCTTCCATGTTTCTCTTCGAACTCAATCTGCAATCAACACAGAACATCATAGATTCACTCAACTCGAATACCATTCTTCTTATTCTTCAGTGGCTCAATCCTCTCATCCAATTCGATTTCAACTTCTCAATAGATTAAACCCTAATTCATCTCAGATGTCTTCTCTTAACCTCATACCAGAAGCAACAACTCATTTCACTAACACCAATTTCATCTCTGAATCCGAGTTCTCTGAGTTTTAGCTGTGCCGCCATTGTTCAGGTGGAGAAGAGAAAGAGAACCAATTATGAGAAAATGATTTTTTTCTCTGAAGTTTAGGTTTTCTGTAAGAATTGAGGTTGGATGTAACCACCCAGCTCTGAGAACCCCAGAGTGTAAGAACCCAACATTTAGATTCAGGCCACCAAATGACAGCCCTTTATCCTCCAGTATGCTCCCGATAACGCTTGCATGTGAAACGATAATTCCGCCCTCTTACTTCTCGGATGAATGCTGCTTTCTTCTCTTGAATTCTTTCACCAACAGCATCCGCCTCTTACTTCTCAGATTTACTTTCTCTCTTCAATTTCAATTCATCACTAAAGCTGTCGTATTTTTCAGACAGATAATTTTCATCATTAAAACCGACATGCTTTTCAGACATAGATGAAGAAATAAAACAAATCATGAGAAGTAGTTCGCCTCCAACAGCATTTGTATCTTTTTGCCTTGTTCTCCTTCTTTTGTTCCAAATAACTCCAAAGTACCTAAATACTCAAAAAGAAACATAAGATACATAATTTACAAGAAAACTTAGCAAAGAAAGCAAAAATACTAGATATAAAATTAGGTGTTTTAGACACCTATCAAATTCCCCCACACTTAGACTTTTCTAGTCCTCTAGCAAATCAAATAAAATAATTATAAAACTTACATACAACTCCATGTCGCCTAGGATACGGTTACTCTTAGCATGAATAACAGGCCTTTGAACCCCTAGGTGTCCCTAGTGGACGAGTTATAGTCTCGTGAAGGTTTACAAGAGGTGTACCTACAAAACCTTTTCTTCCAAATCCAGCTACCTGTGAAAGTTAATGACACTAAACATTTTGATGGCATACATCAATGATACGGAGGAAGTACCCACTTTCGAATCCAATTCATAAATTAGTAATATAGCTTTATCAGAAAGTTGAACACAACCACAATACTCGGAATCTAATCAACCACAATCACATGAAAAGATTAAGAAGATGGATATAGAAAGTAGATGGTGGCGGACTGTTGACTAATGAACGGTGGTGTTTCCCATATCTGTCTGAAGGTCACTGCCAAAACAAACCTAAAAATCCTATTGGATTGAGCTACTGGTCGAAACTAATATCAACAGACTGGCATATACAAGGGAACCAGCGGTCGACAAACTTAATTCTAGATCAATTCACTGGCATATACAAGGGAACCAGGATCGATTTTATTCAACACAATAATATTTTTTCTTTTCTTTTTTTTTTTTTTTTTTAATGACATCATGATTGGATCTTGTGGATCCAAGCGCATGTTTCTTGTCAGCAGATTACATGATAGTTCCCTTGGATCCTGCACTCCACGCTTGCTTAGGCGACGGAGACAGGGAGAACACACACATATTGCTTTATCCAAGTGTCATTTTATTCCTTTTGGTCAATTGGTCGGTCTTTTTTTTTTTTTTTTTTTTAGTAACTCAATCACTATTTCATCCTAGCAGTGATAACAATTCGATGTTCGTGCCCCACCAATTCACTTAGAAAACAATAGATAAATATGGAAAAATAAAAATAGAACGTGATATGGTGACGACTCCGAGATATGGTGACAACTAACATATTATATTTTATATTTTGTTCGTTTTCATATGAATAAACTCTACTAATGGGTTCCTCAACTCCTACAACCACGATGTTTCCAATAGTGTAATGCACAAGTTGCTAGACTTAGGAGTTTATAATTGTTTGTTTTTTTCTCTTTTCTAATTTTCTATATTTATTTTTTTGTTTTTCACTAAAAGCATCAAATCAACTAACTATACAAACATATAAATGCTCCCCCACACTTAAACTTTACATCGTCCTCAATGTAGAATTTAAAGTAGAGTTCAAGGTGGGAAATTCCGCAAGTAAGATGCAAAAACAAAGATAAAATGCTTAAAAATAAAAATATAAAGATAAAGATACAAAACTGGTGGGTTGCCTCCCACTTAGCGCTTGGTTTAAAGTCGTCAGCCCGACTTTCTCCTTGCATGCTAAGGCTCCTCCAGAGGGAGTACTTCCACAAGGTTAACTCCTTCCACGACTTCCGAAGAGAAGTTCTCATAATATGGTTTCAACCGGTGCCCATTTACTTTAAGTTCATTTCCTGTAGGTAAACTACGAATTTCCACTGCACCATGAGAAAACACATTAGTCACATTAAAAGGTCCAATCCAACGTGACCTTAATTTACCCGGAAATAATTGCAAACGAGAATTAAACAAAAGCACTTTCTGCCCAATGCAAAATTGTTTCTTTGTAATCATATGATTATGAAATGCCTTTGTCTTTTCCTTATAAATTCGCGAGCTTTCAAACGAATCATTGCGAATCTCCTCTAACTCTTGGAGTTGTAGCTTCCTTTGCCTTCCAGCACCATCCAACTCCATATTGCATTGCTTAAGCCCAAAACGCCTTATGCTCAATTTCCACGGGTAAGTGACAAGGTTTACCATACACAAGCCTAAAGGGAGACATCCCAATAGGTGTCTTGTATGCGGTTCTATACGCCCACAAAGCATCATTAAGTCGCATGCTCCAATCTTTCCTTGTCGGATTCACCGTCTTCTGAAGAATGGATTTCACCTCCCGGTTAGAAACCTCGGCTTGTCCATTTGTTTGTGGATGGTAGGGTGTTGCAACCCTATGCGACACATTGTACTTCCTTAACAAGCTTTGCAAGAACCTGTTTTTGAAGTGTGAACCTCCATCACTAATTATAGCCTTTGGAATTCCAAACCTTGCAAATATATTTGCTTGCACAAAATCTGAAACAACTTTAGAATCATTAGTTGGGGTGGCCTTAGCTTCCACCCATTTCGAGACATAATCCACAGCAAGCAAAATATAATAATTCCCACTAGAATTGACAAAAGGGCCCATAAAATCAATTCCCCATACATCAAAAACCTCAACAAATTGAATAATAGTTTGTGGCATTTGATTTCGAGCACCTAGATTTCCTGTTCTTTGGCACCTATCACATGTGATACAAAATGCATGCACATCCTTAAACAAAGTTGGCCAAAAGAAACCACATTCTAGTACCTTGAGAGCGGTTCGCTTGCTCCCAAAGTGTCCTCCACAAGCATATGAGTGGCAAAAAGACAAGATAGAATTAAATTCTGATTCGGGAACGCACCTTCTTATTACTTGGTCACTACAATGTTTCCATAAGTATGGATCATCCCATATGTATTGGTTTCCTAACTTCTTAAGTTTGTCCCTCTCAGCACGAGACAAGTTCTTTGGGATTTTTCTAGACACTAAGTAATTAAAAATATCAGCGTACCATGGTTCTCCAAAGGCAATTGCGAATAGTTGCTCATCCGGGAAACTTTCAGGCAATGGGATAGCTTCCTTGTCCACAGCAAGACGGCTCAAATGATCCCCAAAGGTGTTTTCAATTCCTTTCTTGTCTTTGATCTCTATATCAAATTCTTGCAAGAGCAAAATCCATCGTATGAGCCTCGGTTTCGCCTCTTTCTTCATTAGCAAGTACCTAAGTGCTGCATGATCAGAAAAGACAACAACTTTTGTACCAATTAGATAAGAGAGAAACTTTTCCAAAGCAAAAACAATAGCTAATAACTCTTTTTCAGTGGTTGTGTAGTTTTTTTGGGCTTCATTGAGTGTCCTAGAAGCATAATAAATGGCATGAGGTATCTTCCCCACACGCTGCCCAAGCACATCACCAACCACATAATCACTTGCATCCCACATGAGCTCAAAAGGCTTGCTCCAATCCGGTGGTTTAATGATAGGGGCTGAAATCAAAAGTTCTTTCAAACGATTGAATGCCGCCACACACTTATCATCAAAGTTAAAAACCACATCTTTTTGCAATAAATTGCAAAGTGGTGATGCTATCTTGGAAAAGTCCTTGATGAATCTACGATAAAAACATGCATGACCAAGAAAAGAGCGTATCTCCCTCACCGTAGTGGGAGGGTTTAGAGCACGAATAAGGTATATCTTAGATTTATCGACTTCCAAGCCTTTAGAAGATATTATATGGCCTAACATTATGCCATGAGTTACCATGAAATGGCACTTCTCCCAATTCAGCACAAGATTTGTTTCAACACATCGTTCAAGGATTAATGATAAATTATGCAAGCAAAGGTCAAATGAATCACCAAAGACACTAAAGTCATCCATGAAGACTTCGATTATGTTTTCAACATATTCTGAGAAGATACTTACCATACACCTTTGAAAGGTAGCTGGGGCATTGTACAAGCCAAAAGGCATCCTTCTATAAGCAAAAGTACCGAAAGGACAAGTGAAAGTTGTTTTCTCTTGATCCTCCGGTGCTATCACAATCCTATTATAACCTGAATAGCCATCAAGGAAACAATAGTAAGCATGTCCAGCTAAACGTTCAAGCATTTGATCAATGAAAGGTAATGGAAAATGATCCTTCCTAGTGGTGGCATTCAATTTTCTATAATCAATACAAACCCTCCAACCGGTTTGCACACGAGTTGGGACAAGTTCATTCTTATCATTCTCCACCACCATCACACTTTATTTCTTTGGTACCACTTGTACCGGGCTTACCCACTTGCTATCGGATATGGGGTAGATAACACCCACATCCAAAAGCTTGAGTATCTCCTTTTTCACAACTTCCATCATGGGAGGGTTCAAACGACGTTGCGCTTCCCTTGTAGGTTTTGCATCGTCTTCCAATCGGATCTTGTGCATACAAACGGCAGGGCTTATACCCTTGATATCGGCAATTGTCCATCCTATGGCCGTCTTGTACGTCCTTAGCACCCTTAGAAGTTTTTGCTCCTGTAATTCATTAAGCTCATTAGAAACAATCACAGGTAATTCTTCGTTATCACCCAAGTACAAGTACTTTAAGTGACTTGGAAGAGGTTTCAATTCTAACTTCGGAGATTTAACAATAGAAGGAACAAGCTTTTCATCATTGCAAGGTAAAGAAGCATATGAAATATTCTTAAGTGAAGATTTTTCCGGTAATGAGTCAAGAGAACCAATGGTTTCTTTAATCTCATCACCATACTCTAAACCATCATCAATGGGTGTAGTGAGCACGGTTTCCAAAGTATCAGCACCATTCAACTCAAACATTTGCTGCGCCAATGTATCCATCATATCAATGGAGAAACAAGAATGGACATCACTAGGATATCTCATCGTATCGAAAATGTTGAAACGTATTATTTCTCCATCAAACTCCATAGTTAGCGTTCCCTTGTCCACATCAATAATGGTTTTCGCCGTTTTCATGAAGGGAAGTCCAAGTAGCAATGGAAGAGATGAGTCCGGTGAACCTTCATCCATCTCTAACACGCAAAAGTCAGCTGGAAATACTAGTTGATTAACCTTCACAAGAACATCCTCAACAATACCCATTGGGTAAACATTAGAGCGATCGGCTAATTACAATGCAATTCCAGCCTTTTTAAGAGGACCAAGATCGAGTGAGTTATACATAGATGCAGGCATAACATAAACAGATGCACCCAAGTCCAACATAGCTTTGTTAAATGTGGTGTTACCAATTGTGACTGGAATGTCAAAGCTACCGGGATCCTTGCATTTCAGTGGGAGTTTGTGTTGTAAGATTGCCGAAGCATTCTCCCCCACACTTAGCACTTCATTACCTTTGAGTCTTTGCTTATTGGTACACAAGTCCTTCAACACCTTTGCATACTTTGGAACTTGATTGATTGCATTTATGAGTCGTATGTTCACATGGATCTTCTTGAGAACGTCTAAAATCTCCTTTTCTAGTTCCGCCTTCTTGGAATTTGCAAATCTACGAGGAAAAGGTATAGGAGGAACATAAGTAGAAACCGGAATTTTAGAGTTAGAAATAGGTACCTCAGAAGTTTGGGGAGAATCCTCATTTTTCTCCTCCAAAACAGGTCCTTTGGTGTTTCCACCTTGCCCGAATCAGTAACTTCGGGTTGCACAAGTTGTGTACCGCTTCTCAACGTAATTGCATTGACACCCTCTTTTGGGTTGATAGGTTGAGAAGGGAGTTTCCCACCATTTTGGTGCCTTCAACTGATTCAACTCAATAGCCATAGAACCAACTTGAGTTTGCAACTCCTTAACCGTGCTCTCCGTTCTTTGCATAAAAGATTTCAGCAACTCTTCCATACTTGTCCCCTGATTTTGAGGTTGTTGTGGGAATTGTTGTTGTTGTGGTTGAAATCCGCTCAGACGGTTGAAAGTAGGTTGTTGAACTGCTCCTTGCTTGTTGGCATAGCTAAAATTGGGGTGATCTCTCCATCTCGGATTGTAAGTGTTGGAGTAGGGATCATACCGTCTTTGTTGATTTGGAAAGACAACATTAGCTTGTTCATTGGGGTCTTCATACCCTTGAAGAGACTTTGGTATCACCGCGGCTGCAACTTGTTGTATCATTGATGTCATGTTACCCATTTGTTGACGAAGTTCTTCGACCCCGCTCACTTCATTTACTCTCCTAAGAAGCACATCTTAACCACGACTTGAAAATTGTTGCGAGTTCCCTGCCATGTTCTCAATCAACTCTCTAGCTTGTGTCACCGTTTTGTTCACTAGTGCACCACCACCCGCAGCATCAACAAGATTCCTATCACTTGTTTGAAGTCCTTTATAGAAGTATTGGATTATCATTGCATCACTAAATTGGTGGTGAGGACAGCTTGCCACCAATCTCTTGTATCGTTCCCAACATTCATATAAAGATTCTCCCACATTTTGCTTCATCCCGCAAATCTCCTTGCGAATTTGAGTAGCCTTTGATGCTGGAAAATATCTCTCTAAAAAGAGTTTCTTCAATCCATTCCATGTTGTGACACTTCCGGAGGGCAAGTAATACAACCAATACTTAGAACTATCCGCCAAAGAGAATCGGAACACTTTCAACATTGCACCATCCGCATCAGTATCCATTGGGAGCATGGCCGTGACAATGGTGTGGAAGTCCATAAGATGCTTGTTTGGGTATTCATTCACCATGCCATGGAACTTTGGTAATTCTCTAAGCAACCCCGGCTTGATCTCGAAAGTAGAGTTTGTTTGAATACACCATTGTTGTGTATCCAACTTGTGAGAAGCCAAGTCCTTGAGTGTACGATTTGCATCACCCATTGCCTCTTCTTCTTCAACTAGTGGTTCTTCTACAAATGGAACCTATTGTTCTTCTTATATTTGTAACTCTTCTTACACTTCTAACTCTTGTTCTTCCGTCGTGTCTTGACTTGATTGGAGTATTGTTCCTCTTCGAGTAGCAATCCCACACCTTGGATAGTTCCAATCTTTAGAAGCCAGGGATTAGGTACCTGAAAAGCAATTCTCACAAACAAGTAAGAAAAACGAAACAAGAAACAAAAAGCAAATACGGAAGCAAAAATGATGATAAGAAACTAAAAAATTAATAACTAGCTGTATGCCTCCCCGGCAGCGGCGCCAAAATTTGATCGCTGTCGTATGCGTCAAAAATAATTTCACTTTCCTAAAGTATATGATAAGAAAAAGTTCGTTTCCACAGAGAGGCAAATGTAGTTATTATGTATTCAATTTCCTAAAGTAACCAATTGGGGGATTTCTGATTTTTATGTAAACAATAAAAGTAAATCGAAAGCAAAGTAATTGGAGAAATAATCAATGAGAGAAAGATATTGGTCAAGGAATTCATCTTCTATCTTAAACATGTGCTTGCATACATGATTATAATTACAATTTAATCTCTTCATCATTAAAAGCCTAGAGTATCAAGAGAGCAAGATATTCCAATAATTTACTAAGTTCATCAACACACACATTAGAGCTGTGTATGTGAATTCTACCTAAAGAATAACCTAACGCCATGCGCTAATTAAGTTCAATTCCTAGGAGCTTTAAGTTTTGGAAATAGGCTAATCAATGCAATTGTCATACATTGCGCATGAAAATTCGGACAAAGGTCAAACTCTACATATGATTACAAGAGTGTATCACTACAAACCGTAATCATATCATGCTCTCGTATTCCGGGTTATCACTTGATGAGAAACCCTAAAATAGATATGGACAAGGATGCAAGTTCAATTAATTGGCCACTTAACTAACCAAACATCTAAGTCATATCACAATACATCAATCATGTGATTATTAAAATAATAGAGATTTGAACGATAATCAAGAGAGAAAACTAATGCATTAATCAAGCACAAGTTGTAGATATAGGACTACATCCTTAACCAATAATATAAGATTTATCTACTCTTAGCTATGGAGTTCATCATAATCAATAATCAAATAAAGAAGATGAAAAATAAATACGAAAGCAAACCCTAGTTGTGTAAACAAAAGCGGCTTTCTCCTTAGCTCAAAGAATAATACGTGATCCCCAAAAGTTGTAGAAGTCTTCTCTTTTATAGCTCCTCTTGTTCCAAAATTAGGTCCAAGTCTTCAAAGTCCATTAGATAAAAATCCACGTGGCCCAAAAGCGAGAAAAACCCATGTAGAAACTCTGCCAAAAACATTGCCTGAAATGGCCGGAGGTTGGCCGGAAAAGTATCCGGAATAGTGTCTCCGGTTACCGGCAAAGTCTGCCCGGTCACCGGTCAAACGGGTCAAGTCGTCGAGTCAACTCAGTCAAAGTCATGAGTCAACTCGGTCAAAGTCAGACCGAGTCAGAGGCTGAGTCAGACAACTCAGCTGAATCAGAGGCTAACTGGTCTGACTTGTCAGGCCACAGTCTAGCACAAGCCAGAACTTTGTGTTGCACAATGATTGTGCAGCACTGCTACACTGCCAGCCATATCTCCTGCTGTACAATCATTGTGCAGCACTCCATTTGATCTTCCCTGTAACTTCAATTCAGGTGAAGTTACACACTTCACAGCTCAGGCCAACTCTGAATTTCACCACCATCGCAAAGCCGAATGCAATACCTACATCTTCACTTACACAACATCAACCCATTTCCAACTACACCCATGGCATTCATCTGCAACAACCACCAGCTGCTCCATTGCATAACATCAATCCACCTCAGCTGCAATGTGAACTCCAGCCAATTGGAATTCCAACAGCAGCAACCTGTAACTTCATCCACAGCTTACACTCATAGACCCGCAACAGCTGAAACTCAACTCAACCATCACCCTGTAATAACATCATTCAGTTGCAAATCCACCAACACCTAGGAGCAGCATCTGCATCACCATCACTCCTCCAATCTCACTACCAGAACCTCACATTATACTTGAGCACTACCCTTCTTTCAGCTTCAGTGTCACCAGCAAACACCATCTGCAACTTATCACAGTTCCCATGTTTATGTTGGTCTCATAATCTTCAATATAACCATGAATCGATGGCCACCAGAGTTCCTCCCTGTCCTAAACATTCATCTAAACCCAGAAGTCCAGTAAACTCAGCCACCAACAAGCTCCATCTTTGTCTCAATTACCAGCTCTGCAACTAATTGCAGTAGCAATTTGAACTGCAACTGCTTATGAGCCAACACCAGATCCATTAATTCATACCCATGAACATCTTCCATCTCCATCTAAATCTCAAAAGCAGCTTCAACACACAGGAACCCTAATTTATGTTTCTCATAGATCGACAACATCAACTGAGCAACCACAACTCAATTTCTTCCATGTTTCTCTTCGAACTCGATCTGCAATCAACACAGAACATCATAGATTCACTCAACTCGAATACCCATTCTTCTGATTCTTCAATGGCTCAATCATCTCATCCAATTCTATTTTAACTTCTCAATAGATTAAACCCTAATTCATCTCAGATGTCTTCTCTCAACCTCATACCAGAAGCAACAACTCATTTCACTAACACCAATTTCATCTCTGAATCCGAGTTCTCTGAGTTTTATCTGTGCCGCCATTGTTCAGGTGGAGAAGAGAAAGAGAACCAATTATGAGAAAATGATTTTTTTCTCTGAAGTTTAGGTTTTCTGTAAGAATTGAGGTTGGATGTAACCACCCCAGCTCTGAGAACCCCAGAGTCTAAGCACCCAACATTTAGATTCAGGCCACCAAATGACAACCCTTTATCCTCCAGTATGCTCCCGATAATGCTTTCCTGTGCAACCACGATTCCTCCCTCTTACTTCTAGGATGAATGCTCCTTTCTTATCTTGAATTCTTTCACCAACAGCATCCGCCTCTTACTTCTCAGATTCACTTTCTCTCTTCAATTTCAATTCATCACTAAAGCTGTCGCATTTTTCAGAAAGATAATTTTCATCACTAAAACTGACATGCTTTTCAGACATAGATGAAAAAAATAAAACAAATCATGAGAAGTAGTTCGCCTCCAACAACATTTGTATCTTTTTGCCTTGTTCTCCTTCTTTTGTTCCAAATGACTCCAAAGTACCTAAATACTCAAAAACAAATATAAGAAACATAATTTACAAGAAAACTTAGCAAAGAAAGCATAAATACTAGATATAAAATTAGGTGTTTTAGACACCTATCATACGCGTACCGGTATGTGTACAAGGTTCACAGACTTTCACTAAACCAACCGGTACGCATACGGGTATGCATACTATTGTTCCCGGACTTGGATTACATATATGCAAGTACCCATACTATGCTTATATACAATTGTTCTAAACTCCATTTCAATCATTGAAACATTCTCGAAAGACGACAATAGCTGTCTCACACAAACTATTAGCTTCAAAGCAATTTTCAAGTGATTGAATGATCAATACGAAACATTCCGAGTCTACATCAAATGACTGTCTCACACAAATCATGTAAGATGTTACAAGGAGATTTTCACATGATCATCTTTTGACTTTCGTCAAGAATATAAGATGAACTTGGTTAAAGTGAAAGCTTACCAACACATATTTCGAGAAATATGTAAGCGAGTTAAACTCAGCTCGAAATATCAAATGTGCATAATTGAGGTCTATATAACTATACGAATTTTGTCTCAAATAGGAGATAGAGTAGATAGAATTTTGAGTGATAGATGAGCTCAAGTCTCCACATACCTTTTGTTGATGAAGTTTCACAAGCTTCCCTTAGTAGTTCTTCATCTTCAATCGATGAACATCGTGAAGTCTAATGCTCAACTACACTTTCTATCCTAATACGAGACTTAGCTATAAGTAGACTAGTAATCAAGACTTATAGTTTTGGCAACTAAACTTAAAAAACAATCTTGAGATAGCAACGATTGCGAGTTCGACCGAGAAGTGCTCTAACAATCTCCCCCTTTGTCAATTTTAGTGACAAAACTATCCACACATATCGATTACAAAATAAATAAACTTTGTATCTCTCAATCCAAATGTTTGATTTCCTTGGTTCTTCAACATTACTCGAAATCTTCGTCACTTCCAAGTACTCCAGTGATTCTGAACGTGTTCAACTCAGCATCATTGTTGTTGAAGATCTGTAGCTATAACAATGAGAAAACAGTTGCTCTCAATCATTGTTATACAGTGTCGTAGTACTATTACACAACATCAAAGTCCAATTGTATCACAACTTTGACAAAAATACTATGGTGATATGTATCATTCCCCCTTAGTCAATACTTCATCTCACATGAACACCACTCCCCTTTACATAATAATCCTTAAACCATATGTATTTGTAGTGTGAACTACATATTAATTCTCCCCCTTTTTATCAATATAAATTGGCAAAGGTACGAAAATTAGTGGGATCCTAATAAAATTTCCATAGATATACTTCATGACCAAAAGAGAACATATCAACTGTTTTCGATGATTTCACATAGCCGAAACTAGTGTATTCATCAAGGAGTTTATAAAGATACAAGAAAACTCCTACAATATTCCACAGCCGCACTCCCCACAAAGATTTTGCAATTAAGCACAAGTTCAAATAAGAACTCTCCCCCATAAAATGTCATTCCCGAAAGAACAACAAGAGCGACCTTACTTTCATAAGAAAAGAAGGATTTCTTTGGACATTAACAAATCACATGAAACATGAATTTGTATATAAAATACTCAATTAAATTAACCACAAGAGAACCCACGATTAATTTAATCGGAAATGCTCACATAAGAGAACTTATGGAGCCGCACAATATTTGCACAAGGATGTGGATCAGGGAAAGACCAATACTGTGGAATATTCAAAGATTTATTCTATTTTTCATTAATATTTGCATAGAGACGTATAATAGACTTAATATTTGTAGACAAAAATTCATCCTATCTTCCATCAATATTTGCATAATGACATAATAGGCTTAACTTTTGTTGTCAAAAGTTCATTCTATCTTTTATCAATAAAGACATATGTTAGACTTAAATTTTGAGCAAATATGGGACAATCATAGTTCACGGATGCAAACACACATATCCCATAACAAGTTGCAATATATAAAACCATAAAAATTAATACTGCAAAATCAGCTTCCAAATAAACTTTAGAATTTAAATAAATAAATCTAAAAACATTGCAAGATGAAAATCGTTGGAAATAGCTATGTGTACTCACAATAATTGTTATTCCAAACCCTAGTTATCCTTCTTAAAACAAAAGAATAAATTATCAACGAAGTTTCCTAGACATTAAAGCCTCTGAAAAATTCTTTATCATCCCCAACTCCTTGTCGTCAATAGCCATATGAGCATAAAGTTCATGAAGAAAGGAGTCAATTCCAATAAACCTTCTAGACTGATGTCGAACCAAGGCCTTCTGGATTTCGAGAGTCCTTAAAACAATAGCCTTTATTTGTTGAATCTCCTTTCTTGTTTCCTTCAACTCTTCAAAAGATGGAAAAATTCCAAAAAGGTGAAAACAAGACCAAAAAGAAGGAAAAATAATAAAAATCCTTTTCTCTTTTCCTAAAGCCTGAAGTGTGCAAACTCTTGTCTCTTTTTGAACCAGGCACATGAGACAAGATACACAACCAACACATTTAATCTGTATTGGGGTGAACAATAATCTGTCCACCATAACCTTCTTGAATGGAATTCTTAGAACCCTTAGACGATTTCTGAACAAGTTTGAGCTTGTTTGCTAATCAATTTGCTCTTCGTTGAATTTTGTTGACATATCTTATCTTATGTTTGTACTTGAAACATTTGTAGAGTTCATGACCCTTGAGATTACAATAAGAACATGTCAATGTGGAGGATAGTTCAGACGTCATGGCTCTTCAGGATGCTAGACAAATAATAGAACCTGAAAGGTTAGAAACAGAATTTCCAGTAGACGAAGAGAACTCCATTTTATCCTACAAGATGGTTGAAGTTTCTCCCAGAAGAATATCAAGATTGATTTACGTATTGCTACAATTATCAAAATCAATATTTTCATAGAGGAGTGCAACACTTGATTTTTTGTTTTCATTAGAATCATGGTGATCAGACATTCCATCAAGAGTTGCAGCAAGACCTTTGTTTCCAGTGTAATTTCTACGATTTGGAAACTCATTTGCAAAATAACCAAAGTCGTTACACTTAAAGCACTGTGGCATATCCTCGTCATCAGTATCGTCAGTATCCCTGTTTTTAGGAGGAATACGATTATGAGCTTTTGAAAAAGCGGGGGTCTAACAACCACACCCAATATTTCGATTAGCAATCTGTATGAACTAACTCCAATATACTTTTAAGAGAATCAAATAGACAGTCAGACTCAATCTTAATAAAAGTATATCAAATATTTATATCTCTATTTCTCGATTCAACACTTAATCAAGCAAATAGAAATCTGCGAGTCTAATTGAATACTAGAGAAATCACTTGAATGGTACCAAAGACCAATATTCAAGTATCAGTCAATTTCAATCAACAACCAAAGGTTGTATTTCCCAATTGATTGATTCAACGCACAACCTGTGATATTTCAATTATATAACAAAATATAAGCGGAAAAGAAATAACACAGATAACAGAAGTTTTGTTAACGAGGAAACCACAAATGTAGAAAAACCTCGGGACCTAGTCCAGATTGAACACACATTGTATTAAGCCTCTACAGACACTAGCCTACTGCAAACTAACTTCGGTCTGGACTGTAGTTGAACCCCAATCAATATTACACTGATCCAAGATACAGTTGCGCTCCTTACGTGTATGATCCCAGCAGGATACTACGCATTTGATTCCCTTAGCTGATCTCCCCCACAACTAAGAGTTACTACGACCCAAAGTCGAAGACTTTAATAAATAAATCTGTATCACACAGAAAAGTCTACGGTAATAGATAAATCTGTCTCCCACAGAAATACCTACGAGTTTTTGTTCCGTCTTTTGATAAATCAAGGTGAACATGAACCAATTGATAACCCGGACTTATATTCCCGAAGAACAGCCTTGTATTATCAATCACCTCACAATAATCTTAATCGACTAGCGAAAGAAGATATTGCCGAATCACAAACGATGAGACGAAGATGTTTGTGACTTCTTTTATATCTTTCCTATCAGAGAAATCAATCTCAAGCCAATCCATACAATTATACTTTGTACGATAGAAACAGCAAGATCAAATCACACAACTACGAGAAATTATTATCGGTCTGGCTTCACAATCCCAATGAAGTCTTCAAGTCGTTAACCTACAGGGTCTCGATAGAAACCTAAGGTTAAAGGAGAATTGACTCTAGCTAATACAACTAGTATCACACAGGAGTTGTGGGGATTAGGTTTCCCAGTTGCTAGAGTTCTCCCTTATATAGTCTTTCAAATTAGGGTTTGCAATCAATGTTAGCTTAGTAACAAAGCACTCAATATTCATCGCTAGATGAAAACCTAATTAGATTCAAGCTAATATCTTTCAACTGTTAGATCGAAACTTAGCTTGTTACATACAAATGAAATGCACGTTTATATAGGTTTTGTGTAACCGTACCCAAACATGTACATCTAGTTGGTTCAACAGTAGTTAACCAAATGGTTAGCCATATGAGCACTTTCATATCAACCACATTCTTCTTTACCACAACTAGTTCAAATGACTCAAATGAACTAGTTAGAGAGTTGTTCAATTGCTTAGATCTTTATAATAGACACAATTGAAACAAAAACGATTTGATTCACTCGAATCGATTCATGAACTTTATAGCCACGGTTTGTAAACTTGCATTCCTTAGTTTATATAAGTTTAAGTTCACGAATAGTCGTTTTTAGAAAATAACCAACTTAAGTACGCGGACTGGTACGCGGACTTAAGTACCCGGAATAAGTTTGTTTTCAATTAACAAGCTCCAGCAGAAATTTTCGGGATGAGAACCTCCGACAGTACGCGGACTGGGTACGCGGACTCTAGTTCCGGTTTTCCTGAGCAACAAAGTACGCATACTTTGGTTCAAAGAATACGGACTTATACATGTATGGGTTACCACACAATGATTATATCCAACCATGGTTATATAATCTAAACTATCATTTCAATCATTGAAACATTCTTAGAGGATGTTATATAGTTGTTGTTCACAAACCATTTTTCGTCAAAGCTATTTTCAAGTGATTGAAACTTAACATGACTTTCATCACTAGTAAAGATGAACTTGGCCAAAGCGAAAGCTTACCAACACATATTTCGAGAAATATATAAGCGAGATAAACTCGACTCGAAATAACAAATGTGTATAATCAAAGTCTATATAGCAAAACGACTTTTGTCTCAAGATAGGAGATAGAGTAGATAGACTTTTGAGTGATAGATAAGTTCAAGTCTCCACATACCTTTTAGTCGATGAAGTTCCACCAGTTCCTTGAGTAGTTCTTCGTCTTTGTATGATGATCGCCATGGAGTCTTGAGCATAACTATACTTTCTATCCTAGTCCGAGACTTAGCTATAAGTAGACTAGAAATCAAGACTTATAGTTTTGATCACTAACATTGACAAACATGCTTGAGATAGCAACGCATGCAAGTTCGACCGAGCAGTGCTCTAACAGCTTTAACTGATGACTTAGGTTTATCTCTAGTGAACCCTTTACTTCTCTTCAAAAGAAGATCTCTAAAATATCTAGTGATCAAAGAGACTGAATTGTCAAGATCTTCATCTGATGAATCAGTCTCAGAAGGATCATCTTCATAGATGCCAACACTTTTACTTTTATCAAGTAATTTAGTGTTCTTTTGTGCTTTGAAAGCAATATCCTTTCCAGATTTGGATACATGCTCATGATCAAAGATCTTTAACTTCCCAACTAGTATTTGTAGAAAGCACATCAAGGTTATTTCCTTCGACGATGGCATGTTTCTTAGAATCGTATCTAGATGGCAATGATCTGAGAATTTTCATCACAATTTCCTTTTCAGGAATAGTCTTACCCAACGCAAAAGATGCATTAACAATTTCGGAAACTTTGTGATTAAACTCATTAAATGAATCTTCATCTGCCATACAAAGGTTTTCCCAATCAGAATTTAGGTTTTGAAGCCTAGCTTCTTTTCACAGGTATTCCCTTCAAATACGGTTTCTAAGATATCCCAAGCATCTTTAGACCGAGTACACGTAGTCACATGGTGCTGAAGATCTGGGGTAATGGCATGGATGATTGTATTCAATCTGTCAGAATTTTGCTTTGCAGCAAGAATCTCGACAACATCATAATCATCAATATCGTTTGGAACAGTTACAGTGCCTATTGTAACAACCGGAGGATCATAGCCATTAACAACGTAAACCCATGATTGAAAATCACGCGCTTTAAGAAAGGCACGCATAGCAATTTTCCACCCTAAGTAATTAGAGCCATCGACGACTGGCGGTACATTTATAGAGATAGCACTTCTGTCCATAGAGTCGGATCGCTAGAAACACAGACTTATAAGGTATTAAACATGTTTGCCTGCTCTGATATCAATTGAAAAAGCGGGGGTCTAATAAACACCCAATATTTTTCTTAGGAATCTGTATGGAGCGATTGAATATAAGAAATAAATTGGACGGTATCGAAAACCAATATCCAAGTGTCAATCAATTTAATCAATAACCAAAGGTTGGATTCACAATTGATTGAACTTAAGCACAACTTGTGATATTTCAATTATATAAACAAATATAATGTGGAAAATAAATAACACAGACACCATATGTTTTGTTAATGAGGAAACCGCAAATGCAGAAAAACCCAGGGACCTAGTCCATATTTGAACACCACACTGTATTAAGCCGCTACAGACACTAGCCTACTCCAAGTTAACTTCGGACAGGAATGTAGTTGAGCCCTAACCAATCTCACACTGATCAAAGTACAGTCGCGTTCCTTAGCCTCTAGAACCACGGCGGATTCTGCGCACTTGATTCCCTTAGCTGATCTCATCCACAACTAAGAGTTGCTACGACCCAAAGTCGAAGACTTGATAAACCAATCTGTTTCACACAGAAAAGTCTATTGAATAGATAAATCTGTCTCCCACAGATAAACCTATGAGTTTTTTTTCGTCTTTTGATAAATCAATTTGAACAGGAACCAATTGATATACCAGACTTATATTCCCGAAGAACAACCTAGAAATATCAATCACCTCACAATAATCTTAATCGTATGGTAGAGAAACAAGATATTGTGGAATCACAAACGATGAGACGAAGATGTTTGTGACTACTTTTTATCTTGCCTATCGGAGATTAAATCTCGAGCAAATCTTCGAGAAGATAATACTCACTCACGATAGAAAACAGCAAGATCAGAACACGCAACTACAGAGAAAATAGTTGGGTCTGGCTTCACAATCCCAATGAAGTCTTCAAGTCGTTAACCTACAGGGTTTCATTAAAATCCTAAGGTTAAAGGAGAATCGACTCTAGTCGCAACTAATATCACACATGAGGTATGGGGATTAGGTTTCCCAGTTGCTAGAGTTCTCCTTTATATAGTCTTCAAATCAGGGTTTGCAATCAATGCTACCTTGATAACAAAGCATTCAATATTCACCGTTAGATGAAAACCTGATTAGACTCAAGCTAATATCTTTCAACCGTTAGATCGAACTTAGATTGTTATACACAAATGAAAAGTGACTTCATTTAGATATGAGTAACCGTACCCAAACGTGTACACCTTGTTGGCTCAACAATAGTTAACCAAAGTTAGCCATATGAACACTTTGATATCAACTTCATTCATCTTAACCATAACTAGTTCGAATAACTCAAATGAAACTAGTTATAGAGTTGTTCAATTTTTTATATTCTCATAGAAGTATACAAGACACAATTGAAGCAAAATCGATTTTGATTCACTCGAATCAAGTCACGAATATTATATCCACGGTTTGCAAAAGATTGCATTCCTTATTATATAATAAATGTATTAGTTCATGAACAAATCGATTTTAGAACTTAACTTACTCAAGTATGCATACGGGTACGCATACCTAAGTACCCGGACTAAGTTTGGATTCGCCAGTATACGAACGGGTACGCATACCTTCCAAACTCAGCAGAAATCCCCGTACTTGAACCTCACGCCAGTACATGTACCGATATGCGTACAAGGTTCCCGGACTTTCACTAAACCAACCAGTACGATGTAGCGCCCCCTAAGCTAGCAGCTGACTAATCCAGAAGATTAACTAAAAAAATGAAGCACTAACGATCTAAAACATCTAATTAAACACTAAGAAAGAAGTTCTAAACAAAGGTTAACCTGAATCTAAAACCTCTCTGAAACAAATACAGGAAATCCTCTCGTATGATACATATTCGTAGTGAGTTGGTTTACAAATAGAATATAAACACAAAATAAACATATGCGGAAACTAACCAACTAACAAAACCAACTCCTCGAAGCTTTCAACGCCACGTGCACACCTTGATCGACTCTGAACTTTGACTTGACGTGGACTGTTAGTTGACCTTTGACCGTCAGTTTTACCGTTAGTGACTGTTAGTTAACTAGAATGGACCTTATTTTCCTAGATTGATGTTTTGGACCTCTTATGGTCTAAATTAGTTTTTGATTCCTTCTACAAAGTTGTAGATAATCATAAGACATAGCTAATGGATTGTAGAACCAATCTAATTTGGATTAGTAAACTTTAGATATGCTAAAGATAGATAAAGGTGTAGAACCATATGTGATCTTAGAACTATTAGATAATTCACTTAACCTATAACAGAGATTTGTATGAGACTATGTTATGAGCCTCATGTGAGCCTTTTGGCTAATCTCTTAGAGTGCTTGTGTGATTAACAATTAGTCGTTATTAACAACGCCATACTATGCTTATATCCAATAGTTCTAAATTCCATTTCAATCATTGAAACATTCTCGGAAGACGACAATAGCTGTCTCACACAAAATATTAGCTTCAAAGCAATTTTCAAGTGATCGAATGATCAATACGAAACATTCAGAGTCTACATAAAATGACTGTCTCACACAAATCATGTAAGATGTTACAAGGAGATTTTCACATGATCATCTTTTGACTTTCGTCAAGAATATAAGATGAACTTGGTTAAAGAGAAATCTTACCAACACATATTTCGAGAAATATGTAAGCGAGTTAAATTCAGCTCGAAATATCAAATGTGCATAACTGAAGTCTATGTATCTATACGACTTTTGACTCAAATAGGAGATAAAGTAGATATACTTTTGAGTGATAGATGAGTTCAAGTCTCCATATACCTTTTGTTGATGAAGTTCCACAAGCTCCCCTTAGTAGTTCTTCGTCTTCAATCGATGAACACCGTGAAGTCTAATGCTCAACTATACTTTATATCCTAATCCGAGACTTAGCTATAAGTAGACTAGAAATCAAGACTTATACTTTTGGCAACTAAACTTGACAAACAAGCTAGAGATAGCAACGCTTGCGAGTTCGACCGAATAATGCTCTAACAGACATGAAAATTGATGTTCACTCTCAACTGAGTAGCATGAATTTACCGAAGTGCTATCATTAAGATGTGCATGAAGATACTCAATCAGAGGTGTGCAAGCTGTGCTGCTATCTGAGATAAAAATTAGTGATTTTGTACCAACGTGCAAAATTCACCAAAATTAATAGATTTTGTGTCAGCTCACAAAGTTCAATTTTCTGACCTAATTTTATCAATTTACAAAAAATTAGGTTTTGGCCTTAAACTGAGCCTGCATAATATCTCGATCCCTATTGGTCGAGACTAAACCTAGACAAACTAGGAAATCGGTCCATCATGGAACTAGTAGGAGCAGAGTCCTACCAAAAGTTGGAAAGTAGCGAAAGGAGACGTGACCATGCAACTTGGTCGGTCAGGTTGCCCTAGCTGGCGCCTCCCATCACCAACCGTCCTTGCCTCATATTGTTGTCCGCCAGCCCCTCTTTCCTATGGCCAATCACGTCGCTTCTATGCTGCAAGCTCCTCTTTTCTATTGGCCAATCACATCGCTTCTATGCTGCAAGCTCCACTTTTCTATTGGCCGATCACATCGTTTTTACGCTGCAAGCTCCTTTTTTCTATTGGCCAATCATATCGCTTCTACGCTGCAAGCTCCTCTTTTCTATTGGCCAATCACATCGCTTCTACGCTGCAATCTCCTCTTTTCTATTGGCCAATCACATCGCTTCTACACTGCAATCTCCTCTTTTCTATTGTCCAATCACATCGCTTCTATGCTTCAAGCTATTATTTCCTATCGGTCAATAACATCGCTTCTACGCTGCAAGCTCCGCTCCCACCAATCAGATCGCTTTAACTAGGTTGAAAGACATCCAAAAGGTCACCCAAGGTTGGTCGAACATCTGGGAGAAACTCGTAAAGAATCTGGTCATGATATGTACGTCAAAAGTTTCATATGGATGTGTAGTATAACATAATAAAAAAATCACATCAATCAGATTAACGAGCTAAAAGATACAGCTCAAAAGGTGATCTAGGTCATGGATGAAACTAACAGAATTCCTCCTGAATTCTTCTTCAGTTTTTACTGTCGGGTTGTTTTCACCTCCTAAACAAACTCAAAACATGAATATTTCCGCGGTGGAAGATAGGAAATTCTTTTCTGATAAGAATGGAGGGTCGGTTCCTCAAAATCCGAGTTCATATGAGAATTCTGCAACAGTTTTCGTGAGGGTCTCACATCTGAATTTTCTGATTGTGAAATTTCACAAATTAAACATAAACTGCCGCAAATCATCTCAACCATCCAACTTGGCTAGCTGATTTAATCGGATTAGATCTAATTTGGGTCGACCAATGGGATGTCATAATGGCTGTCGGCCATCCTCCTCCTATGAGGATCGACCACCTCATCTTTAACCTACACGAATATCTTCTGGCAGCTACTCAAAGATGGCCGACCGCGCCTCTTTTAAGACTGTGAATTCCATGACTAACCAAAACAAGCTCTATATATCGATGTTTCATATGCATCGATTATTTTGAGTTGCTTGCTTAAAAGCGATGCTTTACAAGCATCAATTGCGAACGGTATTTTATAAATACTGATTTCACAAATAGTTTAATTATTTAACCTAAATGCATTGCATGCTATTTTTTGCGCCAAGTCTCACGACTTGACTTGTCACATATGACTACTTGCCGCCTAGCTTGCGCGTGATTGGATGAAATAATTAGGTCTTGCAAGCAAGATCCACTCAGCAACTACCATGTAGGACTTGTTCCATTTCTATGTAACTTGCTCCATATTTCTAAAATACTCGAGACATCAAACATGTCATAAACTGGGGGATGTTCATCAGGGTATTGGGTGCAAGGGCCAAGTTGATGGAGCTTTATCGCTTGCACAAACCTGACATAATCTGTATTGCGGAACCAAAAGTTTTTTGCACTACACGTTTTGTTAGAAGTTTAAGATTGGATGATTTTTGTGAGGATGTTATTACTAATGAAGTTGGCGGGGAAAAAGTTAATATTTGGGTTATGTGGAAATTTCTTTTGCCAGGCCAGGTATTATTTCTTCTTCTAAGCAAGCAATTTCTTTAAATTTTAATGGAGATTACATTATGCCTGTTCATGCTTCTTTTGACCCGGTAGCACGAAAATCACTTTGGCGTCAGTTGGGATTGGGTTTTATATCTATTCATTGGTTGGTGTTGGGTGATTTTAATTGTGTTCTACGCTTGGAGGAAAAGAAGGGTGGTAATCCAATCAAAGATGTTTATATGAATGAGTTTAGAAGTTGGATCTCTGATAATGGACTGGTGGAGGCGGATACTATTGGGAAAAAATATACGTGGTCTAACTGTCGGAGTGGAAATCGAAGAATTATCTCTAAGAATGATAGAGTAGTTGTGAATGATGCCTGGCTCTATAAATATGTAAATTGGAGGTGTAAGGTTTTGCCTAGGATTTGTTCAGATCATTCCCCTATTTTTGGGTTTGCTTTTGAAAATCCAAGGCCGGCTAGGGCGCCTTTAAGAATTCAAAAGATGTGGCTATGTCATCCGGGTTTTATGAATTTCGTCTGCTAAATTGAAAAGGTTGAAGGAAGTGTTGAAGATTTGGAATAGAACGGTTTTTGGTGATGTGCAATTTCGTTTGAAGCAAGCTGAATTAAGGCTAGAAACCGAGAATGATCTACTTGATTATGATCCGGCGAATGAGTTTCAGTTTACAAAGGTGGCGGATGCTAAGAAAACTGTGGACGACGTGAGAACGGAGTTAACAGTGATGCTTAAGATGAAATGGAGAGTTACTTGGTTGGAAGATGGTGACCAAAACACTCGTTTTTTTTTCATAATAGCACTCGTATGCGAAGGAGCCCAAATATCATTTAGGAACTATAAATTTTAACTAACACTACTTTGTTTTTGCAGGATGAAATTAAGGATTATATTGTCAATCATTACATGGACAAATTCAATGGTGGCAAGGTTTTTATTGATCCAAAGTTGTTTGAAATTGAACATGAAAGCATCACGGCCAATGAGTGTGCTCTTATGTATTTTATCCGACTTTGGAGGAGATCAAAGAATCTGTCTTCGATCTGGGAGCTGATTTTGCGCCTGGCCCAGATGGCTTTTCAGGCTCTTTCTATAGACAATGTTGGGATATCATCTCGAGTGATCTTTTTACTGCCATTGCAAATTGTTGGGTTATGCGGAAAATTCCCAATGGCATTAATTCTAGTTTTATTGTACTTATTCCTAAAAACAATAAGTCTGATGCTATAAAGGATTATAGGTCGATTGGTTTGAGCAATTGTTTCTTTAAAATCATTACTAAGATTATGGCTACTAGGCTTGGTACGGTGCTGAACAAGTTTATTTCTGAAGAGAAAGTGGCGTTTATGAAGGGGAGGAACATTCATGAGAATATAGCCTTGGCGTCTGAGTTAGTCAATGAGATAAATACGCCAAGGAAACATGGAAATGTAGGCCTGAAGTTGGACATTGCACAAGCTTTTGATAGAGTGAGTTGGGATTTTATTGATGAGGTTTTTCGACAATATGGGTTTTCTGAAAACTGGTGTTCTTGGATTCTTAGCATTCTTAACTCAGCTCGATCGGATTTCTGTTATGATAAATGGTAGCCCTGAAGGATTTTTTAGTATCTCCAGAGGTTTGCGCCAAGGTGATCCTATTTCGCCTTTGATTTTTGTGCTTATTGAAGATATTTTAAGTCGCAATCTCTCTAAATTGTTTGCTATACGAAGCATGCATTTTATGGTTAGAAAGAAAGGTGTGGCGCCAATACACCTCCTTTTTGCAGATGATATACTTGTTTTTTGTAGGGGCAATCTTCATAGCCTGCAAAATTTAAAGAGTTTGCTCAATGTATGAAGCGGCATCTGTCCAAAGCGTTAATTATACCAAGAGTAAATTTTACTATGGAGGTGATAGGGACTCACGAGCTATTGCTATTTCAAATTATTTGGGCATGGATAGAGCTTATTCCCGGATAGATATTTTGGGAATTCAGTTGAAGCCTGGCATTGTTCACCACATTCATGTTAGGCAAGTGGTGGAGAGGATTATGGACAAGTTGGCCGGTTGGAAGGGTAAGCTTCTCTCTTTTCAAGCTAGACTTGTTCTGATTAGATCGGTAATTTCTAGCTATGTTATTCATTCTATGGTTGTGTACAAGTGGCCTTGTAATATTTATTAAGCAGGTGGAAAGGTCCATTAGGAATTTTCTTTGGTCTGGCGATGCTGAGAAGCGTAAGTATTTTACGGTTTATGATAGCCTATGTTGCTCAAGGCGTGAAGGTGGCCTATGTATTAAGAAGTTGTTGGATGTCAACAAGGCCATGCTTATGAAGTTGTGGGTTACTATCTGTGACTCAAATAAGATTTGGGCCAGATTTTTGAGGGCAAAATACTTCAAAATAAATGGTAATTTAATTGATCATAAACTGATTTCTTCGGTTTTCCCGAGAATCAGATTGGTTTACAATTTTGTGCAAAAGCATACACGATCAATTATAGGCAATGACGCTAATACTTCCTTATTCTTTGATAATTGGTGTGGTGATTTTTTTATTGCAAAGAGGCTTGGCATCACTTCCAAAGGTCCTAATGATTTTAAGACCAAGGTGAGTGGTGTGGTATTATTGTTGATGGCGCTTGGGTGATTCCTCAGTACACGAGGGAGTTGATGATTTGGTGCAACGTTGATGTGGAAAATTTACCAATTATTGCTGCTGGTGAAGATTATAAGATTTGGGATTTAGATAGCAAAGGCGTTTTCTCGGTTAAGTCTGCAAAGGCTGCTATTAGAACGCCTATTGAGGTGGAGCCTAGTGCCGCTTTGTTTACTAGGTCTGTTGTGCATACAACTTTGAGTGTACAATACTGGAAGGTTTGGGCAAAGGAATGTTGTGCAAGTGAAGATAATATTATCAAGAAGACTGGTAGGAGCATGCCTATGATGTGTCGTCTGTGTAGAAAAAGTTGCGAGACTATTAGCCATATTACTTGGCATTGCAGGTTTGCTAGGAAAATTTGGGCTTGGGTGGCAAATATTTTTAACCTGCAACCGAATGAGGATTTGGTGGACTCGTACAAGGATGCAAAAGGCCGAAGCAGAATGATAAAAGATCTGTGGTTGGTTGCTAATCTTGAAATTTTCACGGAACTATGAAAGTTGCGTAATAAAGTCTTTTTTGAGGATGTGACGGTGCAGTGGCTCGGTTTTAAAGGAAGAGTCTATCAGGTAACTCGAGATAACTCAATCAGAGTGAAGGGACATATGTTTAACAATATTGAAGAGTTGTGCATCCTGAATTATTTTAAGGTGCAACACAGAACGTGCAGAGTTTCTTCTCCAATTGAGGTTAGTTGGTCTCCTCCTAACCAAGATGAAATTATGATTTGTTGTGATGGCGCCTCACTTGGAAATCCAGGCCAAGCTGGTGCTGGTGTTACTTTTCGTGATGTCAATGCTGCAGTGTTTGGCGTTTTTTGTGTTGGCCTTGGTTGGCAAACTAATTATTATGCGAAAGTGTGTGCTGTAATTTATGGGGTGATGCTAGCCAAGAGGTGGAATGTGAAGAATATTTGTGTTCAATCAGACCATATGAGTTGCACTCAAGCTTTTCAGAAGGTTCAGCTTCCTTGGCAGTTAATGCCGAAGTGGAGATTAGCGAAGGAATTTTACACTAATATTCGTTACATTCATAGTTATAGGGAAGAAAATTTTTCTGTTGATGCTTTGTCCAAGCAAGCTTGTTTGCTGGCTGAAGATATTTTTGACTTTTATGAGGGTAGGTCAGGTTTTATTCTATCTGTAGAATGGCCTGGCATGGTCTACTACCATTTTAATTAGGCTAGATGAGACGGTGGCCTAACAGCTAGCCTCTACTCTTGCCTAGCCCATGTACAGATTTTGCTTTTTATTTTAATTTTATTGACCGAGTAAAAAAAAGTTCATCAGGGTATTGGTCTGGTGGATTACAGCGTGCGGAGTGCAACACGTCTATTATGAGAAAGTGTCAGGAAAGGCGTACAATTAGTGATAATAGAGAAGTAGTGGGTGTAAAACTGACCAGTCTTCCCTTCATAGTACGGACATGGTTTTCACCACTTTACACGATCCCCACTTCTCCATTACTCAACTACTTCCACTTCCCATGAGATCAGGGTGTTCGACTATGACTTGTATAAATAGATTTTAAATCTATTTCAACCAACAACATTGGTTATCAACGCAATTATTCAGAAATCATCTAGGATTCATAGCTTACGTTTTACAAGCAAATTCTACGTTCTGATACAAGTCATAAAACTACACTTTGCTGAATTCATCATTCTGATCTCAACACCTTCTCTGCTTCCCTCCCTAAGATCAACCCTTCCACTTCATTTTGTGACCGAAGCAAGCCTGTGACGGACATTTCTTGGTTTAGGCCAGAATTGTACATATTGATCTCTCGAATCTAAAGTACTCATGTGCATTACATTTGTTTAGGGTTTAGACTCGTTTCTCATCGACACACCCCAAATTACCATTTTCAGCAGAATTAATTTCTATCCTATTACGACGAGCATAACTATCCTCCCATCCTTGTGATTGTTCACACACATACCAGTCATAAGGTTGTTGATACGTATGAGAACCATAAAATTCCATAGGATATTGATCATATCCAATGAATTGGTTGATTATACCCTTGGTATTGTTGGTAGTTGTCATATTGTTGAGTTTGCTGAAAACCATATCCATTCTTCTAGTATGCTCATTCCATGATCAACAAGTACCTGAAACAAGATTCTGAAAACACGGTTAAAAACCAGAAAATAAGAAAACTAAAACAAATAAGAAACAAGACCAAAAAATAAAAATAGGAAACCGAAAACAAATAACAACCCGCTGTCTCCCCGAGAGTGGCGCCAAAATTTGATGTGGTCGTCTGCACGTCAAAAATAGATACACTTTCTCACTACTCAAAATATATTATGAAGGAAGGGAAAGAAATGATTGTTCCCACAGAGAGGACTAGGATTGTTATATGATTCGGTTTCCTATATAGGACAAGGGGGTTTTCTGATTTTTATTAACTAGAACACAAAAAAAAAAGTTAATAAAGAAATAAAACACGCAAATCAATAAGGTGGGAATATTAGATAAATGTTTCATCTTCAATTATAAACAAGTATTTGAATGAATAATTAGAATTCAAATTTAATCTCTAATTATCAAAAGCTCTAGAGTACCTCATTGTAAGAATGCTCCGCAAATTTCCTAAGATCATCACGCTTACATGTAAAACGACATAAGTATGAATTCTATCTAGAGAATACCCTGACGCCTTGCGCTAATCAAGCTTAATTCCCATGGAGCATTATGATTTATGAAATTAGGCTAATTAATGCAATTGAAATACATTAAGAAAACAATTCAACAAAGGTCAAGTTCTACTTATGATTACAAGAAAGTATCACTACAATCCGTAATCATATCATGCTACTTGTATTCAAGGTTATCGCTCGATGATAAACCCTAAATTAGCTAAAGATTTGGATGTGAGTTCAATCAATTCTAAACTTAACTAAACAAACATTCAATCATATTGTAATACGTCAATCATGCAATTTTTATAAACCGTAGAAAGAGAACAATAATAATGAGAGGAAACAAAATCATCAATCAAATAGCATGTTTGGAAACCCTAAATACATCTAACCAATAAAATAAAACAAGTACTTGTAATAATGGAGTTCATAACAAGAGACAAAGAAGAAATTCATGTTCTAAACCCTAGGAAACAAGTAGTAGAAGTCTCCCTAATGGAGATCTCTAGGTTTGGAGAAAGAATTCTCTGTTTATATGTTTCTCCAAAAGGATACTTGTTCTTAACCCATACATCACCAAAGAATCATCTAAGCCAAATCCTAATTCTCTTACGAAAACTAGCCAAAAAACGTGACTCCAAACTCATATATCCTACGGCCAATTCTTGCATCCGACACATACCCCTTCACGATTCAATGAAACTTTAAGATCCACACTCTAATATCTAAAGTCTGGCATCCTAGGACAGACTAACCGACTCGCCATTCTTGCTGTGTTTTGCACAGTTTCTGCAGTTCTGGAAATCTTGCTTCAGGCCAAGTCCTAGCTCTCCTCTTCTTTTCTGTCCATGGCAGCAACACCTTCTCGGCAACACCACTGCAGATGCATCCAAGCTATCATTTCAGCAGCACCAACTCAACTCATCCTATGACATCTCCTCTGTCATTATCATTTGAATCCACAACAACTACAGCTACAACACCTGCAACAGACCCTCTCTTTCTGTCTAGACCACCACCAATTCCTTCCACGATTGTAACATCTATCAATTCTACAACGTAACTGCACTTCACACACAACTCTAGTCCCATAACCTGCAATACCTCAACCCATTCAACCACACAAAAACAGCATCTACCACCTGCATATCTCGCATCTTCCATTGAACTCAGAATCACCTAAAACAGTTGCAATATCTTCATACATTCACACCAACCCTGTATTGTAATCTCAGTAACCTGCGTCCTCTCAGCTTAATGAGCTCTCAACCTCTCTCGAACTCGAAAACAACAACCAATACCTTCTCCATCTGCATCTCAGCCAACATAAACTACAACGGTCATTAAACCCTAATAAATCCATCAATAGGCAACACTCCAGTCTTCATTTCTCAGCCACAATTATGTGATTCAAACACCAATTCGAAAACCCATCTGCTCATTTCATCACAGAACTTCAATTCCACAGATCCATCGTGTTTGATTCAATCTCTTCTTCATTTATCGCTAATAACACCAGAAACACCAAAATCATCTCCTGTATTCATAATTCACATCATCAGGATGACATGATCAAAACCCCTCTCTTTCTACTCATCTCCTCTCTCGGCTACGGTGAAGTTGGGGAAGAAATGAGAGATCGATTTCTCTTTGATAGATTTAGGGTAAGAGAAATAGGATGACTAAAGGCGCCCATTAATTTGGATAAGGGGAGCCTGAAGTGACAGCCCCAAGTACTGGTTGTCTGTTGCTCTAATAATTCTGTTTTGGACTCGAATGAAACCTTCTTTCCTCGACGCATCAACTCTAAAAGCGATGTATTTGATATTTATGGCGGGTTTGGATGGAGAATTTTAAAGGTGGGATTTATGGGTCCAGGGGATTTGGTGGAATTACGTTTTCCTCGGTACATTTGGTTGCCCAAATCCATGGAATCATGTTTCCCATGGGAAATACTTTTCTAGGAAATCCTCATATGGAGTCCGACCCCTCTCCCTAAGATTTGTTGGGAAACTTCTCAAGGGATTTATAGACCCACCTTTTTCAACTTTAAATGTCATATATATACAATTTTAAGATTCTAAGAAAATGTCAAACAATATACGGACTTTAAAACAAGATAATCTCATCCTAGGAATTTTAACTGAGTTACCAAACACACGAAGGATTCACATGAATCACAGAATTTGTAATCCCATGGGATTATAAATCTTCGAAATTGTGAATTCTGCAGACCAACCCACCATTAGCTTCTTTTTCTATTCTTTCACGCCACACGACTCCGAAACACCTATTAACTCAAAAACAAATACAAGATACATAATTTACAAGAAAAATTTACAAAGAGAGCATAATCAATGTATAGATATCCAGGTGTTTTAGGCATCTATCAGATTGAAAATAGAACTCCAAGATTTTGGATAAACTTCCTTGGAGTTTTCAAGATTTCTTTCCCTAAATTATCCTTTTGGATTTTGTTAAATTCCCCACACATTTTTTCGGAATATTGTAACTACTTTTTTTTTCTCGATAATAATATTTTTATTGATTGCTAAAAATTTACAAAAAGTTTACAAAAGGGAACCCCATAAAGTGGTTTAAAACAAAAAGATACAAAAATTACCATAATTTTGTATTTTTAGCTAAATCTGTAGTAAATTTGTTGGTCATTTTGCATTTGGGTAAGGAAAGGTGGTCTATGATTGTAACTGATGCACTCACCCCTTTGAAGATTTGCACCTTTTTTTGCCATTGTATCTGCAGAGAAGTTCACTTCTCTATAGTTGTGTATAAATCTCCAATCCAAGGCCTTTTCACAGAGTTTCTTCCATCTTGAGATTGCAAACCATGGAACCTGCATTGATCTGAATGCTTTTATTACTGATTATGAGTCTGATCCAAAAATGAGTAGAAAGTGACCATGCTGAATTTCCCACTCTCCTACACATAACACAGCCATGATTTATGCATAAAAATTTGTATCCACTCCTAATCCACCAGACATAGCTATGACACAATCTCCACTGTCATTTCTGCCAATAAATCCAAATCCAGCAACCCCTGGGTTACCCTTGGATGCTCCATCACAGCAGAGTAACAATTAGTTTCGTTCTGGCAGAGAGAAAAACACTTCTCTGATTCTTGACATTTTCACCTTTTTGCATTGTAGACCAAAAATTTTCAACACTTGCAGATCATATACATTGGAGCTTTCATTTTCACTTCACAGTCTGCAATAAATAGCATAATCTTGGTCTTGAACTTATTAGTATTCATCTTCCCATTTTCATAGACACATTTATTCCTTAAGAACCACAATTCTTGAATGGTAATAAAAGCTGCAATTCTCCAAATTTCTTGAACAGCTGGACTTTTTCCTTTAGCAGCTTTGAAAACATCCTCAAATGATTTTGGATTAGTGAAGCAAAATATGTCTCCTAACCATTTCCATGTTATTTCACTATAATCACAATGCCATAATATATGCTCTAAAGTTTCTTCAGCATTTTTGTAGAAAACACATCTTAATGCTAAGCTGAACTTTCTTTTCCTCATTTTTTCATCAGTGGGGAATTCACCTCTAATAAGTATCCACATATTGCTTGAAATATTTGGATGGATGGATGAATTCCATACCTGAGTAGACCACTTCTGTTTTGGATACTTTTTCCTGATACACTCCACTGCTGAAGCTACTGAAAATTCTCCTGTAATTGATCCACGCCATACTCTCTTATCATCTTCATTATTTACAATTGGTAGTTCATTTACTTCAACCATTTCCAGAATTTCACTTGGAATTACCCATTCACCATCCAATAATATATCTGCCACCTTCATGTCAGGGTATTGAAGTATGAAAACATTTTATGGATATAAATCAATAAGAGCTTTTTCTTTAATCCATATATCTTTACCAATTGATATTTTAGCCCCATTCCTCACTAGCGATCTGGTATGTTCATGAACTTCATTTATAACCCATTTCAAACCTGGCCATATGGAAGACTTTTTGTAATACTCAATCCACTCACCCTTTGAGTTTTGGTACTTAGCTTGGAAGTATTTTGCCATTTCACTTGTACCATTTTGGATTCTCCAGTAAAGCTTCATTAATAGAGCTCTATTTATAATTTCTAGTCTTCTTAAGCCCAAACCATCTTCAGAAAGAGGTGAACAAACTGAATCCCATTTGACAGTAATCAATTTTCTTGTTGCTGAGTCACCTGTCCATAAGAAGTTTTTTATGATTCTTTCACTCTCTTTCAGAACTTTTTGTGGCCATCTGTACACAGACATATTGTATATTGGGATACTACAGAGTACAAATTTTACCGGTATTAACCTTTCTTGGAATGAGAGTAACTTTCCAATCCAGCTAGCTAATCTTTCTTGTAGCATCTCCACAAAGCTCCAAACATGCATGGTCTTGATTCTGCCAGGATTTAAGATTACTCCCAGGTACTTATATGGAAAAGATGATAATGCCATGTTGCATTCTGTTGCAATTTGTGTTTTTCTTGTTTTACTTGTTCCTCCTATGAAGCACTTACTTTTCTCAATATTGATGATCTGTCCAGAGGCTGATTGGTAATCTCTGAGTATGCATAAGAGTTTCCTTAAATTTCTTTTATCTCCATTACAAAAGAGAAAAATATCATCTGCAAAAAGAATGTGAGAGGGTTGAACAATTTTTTTGTCACCATTGGAATCAATTTGTGCTCTTGTATTCTATTAGTTAGAATTCTGCTCAAGAGGTCTTCTGCAATTACAAAGAGAAGTGGAGACAATGGGGCTCCTTGTCTTAACCCTCTCCCCACTTGGAAGTACCCCACTGGACCACCATTTAAAAGAACTGAAATTTTTGCAGATTTAAGAAAAGTATGTAACCAAGCAATCCCTTTTTCTGAAAAACCAAAGTGTCTCATGACTTGAAATAGAAACTCCCAGCTTAAGGAGTCATAAGCTTGAGTAATCTCTAGCTTTAAACCCATATTACCACCTATTCTTGGAGTATCCAATTCATTTACTAATTCAGATGCTAATACTATTTGGTCTTGGATGTTTCTCCCCTTAATGAATGCAGCTTGTTGAGGTGAAACATTTTTCTGAATTATCTCCCCTAATCTTGAAGTTATAATCTTTGTAATCACTTTAAAACTAAAATTCATTAGACCAATTGGTCTAAACTGATTTGCTCTTTTAGCATTCTTCACTTTAGGCAGCAGCAACAAGAAATTTGAATTCAATCCAGAAGGGATAAAACTTCTGCTCCAAAAAAATTTAACTGCAGTAACAAACTCCTGACCAATGATTTCCCATTCTTCTCTATAGAACCATCCTGCAAATCCATCAGGACCAAGAGCACTATCTGGATCTAAATCAAATACATCTTTCTTTACTTCTTCATCAGTTGGGATTGTATCTAGCAACAAGTTGTCTTCTTCAGTAACTACTCTTGGTATATCTTTGAAGAAATCTGGATCAGAGTGTACTTCTTGATATTTAAATTTCTTTTCAAAATGTGAAACCAATATATCAGCTATATCATCTTGATTAGCCACTATGCTACCATTAGAATGTTCTAATTCAACAATAGCATTTTTTGCTTGTCTAACTTTTAGGTTCACATGAAAGAATCTGGAATTAGAAGATCCTTCTTTTGGCCACAAAACTCTTGATTTTTGATGAATAATCTGTTTCAGTTGATCTAATAGTACTTCTTGAACTCCCCTTGCTGTTATTAAATTGTTGAGAAGAACTGTATCCAATGGATTTTTATCAGAGATTATAGATGCCTGCAATACTGCTTCTTCTGCTTGTTTAAGCTTTTTTGTTACATCATCAAAAATATTCCAGTTCCATTCTTGTATTTTCTTCTTCAGCCTTTTCAATTTACTCATAAAAATATATCCAGGATTTCAGTTCATTTCTTCTTTCCAAGAGTTTTTAATAATCTGAAGAAAACCAGGATGACTTTTCCAAACCTTCAAAGCTCTAAAAGGAACATTTTTTTGGCTTAGGTATTTCTGCATTAGCTCAATACAAGACACCATGATCATAAATCCCCCTTGCACCCACTTTATAACCCCAACTTGGATAGAGATCAAGCCATTTATCATTTAAAACAACTATGTCCAAGTTGAAAACAATCCTTTTAATTCCAGCTCTATTGTTGCACCAAGAAAATTCCAAACCATTTTTTTGGAGCATGAATTAATCCACAAGTGTTTAAGCAATCATTGAATTCCTGCATTGAGATCCTTAAAGGTTGTAAACCACCAATTTTTTCATCCAATCTTGTAATTGTATTACATTCTCCTATCACAAGCCATGGTTTATTTAAGTTGTTCACATTAACTAGCTTCTCCCACAGACTTCTTCTATTTACAGTTAAGTTTGCTGCATGAACTCCAATTATCAATATACCTCATACATCCACTGTTATTTCTTGTCTTGAATTTGAAACAATTATTGGGGGACTAATTGAGTTACTCCATAGTACCCAGATATTCCCTTTATTCCCTTCACTTGAATTATGAACTATTTTATGATGCATACCTTGCAATTTTAATTTCTTCAAAAAAAAAAAGCAGTAGACCATACTTTTGGTTCTGCTAGAATAGCTAAAAAAGGACAAAAAGAGTTAATCATACTTCTGAGTTTGTATTTAGCTTTTAATCTCCTCAGGCCTCTGATATTCCAAAAAATTACTTTCATTTAGATAATGGAGGGTGAGAAGTTGTAGGACTTCTCTTTCCTTGATTGGTTTTACTGTCTTGACCACTTAAAAATGCAGCTTGTTTTCTGGTGATTCTTGGTGGCTTGATTGTTTTTTGTTTAGCAGGTTCTGCTTTCTTACTCATCTCTTCACCAGTTGTTGTTGGAATTTCTTTTGTACCAGTTGGAACATCAATCTGCTTTGAGCTATTTTCTGCAACTGTAGAGCTTTTCTGAATTGGAGATTTATCTAATTGTATAATAGTTTCCAAAGAAGAAGAAGAAGAAGCTTCAATAATAGATGTAGGAGGTTGCATGTGAATGACATTAGTTGCAGGTGGAGCACTGGATACCATAGTAATAAGTTTATCTACTGACAAACATGGGAAATATTTATAAGAATTTAAAACAGAACTGAATTCTTCATTGTTTCCTTGTAGCACATGAAATCTTCCTGATGAGGAAATTTGTTGGTTCTGAGCTGGTGGTATTATAACATCTATAGTTTTATTATCACTTAATAAAGCTTCATCAATATGATCAATTATATACTCAATATCAGTATCTTTAGAAGGAAAGCAGATATCAAAACCTTTTACTGCAGCAGTATTCTTTGCTCTCCATTGTTTCTTTGGAATCTCAACAGGAACCACTTGAGGTGTTTCTTTAGTATGTCCTTCATTTCTTTTAACTCTGCATTCAGCTACTAAATGACCTATGATCTTGCAGTGGAGGCAAAATTTTGGTCGTTTGGAAATTTAAACAGATTGTTCAATTTTACCATATTTTGATTCAATAATCACTTTACTTGGAATGAATTTAGCTAAGTCCACTTCCACCAACACACTTGCATAGTATCCAACTTCACGTTTTAGAGTTGTTTCATCAACCTTCACTGCTCTGCCAATTTTATTTCCCAATTGTAAGATAATACTTTCCTTCCAATATTCAATACTTAAACCAGGGAAAGTTACCCAAACGAAAGTTGTAGAGGTTTTTTGATTTTCTGTATTAAAATTCGGCTCCCATGCTCTAAGTTTCAGGCTTTGTGACTCAACCATCCAAAGACCCCTCCAAATGAAACTTCTGTCATCTTTATTATCAAGCTTAATTATAAAAAATCCTTTCCTCAGTGGAATCAGTTGTACTAAACCTTTCAAAACCCATTGTTTCTTCAAAATTACTGAAGCTGTTTCAATTTTCAGATTGACAAAATCTACTCTACCTATCAGACTGAATCTCCATTCACTTAAACTATCATCAATAACTTCATCAGAGATGAATAGTGATGGTGTATCCATGATGGATTCTGAATTCTTTGCAAAACTAATATCCCCATATGATTCAATATTTTCTAGGTTAGAAACATTTCGATCTGACATAGAATTTAGTAAAACCAATCGTATTTGAAAGCACCGATCATTTGATCTAATTGAAAATCACCTGAAATAATGAAGAATCACCTGAATTAATGAAGAGAATTAACGTTGAAAACTGGAAAATCTGTGAAAAAAGAACCGATTGGAATATTGTAACTACTCATCTAGTATACGGCAACACAACTTTACAGAAAATCAAATCAAAGGATTTTGCCTTTCCAACTAACAAGTCTGGACTTGAATTTATCAATCACTAGATTACAGAAATTTATCCTGTACTTGTTAGTGACAAATGGAGAACCCCAGTAATTGTCATCAAGAATAACATATTGAACCTTAAGTATGTCAATGGTGATAATGTTAGTGATTTTGTTGCTGAAAAACACACCCCAGGTTTGTTAACGTTAATTAGTTGACCAAACTAAACACTTAAGTTATCAAGGGCCTTAAAAATGTTGTTAGATTGGGAATTGAAGTATAAGATTTGCAAAATATAAGGTAGTAGTATGCAAATAATAGATAACTCACATGTGGAGATTTCTCGCACACTTTTATGCCAGATATAGGCGGGCCTCATATAGTTTCATATGGAACCTCCATACAAAAATAAAGAGGTAGGATGACACAGAGAAACCTTTCCTCAGCCCTCTAGTGGGTATAAGAAACTCACATGGGACTCATTAAGAAGGATATCCATATTAGTGGTGGAAAATCCTTGGATATATCAATCTTTATACCCATAACGCCTTGTTTACTTTGTTTCGTTCTCATTCAATGAATCATCTCATGAGAAACAACAATATTATGTGATATTTGTTTACCTGGAATGATGGCATACTAATAAAGAGATATGATCTTGTATAAATTTATTCTACTTGCTAAGATCTTACATTTAATTTTGTAAGTTGTACTGCGGAGAAAGATTAGTCGGAAGTGGGAAAGTAGGGTTCTGGGTACTATATGAATGGGAGAGACGAAAATGAATTCATATCCTCAATAAGGTACCCATTTTGAAGAAAATAAATTGGACCAAAAGGACCAATTCCTGACCAATTGTTTTTTGAGTACGCTGGAAAATATTTGGTGGGAAACCATTGGAGTCCGGAGCTTTATCACCAACCATGGAGAAAAGAGTGCTCTTCACCTTAATGTAGTTAGGTATGGCAGAAGTTCATTTTCCTCCCCAGTGACTACTCCAGGGATAAATATTTCTGATTTGATCTCATTTCTCTATTTTGTTAGTACTTATTATGGTATTTTATGTGTTTGTAGGTGTTTTTGGAGAAATAAACTTTTGTGGAAAAAAATGGCTCGAAAAGTGATTTTGCATCCCAGAGAAAATTACTAAAGGCATCCTGATAAATTGATAAAGGCATCCAAGAATTGGATAAGGGAAGCGCAAGTTATTATATGCTCGTGTTTTGGATAACCTTCTTTTTCCTTTTTAAATGATTTTTGGGGGGAATATTTCAAACCTGAACTTTGGAGGATATTTGAAAGAGTAAAGACACGAATTTGTTGGTTACCATAACAACAAATAGTTTACATGTTTTGGAAGAAGAAATTTTTTTATTTTCATATCTTCTCACTAAAAAAAGGTAAGAATATATTACGAGAATTGATTGAGTCCAATTTTGTGCACACTCAAAAACAGTTAAAGCATATAATCTGTTTTTTTATATATGTATATTATTTTAATAAAAAATTATTCGTATACTTTTTAGGGGAAAACATATTATAAAGTAAGGATTCGTACAAAGCTTTAGTTGGCAACCTAGCAACAATCTAGGTACCAACCCCCTTTTGAATAGCAACACACTACCAGCATCATTACTAACTAAACAATTCTTCAAACGCTTAAAAAAACAAACAGTATCCTCACTAAGCTCCTACAAAGTAGTGAAAGCTAAAACACCCAAACCATAGCCATGCGAAGCACATTCCTCCAAGTATTTAGTACGCTTACGCAAAATTACTTTCGGAATGGCTTGGCCTGGAATGGAAGCACGTACCCTATCACCAGTGAAGGGTGAGACACCTGTGACATCCATATACACATCTTGGCCATTTTCCCAGTTTAGAACGAGGATGTCAGCAGTACGTAAATCCTTGTTGCTATCTGACAAAAATCCCAAAGCAACTTCTTTGTGTGCAGGTACACCAGATTTGAAACAAATATCCGCAATTACATCACGAACCAAGTCATTGAGGAATTTGACTCCAACATCTTTAGCACAATGGACGCATGATCCCTAAAAATATCCATAAGTCTATTACAACAAGAGCACAAACCATCAACAAACAAGGGGATACCAAGACGGTAACGAACTACCGCTCTGAACTGTCTGGGTCCAAGGCATTGATTTAAACCACTAATGGGAAAATCTTAAAGGTAATATTGAGAATGTTTAATCCGGTTACATTGCCACATAATGAAGTCTATTGCAGATAAAGAAAATTGGACAGGGATTTGCTTCTTAACTGCATCAAATAAGTGACTGCCAAGGAGTACTTAGAACGGGGGGCAGTGTCATCGACGCAATAAGTGGGGAGCAAACCACATGAAGAGCCAACTGATAAGTAGGACCGTTATCTGTTGAGAATAAGTTATCGTATCACCTTCCGCACCGACATAGTCAGATTCTGAGAGGCGAGATAACAGTAAGTGCGAGTGTCTGCCATAGTGTATACACCAAGGCCACCATCTTTGACAGGAAAGGTATCAAATATATGTTGCAAAGGTCCAAACCCCGCTCCATCTCCCGTGATTAAAAGTCCCAGATACTTGAGTAAATGGTCATCAAAAAGATCAGAAGCTTTTTGTAGAGCTGCAGGATTGCTGGTATGTATGGAAAAATATAATCTGGACACACCGACGCAATTGCGAAGAAATAACATCTTACTTTGAGGGTCCTTGTTTTTTGATTGCAGAAATTTACTGAATGGTCTTGTTCACCCTACTCGACACCATGTCACTCATGAAATTCAAATCCAGACTCACGGGTCCACCCAAAAGTTTTACGTCGTTACTAGGCCTACCAATATCATTGGGGAATACACCTTTAGAAATGCTTCGTAGATCAGTTGAATACCAAAATACCTTAGTCTTCTTAATATTAAGATGTAGACCCCTACTCGGTCCTTCAGGTTCTATTATACTCAAAGCTTTGGCAACCTCCAGCGTATCTCCGATGATAGTGCCATTTTACTGGATACAAATCCATGTGGTTTGTTAATGTCCAAACAAATCCTTCTTTTCTTTGAAAAGTAAGGTCACCCATATTGTTCTCTTGGGAATGACATCAAATGGGGGAGAGTTCTTAATTGCACTTGTGCTTAATTGGCATATCTTTGTGGGGAGTGCGTCTGTAGAATATTGTAGGAGTTATCTTGTATCTTTATAAACTACTTGATGAATACACCAAGTTTCGACTATGTGAAATCATCGAAACAAAGTTGATATTTTCTCTTTTAGTCAAAAAGTATCTTTTTGAAAATTTCATTATGACCCCGTCGTTTTCGTACCTTTGCCAATTTATATCGACAAAAAGTGGGAGAATTATTTGGTAGTTCACACTACAAACATATGGTTTACGGACCATTATGTAAGGGGGAGTGGTTTTCATGGTAATATAAAGTATTGACTAAGGGGGAGTTATACATATCACCACAGTATTATTTCCAAGTTGTGATACAATTGAACTTTGATTATCTATAGTAATACTATGACACTGTATAACAATGATTGGGAACATTTTTTTTCTTATTGTATGGCTAGGATCTTCAACAACAATGATGCTGAGTTGAAAACGTTCAGAATCGCTGAAGTACTTGGAGTATCGAAGAATTAAAGGAATGTTGAAGATCCAAGGAAATCAAGCATGATGGATGAGAAGCTACAAAGTTTATTTATTTTGTAATCCATATGTATTGATAGTTTTGTCACTAAAATTGACAAAGGGGGAGATTGTTAGAGCATTGTTCGGTCGAACTCGCAAGAGTTGCTATCTCAAGCTTGTTTATCAAGTTTATTTGATCAAAACTATATACTTGATTTCTAGTCTACTTATATCTATGTCTCGGATAAGGATAGAATGCGTAGTTGAGCTTTTGACTTCACGGCTTTCACCAATTAAAGACGAGGATCTACTAAGGAGAGCTTGGAGGAACTTCATCAACAAAAGGTATGTGGAGACTAAAACTTATCTATCACTCAGAAGTCTATTCTATTCTATCTTCTAATGAGGCTAAGTCGTATAGCTATATATACTTTTACATTATACACATTTGATATTTTGAGACAAGTTTATCCCGCTTATCTTTTTCTCAAAATATGTGTTGGAAGCTTTATGCTTTAGCTATGTTCATCATATTCTTGACAATTTTAGTTGGAAACAATTTATTTGTTGGAAACTAAATATAAGTCAAAATATGATCATGTGAAAATTACCTTGAATATCTTATATGGTTTGAGTGAGACAGTCATTTGATGTTAGCCTGGGAAGTTTCGTATTGATCATTCGATCACTTGTAAATTACTTGAAGATAATGGTTTGTGTGAGACAACCACTATTGTATGCCAAGGATGTTTCAATGATTGAAATGAGAGTTTAGAACAATTACCTATGTCTGGATGCAACACGGTTTGCATACCTAGTATGCGAACTGTTTTGTAATGATTCAGGTCCGGGAACCTTGTTTGCGTACCTAGTATGCGAACGGTTTTACCTGAGTTGGGTCCAATACGGATGTTTACGAACTGGGTTTGCGAACGGCTTGATAGGCCAAGGTCCGAAGTTGTTGTTCACGTACCTGGTTGGCGAACACAGTGGTAAAGTTCTAGAATCGGTCATGTATGATTCTCATACTCATGAACTAAAACATTTATTATCTAAGGAATGCAATATTTGCAAACTGTGGCTTAATTTCATGAAATGATTCTTGTATAAGTACTTTGTACGATTACGAATCAAACCGATTTCGATTCAATTTGTTTATATATATTTCTATGAAATAGTGAACAATTGAACAACTCTATTTGAAACACAGTTAGATTCATTTGATTATTTTTCATGATTGATTCATCTTCATATTTGATCTAGAAGTGTTAAATGAATACGACTAAGGCAAAAGTGTTCATATGGCTAACTTCGGTTAATTATTATTGAGCCAACTCAATATACACGTTTAGGTACGGTAACCCATATCTAAATGAAGTTATACTTCATTTGTGTATAACAAGCTAAGACCATTCAACGGTGGAGATTGATTGCTTTATTTTTAAGCAGACTTAGCTTGAATCTTAAATCAGGTTTTCATCTAACCGTGAATATTGAATGCTTTGTTACTAAGTTATCTTAGCTTTGATTGAAAGCAACCCTGATTTGAAAGACTATATAAGGGAGAACTCTAGCAATGGGAAAACCTAATCCCCACACTTTTGTGTTTTCCTAGTTGCGTACTAGAGTCGATTCTCCTTTAACCTATGTTTTTCCTAAAACCATTATAGGTTAACGACTTGAAGACTTCATTGGGATTCGTGAAGCCAGACCCAACTATTTTCTCTGTAGTTACGTATTCAGATCTTACTTGTTCTATCGTGTTGAGTTTTATCTTCTCTATGATTTACTCGAGATTTATCTCCGATAGGTAAGATATAAAAAGTAATCACAACAGTTCTTCGTCTCAGACTTTTGTGATTCCGCAATAACTTTTTCTGTTAATCAGTTGGGTTATTGTGAGGTGATTGATATTTCTAGGATGCTCTTCGGGAGTATAAGACCGGATTATCAATTGGTTTATGTTCACCTTGATTTTATCAAAAGACGGAACAAAAACCGAATAAAGAATAGACATATTTGTGGGAGGCAAATTTGTTTACAAGTCTTCAACTTTGGGTCGTATCAACTTTTAGTTGCGGGTGAGATCATCCAAGGGAATCAAGTGCGCAGAATCCGGCGTGGTTCTAGAAGCGTAAGGAATGCGACTGTACCTTAATCGATGTGAGACTTGGTTAGGGCTCAACTACATTCCAGTCTGAAGTTAACTTGTAGTAGGCTAGAGTCGGTAGCGGATTAATACAGTGTGGTGTTCAATCTGGACTAGGTCCCGGGGTTTTTCTGCATTTGCGGTTTCCTCGTTAACAAAACTTATGGTGTCTGTGTTATTTCTTTTCCGCATTATATTTTTATATAATTGAAATATCACACGTCGTGCGTAGTTAAAGCAGTTGATAAATCCGACCTTTTTTGTTGGATAGAACTTGATTGACACTTGGGCATTGGTCTTTGGTACAGTCCAAGTTATTTCTCACAACAATCAGGCTCACATGTTTCTATATGTTTGACTTGATGACTGCATTGAGAAATAGAGATAAATCTCTTTGATATTTCTCTTGATTGAGCTCTCTTTTAAGTTGGTGATCTCGGAGTTATATTGGAGTTTAGTCCATATAGATTGTTGTACGAATTATTGGGTGTGGTTGTTATATTCCATCTTTTTCAGTATGGACAAACTCAACACAACTCCGAGAGTAAAAACTCAATCAAGGTAAGTGCCTATAGTTATATCTCTCTCTCTTGTTATTAGAACGTTTAAAGAATTGAATTCGTGAACCTAACTACAAAGACAGTTCTTAGACGATACCAAAGACAAGTGTCCAAGGATCAATCAAGTCTTATCCAACTAACAAGGTTGGACCTCGCCACATTGATTGATCAATGCACAACCTGTGATATTTCAATTTTAAAGATAAAGAATATTGATCGCTGTCGTAGGCGTCAAAAATAATTACACTTTCTTACTACTCAAAATATATAATGAAGCAAGGGAAAGAAAGGATCGTTCCCACAGAGGGGTCTTAGGTTGTCAATATGTTTCGGTTTCTTATGGTAACACTTGGGGAGTTTTTTGATTTTTATAAAGTAAACTACAATAAAGGCAAATAAATAAAAGTAACAAATCAACTCAAGGATACGTGAAAATATTGGTCAAGGATTTCGTTTTCATTCACTAACACGTTCTTCTCTTAATAACTAGAATTGATATTTAATCTCTCATTATCAAAATCCCTAAGATACCTAGTCGAAAGAATATCCCGCAATTTCCTCTTATCATCACACATACATGTAAAACGATGCAAGTATGAATTCTACCAAAAGAATAACCTAACGCCTTGCGCTAATCAAGTGCAATTCCCATGGAGCATTAAGATTCATGAAATTAGGCTAATCAATGCAATTGAAATACATTGCGCAAACAATTCGAACAAAGGTCGATTCTCATATGATTACAAGGATATATCACTATAAACCTACAATCATATTTATGCTACTTGTGTTCAAAGATTATCGCTCGATGATTAATCCTAAACTATCTATAGATATGGATATGAGTTCTACCAATTTGCAACTTGACAAAATAAATAATCAGATCATGTTGCAATACATCAATCATGCAACTATATTTTCAGAGAATTATGAACGACAAATATGAGACAAAACTAATTCATTAAACCCAAAATCATGTTATGTGAAATCAACTTAATCCATAAATCAATAATAAAATTAAATACTCATGTTCAAGGAGTTCATAACAAGAAGAAAAAGAAAGGTTCTCATGTCTAAACCCTAGAACAAAAGTAGAAGAAGAGATAAAAGATGTGTAAAGAGATATCCCTTTTATATACTCTCTGCCTTGTCGATTTCTGAATCCAAATTTTAGGTCGCACCCTTTGCCAAAAGCCAGTCCTTGAAATAGCCCATAAGTGAAGCCCAGTCAAGACAGATCCAAGTCCATCCGAGTCGAACTGGGTCAGCTGAGTCGGATCGGATCATTGAGTGAACTCAGCAGAATTAATTTCCTGCAGAATTCCGTGTGTTTTTAGGACAATTTCCTGGCCAAATTCAGGCCATTTCATATCTCATTCCCTGTAACATTCCTAGCATACATCTAAATGCTCACTTCAGCTTCAACCACTTGCAATGCATCACATGCAGCACCATCCTTGCATCAGCAAACAACCAAACAGGTGCCACAGCTTAATTCTTCACTGTAAACACCATACAGCTTCATTAGTAGACCACTGCATCATGAAACACCACTAGGACCATCAGTATCTTCACCTCGGGCACCACCGACTGCAGCTTCATTGTCTCCATCACCAGTTCTGTCATTTACAGCCTCAATCTCCAAACCTTGTTGTTGTTGTTCTCAACTGATGGCAACAGTTAACACCACCAGTTACATTCATCTGTAACAGCAGCAGTCTTCAAAACTCCAATATCAAACCGAACTGATTTCACCTTTGGCAGCATCATATCCTCCTTCTTCTCAGCCTTGGAACTCATCAGAACCTGTGCAATCACCACCTTTGCTGCATCTTCCTTTCTCATGAACCCATCTCTTGGATTTCGTTTTCTTCACCTGCAATTCGAGCTCGGCCTTGTTTTATTTGCTGTGTTCTCCTTCCACTATGATCTCTGTACCAAACCCAGGATAATCATCGTCTTCTGCTCCCATACCACCAGTATCACCTGTAATGTCTCAAACTCCTTTACATCCATTCCACCAGATTACAGCTGCAACATCATTTTCTCCATCATGACCTAGCCATTCTTACTCCACTCCTGCAACACAACCCACCAGCACCAGTTGCACTGCAACCAGCACTTGCAGCTCAGCTGCCATTCTCTTCTTAGGCCAACAAAATCACTTCAACTTGCAGCTACACATGCCTGCAAACCAGCTCCTGCTGTTTTCATCTTTAAATCACCATCATTGCTCTCCGTTCAGCACTTCGGCCGCACAGCAGCCATCCAGAACTCCAGCTGCACTCCACCAGAACAACAACAACACCAACACATTCAGCTCTTGTAAACCACCACGACCTGAATTGCAGCTGCATCATAACAAACTATATCTCACACACCACCTGTGGCTGCATATCACTTGCACCAGTTGCACCTGTACTCTTCCTGTAGCTGTAGCTTCCTTCAAGAACTCAGACGGCACCAATTCTGTACAGTATCATCCCCTTGCTCAGTTCCTTTGTCTTCTTATTCTCTTCTCAACTGAGTTCGTTTTGGAAGTCCACCAGATCTTCAACATACAGCCACCAAAACTCATGTGAAATACCCATTCAAACAAACCCTTGTATCCCCAGATTTAATTAGCTTGAAGTGATAATGAAAAGTTCATTCAAGCAATTACCTGAAAAAGTTGTGTGCACGACCTGGTGGTGCTGGAGATGAGTACGCTGTGATGTTTATAGATATCATCATACATTCATAAACCCTCACATTCGGTCCCCATTATCAACAAAAGCATCATCATCTTCTCTGGTCCAGTTGGTCTTCAAACTCCATTAGATGTTCACTATTTCGAACGCAAATCAGCTTGCAATCTGGAGCTGCAACCACCACACTAATTCGAGTCACAGATTCACACAAACATCCAATAAATGCCATGTCAACAGCTTCTTTCCACCTGAATTTCAGCTCAAAATCCCACCTGAACCACAGATCTGACCTGCCATTCCTTTTCAATTCTTGGTAGCAGGAACATCAATATCTCAAATCGAGCTCAACCCAACTCAGTAATTCATTACAGCGCTTCAATTTCTCCATTTTCAGCAAACCCTAACTCCAACTGCTCCTTTTTCATCTCTGGTTCTAGATCTGAGTTATTAGATCTTCACCCTTCATAGCCCATTAAATCACTGTCTCTCAAATTTCACTTTTCGGAAAGAACCTGAAATGGTTTCAGATAACGGCGCCTCTCTTTCTTCACCTCTCTTAATTTCATAACAGGATGATGATGAGAGAAATGTTTCTCTCAAAATAGAGTTTTGGTAACAATTGGATTTACTCGAGGCACCCACTGCTCCATATAGTCCACCGGAAGTGATAACCCTGAGAAAGTAAATTGTCTGCCATCACACTTCTATGAGGACTTAGCTGGTTGTCCCTTATCCACGCCTAGGCTCCATGTATCACCCGCTTATGGAATGACTATTTTGCCGTTTTGCGCCTATTTCTTCTTGCTCAAACTTAGCTAGTTTCGCTCGCCTGTGAATTGGTCTTTTTGCTCATTTTCGCTCTAAATGAACGCTTTCTTCTCCTTTGAATTCTTTCACCAACAGCAGCCATCTTTTACTTCTCAAGTCCACTTCTTCTCTTCAATGTCTCTTCATCACTAAAGATGTCATGCTTTTCAGACAAAATTTGCATCACTAAAGCCGACATACTTTTCAGACAGAGATGGAGAAATAAAACATAATAATGAGAAATAGTCCGCCTCCAACACTTTTGCCCTTTTAAGCAACGTTTCTTCTTCTTTTGTTTCAAATGACTCCAAAGTACCTTAATACTCAAAAGAAAACATAAGATACATAATTTACAAGAAAACTAAGCAAAGAAAGCATAAACAATAGATAAATATTAAGGTGTTTTAGACACCTATCAAATTCCCGCACACTTAGACTTTGCTAGTCCTCGAGCAAATCAAATAAAATAATTCTAAAACATACAAACAACTCCATGTCGCCGAGGATACAGTTACTCTTAGCATGAATAACAGGCCTTTGAACCCCTAGGTGTCCCTAGTGGACGAGTTATAGTTTCGTGAAGGTTTACAAGAGGTCTACCTACAAAACCTATATTTCCAACTCCGGCTACCTGTGACAAATTTATGAACGAATCCAAAATGACTACAGGAGGAGGTACCTTGATGCAATTCCAATTCATATATAAGTAAACAAAGCTCTACTCAATAAAGTTGAACAAACCACAATAATCGGAATCTAACTAACCACAATCACACATGAATAGATTCAGAAGATGGATATAGAGATAGATGTTTTCGAATGTTGACTAGTGATCGTTGTTTCCCATATCTGTCTGAAGGTCACTGCCAAAACAAACCTCAAAATCCTATTGGATTGAGCTACTGGTCTGAATTCTAATATAAACACAACTGGCATATACAAGGGAACCAGCTGTCGACAAACTTAATTCTAGATCAATTCACTGGCATATACAAGGGAACCAATGATCGATTTTATTCAACACAATAATAATATTATTTTTCTCTTTTTTTTTCTTTTTTTATTTTTTTTTTCAAATCGACAACATGATTGGATCTTTTGGATCCAAGCGCATGATTCTTGTCAGCAGATTACATGGTAATTCCCATGGATCCTGCATTCCACGCTTGCTTAGGCGACGGAGACAGGGAGAACAGACACATATTGCTATCCTTTTTTTTTGTGTACACCGTTTGGTCAAATCGGTCTGGTCTATTTTTTTGTAGTAACTCAATCACTCTATTTCATCCTAGCAGTGATAACAATTTGATGCTGGTGCCCCACCAAATCACTTAGAGAAACAATAAATAAATATGGAAAAATAAAAATAGAACGTGATATGGTGACATTCCGAGATACGGTAACAATTATAGATATGGTAACAATTATCATGTTATTTCTAACACATGAGCTATGTCCGTCCTTTTAGTTAATGGATTCCTCAACTCCTGCAACCAAAATGGTTCCATCCACTTATATTGGTAGTGTCATCCTAAAGGCACAATTTTCTAGATTTCGGAGTTTATAAAGCAATTTTTTTCTTTTTCTATTTTTCTATGTTTTTTTCACTGAAGGCATCAAACAAACTATACAAACATATAAATGCTCCCCCACACTTAAACTTTACATTGTCCTCAATGTAAAATTTAGTCATTCAAAGTAAAGTTCAAGGTGGGAAATTTCGCAAATGATATGCAAAAACAAGAAAATAAAGATAAAATGCTTAAAAATAAAAAGATAAAGATAAAGATACAAAACCGGTGGGTTGCCTCCCATGCAGCGCTTAGTTTAAAGTCGTCATCCCGACTTGCAAGACGAACTCCCCATACACCAATAATCTGAAAAGTTGGGGATCCTCCCATAGAACCTGTTTTGCAAATACTCGCTTCACACAAATATTAGTACAAGAAAACAGAAGTGAAGCTATCGCCACATAGAAGTTTCCCCCACACTTATTTTTTCTACACTTGGAAGTGTGTAAAGAACATAGAAATCAGGAACTTCCACGGTTTCTTCTTTGCAAACATCCATAGTATGAGAATCAAATGTTTCTAATGACGGATATCGAGAAACAAAATCATTTAACAATATTCTCGAAGCACATATATTCAAGTCAATATGAGGTAAAGGAGAAGAAACAATAGGCAAAGGGTTAGACAAACCTATCACATTTTCTTGTGTTACGGTGTCCTCTTCATCCTTAAAGAATTCAAATGAATTACTTACCTCTTGCACATCGTAGTCCTCTATCAAACCTTGCAAGCACTTTCCGTCCGTCTCTGCCTCAGCCAAAGTCTCAACATAAACATCATCATTATAATCATGTGCAAGCTCAATTGGGTCTTCCACAACATTACTTAATTCGGTCACATTCTCAACATACACCTCTTCGTCTTCATTTTCAGACTCACCGAAATCAGAATCTTCGTTGGTTTCCCAACATTTATCACGACGTCGTTTAAGTTCCATATGGATGGTCCTACTAATTTCATCGACAAGCTCTTCTGAGGCTCCATCATCTTCCAACTTGTATAATTTATGTGCAAGTTTCTGACGTTCACACGCTTACCACCATTTGCTACAATAGGTTCTCTCTCATGACTCTTCCCTTTGAATGGTGAATGATCATAACTACGATACGGAGTCGGGTAAGAAAAAGTGTTGCAGAAATTGGTTTGTGCGACGTTCTTTCGATCACGATCAAGTTGGTCTAGTCTTCGTTGCATGTCTTGCAATCCATTCATAATCTGCATACAACTCGAATGAATCCAATTAGAAGTAGAATTATCCCACCTTGGTGCTTGACTTACATACCCACTACAAGGTTGTTGTTGGTACGTATGAAAATCACCATAAGGTTTTCTAGGATATGCATCATAGCCAATAAATTGGTTTTGATTGTATCCCATAGATGGTGGGCAATTGTCATAGTGTTGAGGAGGTTGAAAACCGTATCCATTGCTCCAATATGCACCGTCCATAGTATTGGTACCTGAAATAAGATTCTCAAACCAAGTTTAAAAACCAGAAAATAAGAAAGGTATAAACAAAAATAAAAACAAAACTAAAAACAAAAAATAAGAAACCAAAAACAAGTGACAACCCCTGCCTCCCCGGCAACGGCGCCAAAATTTGATCGTTGTCATAGGCGTCAAAAATAATTACACTTTCTTACTACTCAAAATATATAATGAAGCAAGGGCAAGAAAGGATCGTACCCACAGAGGGGTCTTAGGTTGTAAATATGTTTCGGTTTCTTATGGCAACACTTAGGGGGTTTTCTGATCTTTATAAAGTAAACTACAATAAAGGCAAATAAATAAAAGTAAACAAATCAACTCAAGGATATGTGAAAGTATTGGTCAAGGATTTCGTTTTCATTCACTAACACGTTCTTGTCTTAATAACTAGAATTGATATTTAATCTCTCATTATCAAAATCCCTAAGATACCTAGTCGAAAGAATATCCCGCAATTTTCTCTTATCATCACACATACATGTAAAACGATGCAAGTATGAATTCTACCAAAAGAATAACCTAACGCCTTGCGGTAATCAAGTTCAATTCCCTTGGAGCATTAAGATTCATGAAATTAGGCTAATCAATGCAATTTAAATACATTGCGCAAACAATTCGAACAAAGGTCACGATTCTCATATGATTACAAGGATATATCACTATAACCTACAATCATATTTATGCTACTTGTGTTCAAAAATTATCGCTCGATGATTAATCCTAAACTAGCTATAGATATGGATATGAGTTCTACCAATTTGCAACTTGACAAAACAAATACTCAAATCATGTTGCAATACAAAAATGATGCAACTATATTTTCAGAGAATTATGAACGATAAATATGAGACAAAACTAATTCATTAAACCAAAAATCATGTTATGTGAAATCAACTTAATCCATAAACCAATAATAAAATTAACTACTCATGCAAGGAGTTCATAACAAGAAGAAAAAGAAAAGTTTTCATGTCAAAACCCTGAAACAAAAGTAGAAGAAGAGATAAAAGATGTGTAAAGAGATATCCCTTTTATATACTCTCTGCCTTGTGGATTTCTGAATCCAAATTTTAGGTCGCACCCTTTTCCAAAAGCCAGTCCTTGAAATAGCCCATAAGTGAAGCCCAGTCAAGACAGATCCAAGTCCATCCGAGTCGAACTGGGTCAGCTGAGTCGGATCGGATCATTGAGTGAATTCAACAGAATTAATTTCCGGCAGAATTCCGTCTGTTTTAGGACAATTTCCTGGCCAAATTCAGGCCATTTCATATCTCATTCCCCGTAACATTCCTAGCATACATCTAAATGCTTACTTCAGCTTCAACCACTTGCAATGCATCACACGCAGCACCATCCTTGCATCAGCAAACAACCAAACAGGTGCCACAGCTTAATTCTTCACTCTAAACATCATACAACTTCATTAGTAGACCACTGCATCATGAAACACCACCAAGACCATCAGTATCTTCACCTCGGGCACCACCGACTGCAGCTTCATTATCTCCATCACCAGTTCTGTCATTTACAGCCTCAATCTCCAAACCTTGTTGTTGTTGTTCTCAACTTATGGCAATAGTTCACACCACCAGTTACATTCATCTGTAACAGCAGAAGTCTTCAAAACTCCAATATCAAACCGAACTGATTTCACCTTTGGCATCATCATATCCTCGTTCTTCTCAGCCTTGGAACTCATCAGAACCTGTGCAATCACCACCTTTGCTGCATCTTCCTTTCTCATGAACCCATCTCTTGTATTTCGTGTTCTTCACCTGCAATTCGAGCTCGGCCTTGTTTTATTTGTTGTGTTCTCCTTCCACTATGATCTCTATACCAAACCCATGATAATCATCGTCTTCTGCTCCCATACCACCAGTATCACCTGTAATGTCTCAAACTCCTTTACATCCATTCCACCAGATTACAGCTGCAACATCATTTGCTCCATCATGACCTAGCCATTCTTACTTCATTCCTGCAACACAACCCACCAGCACCAGTTGCACTGCAACTAGCACTTGCAGCTCAGCTGCCATTCTCTTCTTAGGCCAACAAAATCACTTCAACTTACAGCTACACATGCCTGCAAACCAGCTCCTGCTGTTTTCATCTTTAAATCACCATCATTGCTCTCCGTTCAGCACTTCGGCCGCACAACAGCCATCCAGAACTCCATCTGCACTCCACCAGAACAATAGCAACACCAACACATTCAACTCTTATAAACCACCACCAACTGAATTGCAGCTGGATCATAACAAACTATACCTCACACACCACCTGTGGCTGCATATCACTTGCACCAGTTGCACCTCTACTCTTCCTGTAGCTGTAGCTTCCTTCAAGAACTCAGACGACACCAATTTTGTACATAATCATCCCCTTGCTCAGTTCCTTTGTCTTCTTATTCTCTTCTCAACAGAGTTCGTTTTGGAAGTCCACTAAATCTTCAACATACAGCCACCAAAATTCATGGGAAATACCCATTCAAACAAACCCTTGTATCCCAGATTTAATTAGCTTGAAGTGATAATGAAAAGTTCATTCAAGAAATTACCTGAACAAGTTGTGTGCACGACCTGGTGGTGCTGGAGATGAGTATGCTGTGATGTTTATAGATATCATCATACATTCATAAACCCTCACATTCGGTCCCCATTATCAACAAAAGCATCATCATCTTATCTGGCGCAATTGGTCTTCAAACTCCATTAGATGTTCACTATTTCGAACCCAAATCAGCTTGCAATCTGGAGCTGCAACCACCACACTAATTCGAGCCACAGATTCACACAAACATCCAACAAATGCCATGTCAACAGCTTCTTTCCACCTGAATTTCAACTCAAAATCCCGCCTGAACCACAGATCTGACCCTGCCATTCCTTGTCAATTCTTGGTAGCAGGAACATCAATATCTCAAATCGAGCTCAATCTCAACTCAGTAATTCATTACAGCGCTTCAATTTCTCCATTTTCAGCAAACCCTAACTCCAACTTCTCCTTCTTCATCTCTGGTTCTAGATCTGAGTTATTAGATCTTCACCCTTCATAGCCCGTTAAATCACTGTCTCTCAAATTTCACTTTTCGGAAGGAACTGGAAATGGTTTCAGATAACGGCGCCTCTCTTTCTTCACCTCTCTTAATTTCAGAACAGAATGATGATGAGATAAATATTTCTCTCAAAATAGAGTTTTGGTAATAATTGGATTTACTTGAGGCACCCACTGCTCCATATAGGCTACCAGAAGTGATAACCCTGAGAAAGTAACATGTCTGTCATCACACTTCTATGAGGACTCAGCTGGTTGTCCCTTATCCACGCCTAGGCTCCATGTATCACCCGCTTATGAAAATGACTCTTTTGTCGTTTTGCGTCTATTTCTTCTTGCTCAACCTTAGATAGCTTCTCTCGCCTGTGAATTGGTCTTTTTACTCCTTTTCGCTCCAAATGAACGCTTTCTTCTCCTTTGAATTCTTTCACCAACAGCAGCCATCTTTTACTTCTCAAGTCCACTTCTTCTCATCAATGTCTCTTCATCACTAAAGCTGTCATGCTTTTCAGACAAAATTTTCACTAAAGCCGACATACTTTTCAGACAGAGATGAAGAAATAAAAGTAAATAATGAGAAATAGTCCGCCTCCAACACTTTTGCCCTTTTAAGCGACGTTTCTTCTTCTTTTGTTCCAAATGACTCCAAAGTACCTTAATACTCAAAAGCAAACATAAGATACATAATTTACAAGAAAACTAAGCAAAGAAAGCATAAACAATAGATAAATATTAAGGTGTTTTATACACCTATCAAATTTTCCCACACTTAGACTTTGCTAGTCCTCGAGCAAATCAAATAAAATAATTCTAAAATATACAAACAACTCCATGTCACCGAGGATACGGTTACTCTTAGCATGAATAACAGGCCTTTGAACCCCTAGGTATCCCTAGTGGATGAGTTATAGTCTCGTGAAGGTTTACAAGAGGTCTACCTACAAAACCTATATTTCCAACTCCGGCTACCTGTGACAAATTTATGAACGAATCCAAAACGACTATAGGAGGAGGTACCTTGATGCAATTCCAATTCATATATAAGTAAACAAAGCTCTACTCAATAAAGTTGAACAAACCACAATACTCGGAATCTAACTAACCACAATCACACATGAATAGATTAAGAAGATGGATATAGAGATAGATGTTTTCGAATGTTGACTAGTGATCGGTGTTTCCCATATCTGTCTGAAGGTCACTTCCAAAACAAACCTAAAAATCATATTGGATTGAGCTACTGGTCTGAATTCTAATATCAACACAACTGGCATATACAAGGGAACCAACAGTCGACAAACTTAATTCTAGATTAATTCACTGGCATATACAAGGGAACCAATGATCGATTTTATTCAACACAATAATAATATTTTTTTATTTTTTATTTTTTTTTTCAAATCGACAACATGATTGGATCTTTTGGATCCAAGCGCATGATTCTTGTCAGCAGATTATATAGTAATTCCCATGGATCCTGCATTCCACGCTTGCTTAGGCGACGGAGACAGGGAGAACACACACATATTGCTATCCAAGTGTCAATCCTTTTTTTTTATGTACACCGTTTGGTCAAATTGGTCTAGTCTCTTTTTTTGTAGTAACTCAATCACTCTATTTCATCCTAGCAGTGATAACAATTCGGTGCTGGTGCCCCCACAAAATCACTTAGAGAAAAAATAGATAAATATGGAAAAATAAAAATATAACGTGATATGGTGACATTCCGAGATATGGTAATAACTATCATGTTATTTCTAACACATGAGTTATGTCCGTCCTTTTAGTTAATGGATTCCTCAACTCCTGCAACCAAAATGGTTCCATCCACTTATATTGGTAGTGTCATCCTAAAGGCACAATTTTCTAGATTTCGGAGTATATAAAGCAATTCTTTTTCTATTTTTCTATTTTTTTCACTAAAGGCATCAAACAAACTATACAAACATATAAATGCTCCCCCATACTTAAACTTTACATTGTCCTCAATGTAAAATTTAGTCATTCAAAGTAAAGTTCAAGGTGGGAAATTTCGCAAATGATATGCAAAAACAAGAAAATAAAGATAAAATGCTTAAAAATAAAAAGATAAAGATACAAAACCGGTGGGTTGCCTCCCATGCAGCGCTTAGTTTAAAGTCGTCAGCCCGACTTGCAAGACGAACTCCCCATACACCAATAATCTGAAAAGTTGGGGATCCTCCCATAGAACCTGTTTTGCAAATACTCGCTTCACACAAATATTAGTACAAGAAAACAGAAGTGAAGCTATCGCCCCATAGAAGTTTCCCCCTCACTTATTCTTTTCTACACTTGGAAGTGTGTAAAGAACATAGAAATCAGGAACTTCCACGGTTTCTTCTTTGCAAACATCCATAGTATGAGAATCAAATGTTTCTAATGGCGGATATCGAGAAAAAAAAATCTTTTAACAATATTCTCGAAGCACATATATTCAATCCAATATCAGTTAAAGGAGAAGAAACAATAGGCAAAGGGTTAGACAAACCTATCACATTTTCTTGTGTTATGTTGTCCTCTTCATCCTTAAAGAATTCAAACGAATTACTTACCTCTTGCACATCGTAGTCCTCTATCAAACCTTGCAAGCACTCTCCGTCCGTCTCTTCCTCAACCAAAGTTTCAACATAAACATCATCATTACAATCATGTGCAATCTCAATTGGGTCTTCCACAACATTACTTAATTCGGTCACATTCTCAACATACACCTCTTCGTCTTCATTTTCAGACTCACCGAAATCAGAATCGTCGTTGGTTTCACAACCTTTATCACGACGTCGTTTAAGTTCCATATGGATGGTCCTACTAATTTCATCGACAAGCTCTTCCGAGGCTCCATCATCTTCCAACTTGTATAATTTATGTGCAAGTTTTCTAACGTTCACACGCTTACCACCATTTGATACAATAGGTTCTCTTTCTCATGACTCTTCCCTTTGAATGGTGAATGATCATAACTACGATACGGAGTCGGGTAAGAAAAAGTGTTGCAGAAATTGGTTTGTGCGACGTTCTTTCGATCACGATCAAGTTGGTCTAGTCTTCGTTGCATGTCTTGCAATCCATTCATAATCTGCATACAACTCGAATGAAGCCAATTAGAAGTAGAATTATCCCACCTTGGTGCTTGACTTACATACCCACTACAAGGTTGTTGTTGGAACGTATGAAAATCACCGTAAGGTTGTCTTGGATATGCATCATAGCCAATAAATTGATTTTGATTGTATCCCATAGATGGTGGGCAATTTTCATAGTATTGAGGAGGTTGAAAACCGTATCCATTGCTCCAATATGCACCGTTCATAGTATTGGTACCTGAAATAAGATTCTCAAACCAAGTTTAAAAACCAGAAAATAAGAAATGTATAAACAAAACTAAAAAAAAAAAAAAAACCAAAAACAAGTGACAACCGCTGCCTCCCCTGCAACGGCGCCAAAATTTGAACGCTGTCATAGGCGTCAAAAATAATTACACTTTCTTACTACTCAAAATATATAATGAAGCAAGGGAAAGAAAGGATCGTTCCCACAGAGGGGTCTTAGGTTGTAAAAATGTTTCGGTTTCTTATGGTAACACTTGGGGGGTTTTCTGATTTTTATAAAGTAAACTACAATAAAGGCAAATAAATAAAAGTAAACAAATCAACTCAAGGATATGTGAAAGTATTGGTCAAGGATTTCATTTTCATTCACTAACACGTTCTTGTCTTGATAACTAGAATTGATATTTAATCTCTCATTATCAAAAGCCCTAAGATACCTAGTCTAAAGAATATCCCGCAATTTCCTCTTATCATCACACATACATTTAAAACGATGCAAGTATGAATTCTACCAAAAGAATAACCTAACGCCTTGCGCTAATCAAGTTCAATTCCCATGGAGCATTAAGATTCATTAAACTAGGCTAATCAATGCAATTGAAATACATTGCGCAAACAATTCGAACAAAGGTCACGATTCTCATATGATTACAAGGATATATCACTATAACCTACAATCATATTTATGCTACTTGTGTTCAAAGATTATCGCTCGATGATTAATCCTAAAATAGCTATAGATATGGATATGAGTTCTACCAATTTGCAACTTGACAAAACAAATACTCAAATCATGTTGCAATACATCAATGATGCAACTATATTTTCAGAGAATTATGAACGATAAATATGAGACAAAACTAATTCATTAAACCCAAAATCATGTTATGTGAAATCAACTTAATCCAGAAACCAATAATAAAATTAACTACTCATGCAAGGAGTTCATAACAAGAAGAAAAAGAAAGGTTTTCATGTCTAAACCTTAGAACAAAAGTAGAAGAAGAGATAAAATATGTGTAAAGAGATATCCCTTTTATATACTCTCTGCCTTGTCGATTTCTGAATCCAAATTTTAGGTCGCACCCTTTGCCAAAATCCAGTCCTTTAAATATCCCATAAGTGAAGCCCAATCAAGACAGATCCAAGTCCATCCGAGTCGAACTGGGTCAGCTGAGTCAGATCGGATCATTGAGTGAACTCAGCAGAATTAATTTCCGGCAGAATTCCGTCTGTTTTAGGACAATTTCCTGGCCAAATTCAGGCCATTTCATATCTCATTCCCTGTAACATTCCTAGCATACATCTAAATGCTCACTTCAGCTTCAACCACTTGCAATGCATCACACGCAGCACCATCCTTGCATCAGCAAACAACCAAACAGGTGTTACTACTTAATTCTTCACTGTAAACACCATACAGCTTCATTAGTAGACCACTTCATCATGAAACACCACCAGGACCATCAGTATATTCACCTCGGGCACCACCGACTGCAACTTCATTGTCTCCATCACCGGTTCTGTCATTTACAGCCTCAATCTCCAAACCATGTTGTTGTTGTTCTCAACTGATGACAACAGTTAACACCACCAGTTACATTCATCTGTAACAGCAGAAGTCTTCAAAACTCCAATATCAAACCGAACTGATTTCACCTTTGGCAGCATCATATCCTCGTTCTTCTCAGCCTTGGAACTCATCAGAACCTGTGCAATCACTACCTTTGCTGCATCTTCCTTTCTCATGAACCCATCTCTTGTATTTCGTGTTCTGCACCTGCAATTCGAGCTCGGCCTTGTTTTATTTGTTGTGTTCTCCTTCCACTATGATCTTTGTACCAAAACCATGATAATCATCGTCTTCTGCTCCCATACCACAAGTATCACTTGTAATGTCTCAAACTTCTTTACATCCATACCACCAGATTACAGCTGCAACATCATTTGCTCCATCATGACCTAGCCATTCTTACTCCATTCCTACAACACAACCCACCAGCACCAGTTGCACTGCAACCAGCACTTGCAGCTCAGCTGCCATTCTCTTTTTAGGCCAACAAAATCACTTCAACTTGCAGCTACACATGCCTGCAAACCAACTCCTGCTGTTTTCATCTTTAAAACACCATCATTGCTCTCCGTTCAGCACTTCGGCCGCACAACATCCATCCAGAACTCCATCTGCACTCCACCAGAACAATAGCAACACCAACACATTCAGCTCTTATAAACCACCACCAACTGAATTGCAGCTGGATCATAACAAACTATACCTCACACACCACCTGTAGCTGCATATCACTTGCACCAGTTGCACCTCTACTCTGCCTGTAGCTGTAGCTTCCTTCAAGAACTCAGACGACACCAATTTTGTACATAATCATCCCCTTGCTAAGTTCCTTTGTCTTCTTATTCTCTTCTCAACTAAGTTCGTTTTGGAAGTCCACCAAATCTTCAACATACAGCCACCAAAACTCATGTGAAATACCCATTCAAACAAACCCTTGTATCCCCAGATTTAATTAGCTTGAAGTGATAATGAAAAGTTCATTCAAGCAATTACCTGAAAAAGTTGTGTGCACGACCTGGTGGTGCTGGAGATGAGTACGCTGTGATGTTTATAGATATCATCATACATTCATAAACCCTCACATTCGGTCCCCATTATCAACAAAAGCATCATCATCTTCTCTGGTCCAGTTGGTCTTCAAACTCCATTAGATGTTCACTATTTCGAACGCAAATCAGCTTGCAATCTGGAGCTGCAACCACCACACTAATTCGAGTCACAGATTCACACAAACATCCAATAAATGCCATGTCAACAGCTTCTTTCCACCTGAATTTCAGCTCAAAATCCCACCTGAACCACAGATCTGACCTGCCATTCCTTTTCAATTCTTGGTAGCAGGAACATCAATATCTCAAATCGAGCTCAACCCAACTCAGTAATTCATTACAGCGCTTCAATTTCTCCATTTTCAGCAAACCCTAACTCCAACTGCTCCTTTTTCATCTCTGGTTCTAGATCTGAGTTATTAGATCTTCACCCTTCATAGCCCATTAAATCACTGTCTCTCAAATTTCACTTTTCGGAAAGAACCTGAAATGGTTTCAGATAACGGCGCCTCTCTTTCTTCACCTCTCTTAATTTCATAACAGGATGATGATGAGAGAAATGTTTCTCTCAAAATAGAGTTTTGGTAACAATTGGATTTACTCGAGGCACCCACTGCTCCATATAGTCCACCGGAAGTGATAACCCTGAGAAAGTAAATTGTCTGCCATCACACTTCTATGAGGACTTAGCTGGTTGTCCCTTATCCACGCCTAGGCTCCATGTATCACCCGCTTATGGAATGACTATTTTGCCGTTTTGCGCCTATTTCTTCTTGCTCAAACTTAGCTAGTTTCGCTCGCCTGTGAATTGGTCTTTTTGCTCATTTTCGCTCTAAATGAACGCTTTCTTCTCCTTTGAATTCTTTCACCAACAGCAGCCATCTTTTACTTCTCAAGTCCACTTCTTCTCTTCAATGTCTCTTCATCACTAAAGATGTCATGCTTTTCAGACAAAATTTGCATCACTAAAGCCGACATACTTTTCAGACAGAGATGGAGAAATAAAACATAATAATGAGAAATAGTCCGCCTCCAACACTTTTGCCCTTTTAAGCAACGTTTCTTCTTCTTTTGTTTCAAATGACTCCAAAGTACCTTAATACTCAAAAGAAAACATAAGATACATAATTTACAAGAAAACTAAGCAAAGAAAGCATAAACAATAGATAAATATTAAGGTGTTTTAGACACCTATCAAATTCCCGCACACTTAGACTGTTGTGCGAGTACTCGAGATCAAACCACTATCCTATCAATAAAATAATTCTAAAACATACAAACAACTCCATGTCGCCGAGGATACAGTTACTCTTAGCATGAATAACAGGCCTTTGAACCCCTAGGTGTCCCTAGTGGACGAGTTATAGTTTCGTGAAGGTTTACAAGAGGTCTACCTACAAAACCTATATTTCCAACTCCGGCTACCTGTGACAAATTTATGAACGAATCCAAAATGACTACAGGAGGAGGTACCTTGATGCAATTCCAATTCATATATAAGTAAACAAAGCTCTACTCAATAAAGTTGAACAAACCACAATAATCGGAATCTAACTAACCACAATCACACATGAATAGATTCAGAAGATGGATATAGAGATAGATGTTTTCGAATGTTGACTAGTGATCGTTGTTTCCCATATCTGTCTGAAGGTCACTGCCAAAACAAACCTCAAAATCCTATTGGATTGAGCTACTGGTCTGAATTCTAATATAAACACAACTGGCATATACAAGGGAAAGCTGCGACAAACTTAATTCTAGATCAATTCACTGGCATATACAAGGGAACCAATGATCGATTTATTCAACACAAAAAATTATTTTTCTCTTTTTTTTCTTTTTTTATTTTTTTTTTCAAATCGACAACATGATGGATCTTTTGGATCCAAGCGCATGATTCTTGTCAGCAGATTACATGGTAATTCCCATGGATCCTGCATTCCACGCTTGCTTAGGCGACGGAGACAGGGAGAACAGACACATATTGCTATCCTTTTTTTTGTGTACACCGTTTGGTCAAATCGGTCTGGTCTATTTTTTTGTAGTAACTCAATCACTCTATTTCATCCTAGCAGTGATAACAATTCGATGCTGGTGCCCCACCAAATCACTTAGAGAAACAATAAATAAATATGGAAAAATAAAAATAGAACGTGATATGGTGACATTCCGAGATACGGTAACAATTATAGATATGGTAACAATTATCATGTTATTTCTAACACATGAGCTATGTCCGTCCTTTTAGTTAATGGATTCCTCAACTCCTGCAACCAAAATGGTTCCATCCACTTATATTGGTAGTGTCATCCTAAAGGCACAATTTTCTAGATTTCGGAGTTTATAAAGCAATTTTTTTCTTTTTCTATTTTTCTATGTTTTTTTTCACTGAAGGCATCAAACAAACTATACAAACATATAAATGCTCCCCCACACTTAAACTTTACATTGTCCTCAATGTAAAATTTAGTCATTCAAAGTAAAGTTCAAGGTGGGAAATTTCGCAAATGATATGCAAAAACAAGAAAATAAAGATAAAATGCTTAAAAATAAAAAGATAAAGATAAAGATACAAAACCGGTGGGTTGCCTCCCATGCAGCGCTTAGTTTAAAGTCGTCATCCCGACTTGCAAGACGAACTCCCCATACACCAATAATCTGAAAAGTTGGGGATCCTCCCATAGAACCTGTTTTGCAAATACTCGCTTCACACAAATATTAGTACAAGAAAACAGAAGTGAAGCTATCGCCACATAGAAGTTTCCCCCACACTTATTTTTTCTACACTTGGAAGTGTGTAAAGAACATAGAAATCAGGAACTTCCACGGTTTCTTCTTTGCAAACATCCATAGTATGAGAATCAAATGTTTCTAATGACGGATATCGAGAAACAAAATCATTTAACAATATTCTCGAAGCACATATATTCAAGTCAATATGAGGTAAAGGAGAAGAAACAATAGGCAAAGGGTTAGACAAACCTATCACATTTTCTTGTGTTACGGTGTCCTCTTCAACCTTAAAGAATTCAAATGAATTACTTACCTCTTGCACATCGTAGTCCTCTATCAAACCTTGCAAGCACTTTCCGTCCGTCTCTGCCTCAGCCAAAGTCTCAACATAAACATCATCATTATAATCATGTGCAAGCTCAATTGGGTCTTCCACAACATTACTTAATTCGGTCACATTCTCAACATACACCTCTTCGTCTTCATTTTCAGACTCACCGAAATCAGAATCTTCGTTGGTTTCACCAACAGCAGCCATATTTTACTTCTCAAGTCCACTTCTTCTCTTCAATGTCTCTTCATCACTAAAGATGTCATGCTTTTCAGACAAAATTTGCATCACTAAAGCCGACATACTTTTCAGACAGAGATGGAGAAATAAAACATAATAATGAGAAATAGTCCGCCTCCAACACTTTTGCCCTTTTAAGCAACGTTTCTTCTTCTTTTGTTTCAAATGACTCCAAAGTACCTTAATACTCAAAAAACATAAGATACATCATTTACAAGAAAACTAAGCAAAGAAAGCATAAAAAATATATAAATATTAAGGTGTTTTAGACACCCATCAAATATTGAAAAAGCGTGGGGTCTAACAATCACACCCAATATTTCGATTAGCAATCTGTATGGACTAACTCCAATATACTTTAAAGAGAATCAACTAGACAGTCAGACTCAATCTTAATAAAAGTATATCAAAGAGTTATATCTCTCTTTCTCGATTCAATACTTACGCAAGCAAATAGAAATCTGCGAGTCTAAATGAATACGAGAGAAATCACTTGAACGTACCAAAGACCAATGTTCAAGTATCAATCAATTTCAATCAACAACCAAAGGTTGGATTTCCCAATTGATTGATTCAAACGTACAACCTGTGATATTTTAATTATATAAAAAAATATAATGCGAAAAAGAGATAACACAGATACCAGAAGTTTTGTTAACGAGGAAACCGCAAATGCAGAAAAATCCCGGGACCTAGTCCAGATTGAACACACAATGTATTAAGCTGCTACAGTACTAGCTTGCTACAAACTAACTTCGGTCTGGACTGTAGTTGAACCCCGATCAATCTCACACTGATCCAAGGTACAGTTGCGATCCTACATCTCTGATCCCAGCAGGATACTACGCACTTAATTCCCTTAGCTGATCTCACCCACAACTAAGAGTTTCTACGAACCAAAGTTGAAGACTTTGATAAACAAATATGTATCACGCAGAAAAGTCTACGGTAATAGATAAATCTGTCTCCCACATAAATACCTACATTTTTTTGTTCCGTCTTTTGATAAATCAAGGTGAACATGAACCAATTGATAAATCAGACTTATATTCCCGAAGAACATCTTAGTATTATCAATCACCTCACAATAATCTAAATCGTATGATGGCGAAACTAGATATTATGGAATCACAGACGATGAGACGAAGATGTTTGTGACTACTTTTATATCTTTCCTATCGGAGAAATCAATCTCAAGTCAATCCTTTACGATTGTACTTAGTACGATAGAAACATCAAGATCAGATCACACAACTACGAGAATGTAGTATCGGTATAGCTTCACAATCCCAATGAAGTCTTCGAGTCGTTAACCTACAGGGTCTCGGTAGAAACCTAAGGTTAAAGGAGAATCGACTCTAGATAATACAATTAGTATCACACATGAGGTGTGGGGATTAGGTTTCCCAGTTGCTAGAGTTCTCCCTTATATAGGCTTTCAAATCAGGGTTTGCAATCAATTTTAGCTTAGTAACAAAGCATTCAATATTCAATGTTAGATGCAAACTTAGCTTGTTACACACAAATGAAATGCACGTTTATCTAGGTTTGTGTAACCGTACCCAAACATGTACATCTAGTTGGTTCAACAGTAGTTAACCAAATGGTTATCCATATGGGCACTTTCATATCAACCATATTCTTCTTTACCACAACTAGTTCAAATGACTCAAATGAACTAGTTATAGAGTTGTTCAATTGCTTAGATCTTTATGATAGACACAATTGAAACAAAAACGATTTGATTCACTCGAATCGACTCATGAACTTTATAGCCACGGTTTGCAAACTTGCATTCCTTAGTTTATATAAGTTTAAGTTCACGAATAATCGTTTTTAGAAAATAACCAACTTAAGTACACAGACTGGTACGCGGACTTAAGTACCCGGAATAAGTTTGTAAATAGTTCACAAACTCCAGCAGAATTTCTCGGGAAGAGAACCTCCGACAGTACGCGGACTGGGTTCGCGTACTCTGTTCCGATTTTCTTGATCAACAAAGTACGCATACTTTGGTTCAAGAAATAAGGACTTATGCATGTATGAGTTATCACAAAATGCTAATATCCAACAATGGTTATATAATCTAAATTCTTACTTCAATCATTGAAACATTCTTAGAGGACGTCGTATAGATTAGTATTTAAGACTGGCAACAATCGGAGCTCAGCGTATGGGCGACTGAATCGGAGCTCAACTCGGAAAAAAAATTTCTTCATCGTTTTTGATTTTTGTGCAATAAAGCATTAATCTCAGGTGATTTTGTTGATTTATTACATCACTCATCATGTTTTCTAGGATTATTTGCTATTAGTTCAGGTGGTTTTTAATGAATATGGGTTCTAATACACCATCTGAGGTTGAAGGAATGAAAATTCCTTCGATTGAATTAACAGATGAATTATTTGAGAAAAGTTTAGATCCATGGAGATTCTCTTTGATTGGTAGATTAAACTTATAGAAAATAAAATTTATTGATGCTATAATAATTCTTAGAAATTAATGGAAGCTAATTGGAGAATGCAAACTAATTCCATTGGTAGAGGTTTCTTTACCATTAAATTGGATAATGCTACAGATCGTGATTACATCAAATCTCAAACATGGGAAGTTACAGATCAAATATTGAAAGTCAGAAATTGGGTTTACAACTTCAGACCTGCTAGTCAAAGAACTTCTAAGGCGTTGGTTTGGGTAAGATTTCCAGGTCTAGGTCTTGAATTCTGGAGTGAATCAATTCTTTTAAAATTTGTAAAGAAATTGGAACTCCAATTAAGATTGATGCTGCAACAGCTAAATGTGATGTTAGATATTATGCAAATGTATTGGTTGAGGTGGATTTTTCATCCTCAATTCCAAACAAAGTATGGATATGAACTAAATATGGGGGTTTCTTTCAAGAAGTTTCAATTCCAGATTGTCCAAAATATTGTAGCACCTGCAAAATGGTAGGACACTTTATTACAGAATGTAGAGTGGAGAAAGCAAAGAGCATTGCAAGCAGTTCAGAGTATCTACATACTCCACAACAGCCTAAAGCTTCCTCATCATCTCATCAGCAGCCTAAGTCAGCTCCAACAAATAATTTTTCTAACACATCTTCAGAAAATGATGATAAATCATTGAATAATCCTTTTGATATTAGTGACAGATCAGAATGTGAAAATGAAGATTCAGTTATTCATACAATTCATTTTACTCCAATAACTCAAGTTGCTCAAGCTATTAACATTGGTACTTCTGGAAGGTTCAGTCCTCTTGAATGTGTACAAGAAAATGATCTTGAAAATACTGAAACTCATTAAGAAATACAAACTGATGTACTAGAAACTCCTCAAATCAAATTTGTTGATGGTAAAATAGGGAAAGTTTCAGATGAAACTGTTAAGGTTACTTCATGGTCTAAGGTGGTTGAAAAGAAGGTGATTAATCTTTCTCCTGCTACTTCTCAAAAATCTCCAGGTGCAGTAAAAGGTGGTAATCCAACTGTTGTAAATAAAAGAACATAATCTTAGACAAAAACAAGGTAAGGGAGGAACCAAAAATCCTCCACCACCTAGATGAAGATAATATATTGGAATATTCGGGGCCTGAGAAGACCTAGGGCTCAGAATAAACTAAGGTCTTTGGTGAATCAATTTAATCCTTTTCTTATTTGCATTGCAGAACCAAAAATTTCATGTAGTGCTTCATTTTGCAGTAAATTAAGTCTCCCTGGAATGCAAAGTATGGTGATTCACAACTCCACTTCATCAACAAAAGGTAACTTGTGGTTATTCTGGAATGCTTCCTTAGATACTCCTCAAGTTGTTTCAATGTCTAGTCAAATGATCACTGTGAGCATTGGTGATGTATTAGTATCTAGTGTTCATGCTCATGTTAAAAAGATTCAAAGAAAATTTTTATGGTCAGAGATGGAAATCATTAGTCAATTCCAAAAACCTTGGATTGTGTTGGGGGATTATAATGCAATCACTTCACCTAAAGAAAAAGTTGGAGGTAAAACTCCAAACAGAAATTAAATGTTAGATCTTATTCAATGTCTCAATGTCTGCAGCTTACTTCCATCTCCTAAGACAGGTCAGCAATACTCTTGGTCCAACTGTCAACAAGGAAAAAAAATCTTATGTACTCTAGATAGGGTTGTTTTTAACTCTGTATGGTTACAAAAATATGGAGATTGGGGACAACAAGGTTGGATTGAGAATTTTTTCAGATCATGCACCATTATTGGGAGGTTGTGCAAGTATACCAAAACCAAAAAATGTTCCTTGGAGATTTCAAAAATTGTGGATTGAACATCCATCATTTTTAACTGAAGTGAAGAAGATTTGGTTAGAGCATATAATTGGTGATCCTTCTTTTATATTCATGCAGAAACTAAAAAAGTTAAAAAAAAATTCTTAAATGAATGGAATTGGAGTGTTTTTGGTAATATTAATACCAAAATTAAGGAAGCTGAAGGGAAAGTTAAAAGTGCAATGGAGTTATCTGATAAAAACCTTTGGATGAAAATTTTCTGGCCACCTTAGTTGAAGCACAAAATGAACATGCTAAGAGAGAAGTTCAAGCTAATATTCTTATGAGACTAAATTCAAGGGAGAAATGGATTACAGATGGATCAACAAACACTGGTTACTTCCATGCTAAAATGAAGATTAGGCAAGCAAAGAATTCAATCAGTGAACTAGAAGAAAACAATGGGAATATCATTTGTGATCAATCTCAAATTGCTGAGTCTTTAATCAAACATTTACAACATAAATTTGAGGCTCAAGATGTTAATATTGCTGAAGATTTGCTTGATGTCATTCCCTCTGTCATTACAACTGAAGACCAAACAATGTTGGACTCCATTCCAACCATTGAAGAAATCAAGAAAATTGTATTTTACATGGACTCAGATAATGCACCTGGTCCAGATGGATTTTCTGGAGCTTTTTACAGAAGTTGCTGGGAGATTATTCAAATGGACTTAAAGGATGCAATTCAATTTTTCTGGAGAAGGAGGTTTATTCCTAAAGGTATTGATTCAAACTTCTTAACTCTCATTCCTAAATGTGCAGGTGCAAAGAAAGCAAGTCAGTTCAGACCTATTGGATTAAGCAATGTATTATTCAAAATTTTCACCAAGATCATTTATGTAAGAATGAATGGACTTATGGACAAATTAATTTCACCACAAAAGGCTGCTTATGTCAAAGGAATAAGCATTCAAGAACAAGTACTTCTTGCTTCTGAGATGGTGAATGAAATGAGAAAAAAAAGAAGAGGAGGTAATGTGGCTTTCAAACTAGACATCTCTCAAGCTTATGATTTTGTAAGTTGGGAATTTCTTATTAAAGTTCTGCACAAGTATGGTTTTTCTTTATCTTGGTGTGATTGGTTATTAACCATGTTTAAATCTGCAAAATTATCAGTCATGGTCAATGAAGGACCATGTGGTTTTTCTCAATGCATAGAGGTCTTAAACAAGGTGATCCTTTATCCCATATATTGTTTATTTTGATGGAAGATGTTTTGAGTAGAAACATTACAAGTTTGGTTAATACAGGGTAGATAACTCCAATGGTTGTTAGAAATGGAATATATCCAACACACTTATTCTTTGCTGATGATATTTTTTTGTTCTGCAATGGAGCTAAGAAGACTCTGAATTGTCTCTTTAAGCTACTTGAAAAATATCAACATAGCTCTGGCCAGTTGATTAAGAAATCTAAGAGCAAGTGCTTCATAGATGGTACCATTTTAATCAAAAAGCAACAAATTAGCAGCATAGTTGGTATGGATATCTCTTGTTTTCTTGATAAATATCTTGGCATTATTCTAGCTCCAGGCAGAGTTACTTCTGATATGGTTTGGCCAATAGTTATTATGCTTCGGAACAAACTTGCAGCTTGGAAAGGAAGATTATTATCATTTCATGATAGGCTTGTTCTTGTCAAATCAGTTTTGTGCAGTTATCTTCTCTATAATATGGCAGTTTATAAATGGCCATCCTCAATTATCAAGATATGTGAAAAATTAATAAGAAATTTTATATGGTCAGGGGATAGTGATGTCAGAAAGTACAAAACTTTATCTTGGAAGATAATCGGTGTTCCTTATGATGAAGGGGGTTTGGGGATTAGAAGACTAGAAGTTCTTAATAAAGTCTTGCTTATGAAAATGATGTAGAAATTAGTCTCTTCTACAGATGAATGGGCTCTGTTCTAAACTGCTAAGTTCAAAAATAAATATGGTATTTGGTTTTCAAGGTGGAAATTATCTTCAGTTAGAGCAGGTTTACAATGGGCCTGGATTACTCTACAAGAAGATATTTCTTGGAAGGTTGGCAATGGAGCTGCTATCTCAGTGTGGTTTGATAATTGGTATGGTTCCTCCACTCTAATTCGTGAAATTGGCTATACTGAGTTTGTTCATAATAATATGCAGTTTAAAGTCCAGGATTTAATCGTTAACAATGAATGGCATATATACCCTCAACTGCAACAATTCTTACAGATTGATAACATGCCTTACATTCGCAGTGGGACTGATTCCATAATCTGGACTTACATAGCAGTGGGATTTTTAATAATGCAATGGCAGTTGAAAAATAAGATTTAAGGAAAATAAGGTAGATTGGTCCTCTCATATATGGAGATATTCTTTGCATCCAAGCATTGCAAGTAACATTTGGAAACTGTTACAAGGAGTTTATGTGGATGATGATATTAAAAGGAAACAAGGATATGAAATGCCTTCTAGATGTTGTATTTGCAAATCAGAGCAAGATTATATGGAACACACACTGTGGCATTGTGATTTCAGTGTTCAGATTTGGAATTGGGTAAGCAATATCTTTCAATTTTCTATACCATATTCTTTTTCAGATGTCTTTTCAGCAGCTAAAAGACACAGCCCCATCATTAATGAAGTGTGGATAACCACTGCTATAAAAGATCTTTGGTTTCAAAGGAATAGAATCTTTTTTGAAGGAGGAAATGTTAATATATATAGCTTCAAAAACTCAGTAATGAAGACAGTTCAAGCTCATGGTGCAAGGATGAGAGGTGTCAGGTGGAATAATGACTATGAAATCCAAGTTCTTAGTCATTTCAAAATAGATTCTTAGCTTGTTCCTTACTGATGTAATTCTTTAGTTCTGTTTTGTTTCTCTTTTTTGTTGTTTCTTTTTGTGTTTTTAGAAACTTTTGTACTCCTTTTGCTTGTCAATAAATGAATAAAAGTATGATTCAGCAAAAAAAAAAAAAAAAAAAGGACGTTGTATAGTTGTTGTTCACAAACCATTTTTCGTCAAAGCCATTTTCAAGTGATTGAAACTTAACATGACTTTCGTCACTAGTAAATATGAACTTGACCAAAGCGAAAGCTTACCAACACATATTTCGAGAAATAGATAAGCGAGATAAACTCGGCTCGAAATAGCAAATGTGTATAATCAAAGTCTATATAGCAAAACGAATTTTGTCTCAAGATAGGAGATAGAGTAGATATACTTTTGAGTGATAGATAAGTTCAAGTCTCCACATACCTTTTAGTCGATGAAGTTCCACCAGTTCCTTGAGTAGTTCTTCGTCTTTGTATGATGATCGCCATGGAGTCTTGATCTCAACTACACTTTTTTTCCTAATCCGAGACTTAACTAATAGTAGACTAGAAATCAAGACTTATAGTTTTGATCACTAACATTGACAAACATGCTTTAGATAGCAACGCATGCGAGTTCGACCGAGCAGTGCTCTAACAATCTCCCCCTTTGTCAATTTTAGTGACAAAACCATCGATACATATGGAATACAAAAATAAATAAACAAACTTTTGTAGCTTCTCTTCCACATGCCTGATCTTCTTGGTTCTTCAACATTACTCGAAATCTTCGTCACTTCCATGTACTCCAATGATCCCAAAGGTTGTAAGTTTAGTATCATCGTTGTTGAAAATCCGTAGTCATAACAATGAGAAAACAAGAATTCTCAATCATTGTTATACAATGTCATAGTATTATTATACAACATCAAAGTTCAATTGTATCACAACTTCGACAACAATACTATGGTGATATGTACTCCCCCTTAGTCAATACTCCATCTCACATGGAAACCACTCCCCCTTACATAATGATCCGTAAACCATATGTATTTGTAGTGTGAACTACACATTAATTCTCCCCCTTTTTGTCAAAAAAAATGGCAAAGGTACGAAAACTAGTGGGATCCTAATGAAATTTCCATAGAGACATTTCATGACCAAAAGCAAGCACATATCAACTTTTTAGATTCCATCATATAGCCGAAGCTAAATGCATTCATCAAGGAGTTTATAAAGATACAAGATAACCCCTATAATATTTCACAGCCGCACTCCCCACAAAGATTTGACAATTAAGCACAAGTTCAATTAAGAACTCTCCCCCATCAAATGTCATTCCCGAAAGAATAACAAGAGCGACCTTAATTTCACAAGAAAAGAAGGATTTCTTTTGACATAACAAATCACATACGAATATGAATTTGAATCCAAAAATACTCAATTAAATTAACCACAAGAAAACCCATGATTAATTCAATCGGAATACACAACTTAATTACCACAAGAGTGTGATCAATTCAATTGGTCATGCTCGACATAAGAGAACTTACGGAGCCGCACAATATATACATAAAATATGGATCAGGGAAAATCAATATTGCGGAATAGACAAGGATTCATTCTATTTCCCATCACTATTTGCACAATGACATACAATAGACATAGTCCTTGTAAACAAAAGTTCATCCTATCTTCCATCAATATTTGCGTAATGACATAATAGGCTTAAAACTTTTGTAATGTCAAAATCTCATTCATTCTTTTATCAATACATGCATATCGACATATGAAAGACTTAATCTTTGACAATGTATGTGACAATCATAGTTCACGGACACAAACACACATATCCCATAACAAGTTTGCAATATATAAAACCATAAAGATTAATACGGCAAAAATCATCTTTCAAACAATTTTTTAGAATTTAAACAAATAAATCTAAAAACAATAAAGATGAAAACGTTGGACATAGCTATGTGTAATCAAAATAATGGATATTCCAAACTCTAGTTATTCTTCCTAAAAACACAAGAATAAAATTCTCATAAGAAGTTTTACTAGACAAATAACTCCTATAAAGCATTTCACTTACTTTGAATACTCTTCTCATATTCCCTGTATTCATCAAGCTCATATTCAATCAGATCAATTTTAGATTCCAGATTCTCCATCTTTTCTTCAAGTCTCTTGAAAGAGGCTTTAAGTTCACTTTTCAGAGCATGAACTTGTTCTAAGACGAGATTCATGGTTAAGGAGAGCTTATCAAAATGAGAAACAGAGAAGTTCCTATCAAGAGAGGAACCGTGATTCTCAGAGCTCATCAAAGCTTCTGAAGAATCAAACCGAATATTCTTTGAAGGAAAAAGAACAATCCAAACATCACTTTATTTACTTGAAAGACTTGAAGAGGACATGATAGAAGAGATAAATAAAATGTTTAGGCTAAGGAGAAAAATTTCATCTTAAAAAGAAGTGAGGATAGGTGATAAATATCCAAAATGACCTTTGACCAAAACCCTAACTGAATTTGGTTATCCTCAGAAAAAGTCATAAAGGAGAAAAACCGTTTGCAAACATAAACAGTTACAGAAAATAACAAAAATATTTCATCACAACCCTCCTGAAGATTATGATTTTTTTCTAAGAGGGTAGACAAAAATCATCAAAACATAATTATAGAATGTAATTGTTCCAATCCAATACAGGACTGGGTGACTTCTTACGAGGGGATGAAGTATTTCTTGTTTCTGTCTTGTTTTTAAGAAAGAAGAGTTGTGTACATCATTCTTTATTCCTTTAAGCACAGTTTTGAATACCTTGATTATTGATTTTCGCAAACTATGCAGTCTTTTAGAAATCTCCTTTACAAGGAACAAAGCTGTTGTATGAGATTCCATTTTCTTTTTCTGTAAACAACGTTTGACAGAGGAGAGATTATCCTATTTATTAGTGCTAACTATTTTAAGATGATCCTGATATTCATATGAGGAAATCACAAGATTAGGTACGTTCTTGTGGATTTCTGTACAATCCTTGTCGTCAGAATGACTTGAGAAGGATATAAAATCAGGAGGAATTTGCTGACACTCCTTAAGAGGAAAAGTAGAAAAAGTTCGACATGTCTTATGGGAATCACGATTGCAACTGATCACTTCCAATTTAAGTTAAACAATTGGTATTCCAGATATTCAATCTTTTTAATTAAAACTCCCTTTTCTAGAGAATTAGGATTGTTTATCACAGTATTATCAGGACTGTTAGGAGTACAAACGTGATTATCAGCAAAAAAATTAAGATAACCATCACAAATATTATCATCAAACAGTAGTCAAGAGTACTCATCCATGCATTGGTTATCTCATTCATATCCGTATCAGGACTCTTACATGTATCATGGACACTTCTATAACACTTGAAGCTAGTTCCACTAACATAGTTTCTCTGAACCTTTTTATTGTTTGACTGAGCCTTCTTTTGAGACTTTCTTTTACTCTGTCAAAGAGTCTTTTTAAGTTGTTGTATAAACAATGACAGAGTCGAATTAAAGCAATTGTCATCCCTTTTATCAATCAATTTAGAACGTTGAGGCTTACTATCATATGCACCAACATGGTTGCTAGACAGGTGATGCTTCTCTCTTTGTTCAACTTCGAGATCGAAATTTTTTATCTTTCCAACAAGGGAATTTCTGGAAAGTGTATCAAGGTTGTTTCCCTCAACGATGGCATGTTTCTTAGAATCGTATCTAGATGGAAACGATCTGATAATTTTCATCACAATGTCCTTTTCAGGAATGGTCTTACCCAATGCAAAAGATGCATTAACAATTTCAGACACTTTGTGATTAAACTCATCAAATGTTTCTTCATCTTCCATACGAAGGTTTTCCCAATCAGAATTTAGGTTTTGAAGCCTAGCTTCTTTCTCACTGGTATTTCCTTCAAATACGGTTTCTAAGATATCCCAGGCTTCTTTAGACTTAGTGCACGTAGTCACATGGTGCTGAAGATCTGGGGTAATGGCATGTATGATAGCATTTAAGCCGTCAGAATTTTGCTTTGCAGCAAGGATTTATTATGGACTATATCTACCAATATCCTTAGGTATGGATACATCGCCTTCTGTATTAATCGGAGGATCATAGCCATTAACAACACGCACCCATGTTTGAAATCGCGAGCTTGAAGAAAAGCACGCATAGCAATTTTCCACCATAGGTAGTTTGAGCCATCGAAGACTGGTGGTACGTTTATGGAGATAGAATTCCTGTCCATAGAGTCAGATCGCTACAAACACAAACTTATAAAGTCTTTAAACGTGTTTGGTCGCTCTGATACCAATTGAAAAAGAGGGGGTCTAAAAACCACACCCAATATTTCGAATAGCAATCCGTATGGACTAACTCCAATATACTTTTAAGAAAATCAACTAGACAGTCAGACTCAATCTTAATAAAAGTATATCAAAGAGTTATATCCCTCTTTCTCGATTCAATACTTACTCAAGCAAATAGAAATCTGCGAGTCTAATTGAATACGAGAGAAATCACTTGAACGGTACCAAAGGCCAATGTTCAAGTATCAACCAATTTCAATCAACAACCAAATGTTGGATTTCCCAAGTGATTGATTTAAACGCACAACCTGTGATATTTCAATTATATAAAAAAATATAATGCGGAAAAGAAATAACAAAGACACCAGAAGTTTTGTTAACGAGGAAACCGCAAATGCAGAAAAACCCCGGGACCTAGTCCAGATTGAACACACATTGTATTAAGCCGCTACAGACACTAGCCTACTACAAACTGACTTCGGTCTGGACTGTAGTTGAACCCCAATCAATCTCACACTGATCCAAGGTACAGTTGCGCTGCTACGTCTCTGATCCCAGCAGGATACTACGCACTTGATTCCCTTAGCTGATCTCACCCACAACTTAGAGTTGCTACGACCCAAAGTCGAAGATTTTAATAAACAAATCTGTATCATACAGAAAAGTCTACGGTAATAGATAAATCTGTCTCCCATAGAAATACCTACATGTTTTTGTTCCGTCTTTTGATAAATCAAGGTGAAGATGAACCAATTGATAAAGAAGACTTATATTCCCGAAGAACAGCTTAGTAGTATCAATCACCTCACAATAATCTAAATCGTATGATGGCGAAGCTAGATATTGTGGAATCACAAACGATGAGACGAAGATGACTACTTTTATATCTTGCCTATCGGAGAAATCAATCTCAAGTCAATCCTTACGATTGTACTTAGTACGATAGAAACAACAAGATAAGATCACACAACTACGAGAAAGTAGTATCGGTATGGATTCATAATGCAAATGAAGTCTTCAAGTCGTTAACCTATAGGGTCTCGGCAGAAACCTAAGGTTAAAGGAGAATCGACTCTACATAGTACAACTAGTATCACACAGGAGGTGTGGGGATTAGGTTTCCCAGTTGCTAGAGTTCTCCATTGTATAGTATTTCAAATCAGGGTTTGCAATCAATGTTAGCTTAGTAACAAAACCTTCAATATTCACCGTCAGATGAAAACCTGATTAGATTCAAGCTAATATCTTTCAACCGTTAGATCGAAACTTATCTTGTTACACACAAATGAAATGCACGTTTATCTAGGTTTATGTAACCGTACCCAAACATGTACATCTAGTTGGTTCAACAGTAGTTAACCAAATGGTTAGCCATATGAGCACTTTCATATCAACCATATTCTTCTTTACCACAACTAGTTCAAATGACTCAAATGAACTAGTTAGAGAGTTGTTCAATTTATTAGATCTTTATAATAGACACAATTGAAACAAAAACGATTTGATTCACTCGAACCGATTCATGAACTTTATAGCCACGGTTTGCAAACTTGCATTCCTTAGTTTATATAAGTTTAAGTTCACGAATAATCGTTTTTAGAAAATAACCAACTTAAGTACGCGGAATGGTACGTGGATTTAAGTACCCGGAATAAGTTTGTAAAATGTTCACAAACTCCAGCAGATTTTCTCGAGAAGAGAACCTCCGACAGTACGCGGATTGGGTATGCGGACTGGGTTCGCGGACTCTGTTCCGGTTTTCTTGATCAACAAAGTACGCATACTTTGGTTCAAGAAATAAAGACTTATACATGTATGAGTTATCACACAATGCTTGTATCAAACAATGGTTATATAATCTAAACTCTCATTTCAATCATTGAAACATTCTTAGAGAACGTTGTATAGTTGTTGTTCACAAACCATTTTTCGTCAAAGCCATTTTCAAGTGATTGAAACTTAACATGACTTTCGTCACTAGTAAAGATGACCTTGGCCAAAGCGAAAGCTTACCAACACATATTTCGAGAAATAGATAAGTGAGATAAACTTGGCTCGAAATAGAAAATGTGTATGATCAAAGTCTATATAGCAAAACGACTTTTGTCTCAAGATAGGAGATAGAGTAGATAGACTTTTAAGTGATAGAAAAGTTCAAGTCTCCACATACCTTTTAGTCGATGAAGTTCCACCAGTTCCTTGAGTAGTTCTTCGTCTTTCTATGATGATCTCCATGGAGTCTTGAGCTCAATTACACTTTCTATCCTAGTCCGAGACTTTGCTAATAGTAGACTAGAAATCAAGACTTATAGTTTTGATCACTAACATTGACAAACATGCTAGAGATAGAAATGCATGCGAGTTCGACCGAGCGGTGCTCTAACAAATATAATGCTCAAAAAGAAATAACACAGGCACCAGAAATTTTGTTAACGAGGAAACTGCAAATGTAGGAAAAACCCCGGGACCTAGTCCAGATTGAACACCAAACTGTATTAAGTCGCTACAGACACTAGCCTACTACCAATAACTTCGGTATGGAATGTAGTTGAGCCCGAACTCAGTCTCCCACTGATTCAGGTACAATCGCTCTCCTTAAAGACATCTTGTGATAATCTATTGTTTATAGACTCCGTTTTGTGTGTGATTGATCACAAGAGGTTTCAAGTGGTGTTGTGCAGGTTATTATTGAAGACAAATGGAGATTGAAGACGACAAAGTTTTTCTTATTATTTTTCGTATCTTTTGAATTGTGTGCACAAACCTTGATCAGCTGGGATCCAACTAGAATCATGATTATCTTTGATATAGACTTGATTGATTAGTTGAGTGAGATCGGCATCACCTTATCGTTTCTCTTTGAGATCTATATTGATTGATTGCGAATCCGGAGTTTGATTATTTCGGTAATCAAAAGATAGATTGATCTAACCAGACAATGGAGTTTATTATATTAAACAGAAGAGCCTTTGTCAACGACTCATAATACCTTATTACCAAGATTGAATAGAGTGGTTACCAAACAGATTTATCCTATACTGTTTGGAATACAATCCAAAGGATTGGTGATTCACGTGCGTGACTCTTGGAATTGAATGAGCAAGGATACTGAGAAAACTAAGCATCTAGGGTTAGTCTACTTGGTCTCAACTATACGAAGTTGGTATTAGATCTTGTATGGCGTCTTAAAAATGAGAGTATTCAAAACTGGACTAGGTCCCGGGGTTCTTCTGCATTTGCGGTTTCCTCGTTAACAAAATATTGTTGTGTCATTTACTTTATTATTCCGCATTATAATTGTTTTATTATAATCAAAGTAAATTACACTTGTACGTTAATCCTTAATACTTGATACTGATCATATAGAGTTTCGGTTATTACCATACCTATTATCAAGTGATCACTTCGTTGTTGTATTGTCTCGATTTTGAATCCATAGTCAATCACACAAGTGATCTTGTTGTTGTATTTTCTCGATCTCATATCCCGTGTGACCGAAATTGTTGTATTTTCTCGACTCTGTGCATAGAAGATCACACTTGGTAAAAGACTTATAGGTTGATAAATAAAAAATTGTGGTGTATTTGGGTACCCTCGTCTTCTCAAGAAACTAACAAAAATAAATAAAATCAAAATAAGAAAGAAATTCTTAGATTTTCTATACTTTTATAGGCAAGTCCAACTTTCCACCTCCAGTTACAAACAAAGCCTGCACAATAAAAACTAGAATACCCAAAGAGGTAAAATAGAACAAAATAATAAAAATTTAAAAATAATAACAAGAAAAGAAATACTACTAAAAACTAAAATAAACCTAAAAACAAAAAAAAAAATCTTAAACCTAACCTAAAAACAAGTCAGTGTCGGCGACGCCAAAAATTGATCGAATTTTGATAATGGTAAGAAAAGTTCGTCAAAGACTTGTGAAGAATGGATTTTAGACTTAAGTTCTAAACTAAAACTATCGAACTTAATTGAAAAAGATAATATCAAGTTTAAAGAATACCGAGGCTATGATTCCACTATTTCCCAATTCTCAAAGTGATTTTAAGTCAATAACAATTTTAAAATATAATTATAATTATGCAATTCACACATTCAATTTGATTTTAAAATAGTACAAAAGTAGATTTTCAGAATAACAATTTTAAATCAAAAGCATGGGACATCAAAAACCATAGGCTAAGCATGCTCCATCAATATAAATCACAATTGCGTAACAAAAATCATTAAATAATCATAAAAGATGAGTTGAATAAACTAAATAAATAAAAAATACCACTTTTTTATTGGAGAAATAGCTTCCTCCGTCGCTTTAACAATGGGTTTAGCTCCTCATAATATAAGCTCTCTCAAACTAACGACTCGTGGCTCAAAGAGTTACAAAAAGAAGAGAAAAAAGAAAATAACACAAAACGAAGAAACTGAAACATTTATAAGCGCTACAGAGCTCGATGTTACGGAAAACGATTTTTGATGGTGATTTTCAGTAGTTCAGGGCTAAAATTGTGAAACCCTGTATTTAATGCGCCGCCATCCTGCAAAGGAACAGAAGCCATGTAAAATTAAGGAGTGCCCAGGCCTCTTCGCTCATATATGTATTGAGCAATTCAATATTTCTATGTATAAAATTCACTCAAAATGGTACGTGTAGCAACAATCCCAAATATTCTATGAATTTTATCTCCCCTCGGCATTATTCACTAATGCATGGCATGCCTAGTATTTTCCTATGCTATGTTCCCCAGCCGAACTCTCAATATTGGCATGACATGACAATTAATGTTCACTCACAGCGGAGTAGCACGAATCTCCCGAAGTGTCAGTATTAAGATCTGCGTGAAAATACTCAGGACCACACATGCTACGTCACTCTCTGATAAAGAGATTTTCTTTGCGTCAACACGCTCTTAGTTAAAAGTGCATGGTTGACGCGCTTAAATTTCTTAAGAAAAGACTGACCATGTCAGTCTTAAAACAATCACGACCACACGATTTGGCCGGCCAATTCAACGAGTTTAGCCTCTTCCTATCGGAACTAGGCAAATTCGATGATGTTCACTGGCGGGCCCATTATTATCCCACCCAATCAGAATCCTCTAAACCAGCCAGTAGCATCCCTAATCGCTAGCCAGAACTAGGCTAGTTGCATTGCGAAAGACAAAATCCAACGAGTTGAGACTGACCATAACGGTCTCAAAGCCATCACGTCTGCCCAACTTAGCCATCCTAGTTGGACGGCTTAGGTCGTATTTCAAACGATCAAAGAGGTGCGGTGTGTTCACCGACGACTCACCTCCATCCCCAGCCGATCGAACTACACACGGCAATCCAGCAGTGCATCAAACCGCTTGCCCAAAGTAGGGTGAAAACGCTGTTTTGGTTTCGTTGCGGCAGCGTGCTACTGTCGCAAAATGATCACAACCGTCCATCTTCGCCGGCCAAATTGACTGGCTTAGATCCAATTTCAGACGGCCAATAAGATGTCAGCATGCTCGCCGACAACTCACCTTTGCATATGATTGGCCTGCTCAAATCAATGTCCAGTGCCTTGGATCGATTAGCCTAAAGAGGGTTGGCCACACGGCTTTAAACCCTAAAATTCAATCAACGGCATGATACAACTGACGCAAATCATCTCATCCGTCCAACTTCGCTAACCTAGTCGGACGACTTAGATCTAATTTCAAGTCTCCAACAGGGTGACGTCGTGATCACCGGCCACCCTTCTCCCATAAAGAGCGATCGTCCAAGCCACGGCTTTCCCAAACGGATCCGAAACGATCACTCAAAAGGTGGTCGGTCGCGCTACTAATATATATTTCAATAATTCAACGACAGCCATCAACTGCCGCAAATCATCTCAGCCACTCAACTTGGCTAGACGATTTAACCGATCCAGATATAACTTAGGACGATCGATAGGATGATAGAATGGTTACCAGCCGCCACTCTCTCATAGCGACCGGCCAGCCAATCCCTGTGATGCGCACGTAGCTCCTACAAACTCCCTGAAAGAGGGAGGTCATGCTTCTTTTAAGTCATTAAGCTCCGCGACTAACTTAGATGAGCTCTGGAATAACGATGCTTCACAAACATCAATTATTTTCAGCTGCTTGTTTAAAAGCGATGCTTTATATGTATCGATCATAAATGATGTTTTATAAATAATGATTCCACAAATAATTTTGTTATTTGACCTAAAAGCACTATGTGCTGCTTTAAGCGGCAAGTCTCACGACTAACCCATTTACTCGAGACATCAAACATGTTACAAACTGGGGATGCTCACTAGGGTATTGGTTTGGTGGTTTACAACGTATGGCTTGCAACACACCCATTACAAGAAATTGTCAGGAAATGACGGACGGTTAATAGTAGTAAGAGAATAGTGGGTGTAATGGTGGTCAGTCTTCCCTCATAAATGGAAACGTGACGGTCACCACTTTTACACAACTCCACTTCTCCACTACTTAACTGTCTCCACTTTCTACGAGATCAGGGTGCGCTAAGTCATGACTTGTATAAATAGGTTTTTCAACCTATTTTTTATAACAACAGAGGCGATCAACACAAGTATTCAGAAAATACCAAGAACTAACAGCTTACACTCTGCAAGCCAGTTCCACATTCTGATACAAGTCATAAAACAGCCACACCTTCATAATTCAACATTCTGATCTCAAACACCTTCTTCACTTCCCTCCCTAAGATCAACCCTTCTCCATCACTTTGTAACCGAATTGAATCTGGAACGACCATTTCTTGGTTTAGGCCAGAGTCTTACAGATTGATCTCTCGAATCTAAAAGTACTCATGTGCAGTACATTTGTTTAAGGTTTGAATTCGTTTCTCATCAAAACACCCAAATTTACCAAAAAAACAGAATCAGTTTTTACCCCAAAACAACTGGCGACCACAGTGGGAGATTAATCTCTCGGTTGCGAAATTAATTTCTGAATTTTCATTCCAATCTTCCCAATTCCAATATGGTGGATCTTAGGTCTGGATAAGCAACAAATCCCGATGTCACTGGCGTTGAAAACACCCATGGTATCAACATTCCTGCTGGTGACACCAATATACCGCCTACCACCATGATCAACACTTCTCGTGGCACTAAAACCTCTACTTCCAACACCAGCGGCACAGGAAACGTCCCCTCTGGCGTGACACCTTCCATCACCAGAGCCAGATTCGCTGCCGCAATTCCCAATGTCTCTTCAAGCATAACACCCCCAGTTGTTACCAGAACTACTGCCACTCCTCCATCAGGATGAGAGGCTGGAGGGACCAGAGGAAGACAAGCCCCTATTACCATTGTTGATTTGATAGAAAGACAAGAAGATCTCGCTAAGGCTCAGACGGACATGGATACAACTCAGAGAGAGGTACTCACTTTCCTCAAGACGTTAACGGAGCGACTACCACAAGAGACACATCAACCCATGGAGCCAATAATGAGTACCTTCAACACTCACGGTGCAAGCACTTCAACAGGGCGTGCCTTTATAGATGAGGAAGTTCGTGTTGCTCCTGAACGTTCATGGGAAAGGAATTAGTCGTCCAACTTCATCACACGTGAGTATCTGGAGCGTCTCCTCCAAAATCGAGGCAAAGAAAACCCGGTGGACATGCACCAGCACCAACCTCCGTATCCTCCTGATGTGCAAATAGTTCCTCTCCCGAGAGGATACTCCTCTCCTAAGTTTTCCCTCTATGATGGTATTGGTAACGGTCGTGAACACATCTCTCGTTTTCTGGAATCCTTGGGGGAACACGAATACAATCATGTCCTCCGCCTGAAAGAATTTTCAAAGTCGCTTACCGGAAGAGCGTATACCTGGTACAACAACATCGCACCAAACAACATATCCAAATGGTGTGAGATGGTCACCGCTTTCTACAAGAAGTATTTCTTCGTGTCTGAGCAAATCACTTTCTCAGACTTAGGAAGAATGTTTCAACGAAACAACGAGCATCCAAACGATTTTGTCAAGAGATTCATAACTCAAGCATTGGATTGTCACGACCCAAATGTGACCGAACAACAGTTGGTAGAGTCATGCATTAATGGTATGGTTCTCATCTATCGTTCTTTACTGGAAAACCTGCGTTTCCAGACGTTCTCTGAACTCCATGAAGCTGCTAAGCGGTCGGCTACAACCGCACCAGCGCTGTTAGAAAGAACAAGGCCGGCCAGGGGTGAAGATGCACGCGAAACTCGAGGAAACAGGCGCCTCATCAACAAGCAATAAGTCAATTTACTTGGTTTGTATGTATTGTTTATGTCAATTACAAGGAATGAGCAGTTAATAATTCTATTAAAAATGGATTGCTTCATACACCTCACAACTGTTTTAATGAAGCAAGTGATCTTCTGAAATATTACAGGATTTATGATTCTAATGGTATTTTTAAAAAATATTATATCATGTTCAAATTTATCTTTGAATACTATATTAGAAAATTCTTGAGTGAATTTCAAATGATGCTATCAAATTCTGGTAATAAAAAAGTAAACATATTTTTGGACAGAAACATAGAATCAATCCGAAATAAAGATCCAGTCCCCGAAAAACTGGTTTTCCAAGAAAAATACCTAGATATAAAATCGGAAGTGTCTCCCCCACAAGCCTCGGTTCCTGATTTTGGTAGAATTTCCTAAAGCTAGTTATTTCCGGTTTTTGATATCTATTCTTCCTATAAAATACAATCTCTTGCTATGTATACAAACATATTGAGGAAGATTGATCGAAACCATAACTAAGGTTTTTCATATTTTTGAAAGTATGAGAAAAAGAAAATCAAGAGACACATCGTCTGATGATCGAGTCAGATACGATGATATTGATAGGATCATATTTTCTAACAGTATTGATGACAAGCATGAATTTAGTCGTTTTGATGACAGCTCATGCTTTAGGAAATACGAAACTCTCAAGAAGATGGAATTCACGACTGAAAAGAAATTCGATCCAGACGTCCAAGATAAGGATTATGTAAAGTTTGTTCAAGATCGGAATTGAGGAAAGCTTTTTGATTTTGAAAAACATTCACCTAATATGGTAAGAATTTTTTATGCGAATATTCAGAATTTTGATCATAAAAATCCTACCTTTGTTACTCTTGTTGGCCAAGGACTCTACTATGTTGATCGTAAGACAATTTCTATGCTATTGAGGAATGTAATCACTTGATTACTGGGAAAATGGTACCATTTCAACACATCTCATTGGAAGATCGACAGATTGGGAAAATGGTATATTACCAACAAATATACCCTTTCACCTAAGGGTATTCGGTAAACTTGCTTTAGCAACCCTATTTGCAAGCACTAGAGATAAGTCAGCTTGGGACAAAGATTTTGCAGAATTTGTTTATTTTCTGTTAAAAGGAGACTCTCAAATTGATATCCGTGGAATCATTGTCAGTCAAATGATCAAAATCTCAGATTCTATTTCTTCCTCAGGAATAAAGAGGCATCTCGGTTTTCCATGTATAATTACAGAGATTTGTGAATTCATCGCGGGATATGATTTTGATGACATGAGAAGCATTACGGTTGTCTCTAAAAAGACTATATGTCAAATGATTGGAGGTAATCCAGTAATAAAACAGTTGAAAGGATTTCACCAGATTCTGACAACAAGTCTCTTCTAGCTCATCTTGAAACTCTTGGTAAACAACTTGACTGTTTTCAGAAACAACTGGGCTTCGCTGCTCGAAAAGATCCAGAAACTCTTAAAGGAATTCTAAAGATTTCATAGTTTTGGAACCAAGAATCGGAAATAAAAGAAGAGCATCGAAAAGTACTTGATCACAAGAAATGTTCCTCCCAATAATTAATCCAGGAGAATAGACATCAATTTTTGATTTCCTTCAATAGATTGTATAAGGTCTATTTTGAATAAAACTATCTTATTTATGAATAAAATTATTATTTTATAATTTTTCTTGTGATAGTTTTCGATTACGTAGCATGTGCTTGAATGCTTTATATTATTGCTATGTGTTATGGGATGTTTGATTTCGGTTTTCATAACCTTAATATTCGATCTCATATTGTGTGAGCCCTTATGGTTTGGGTGACTTTTTGGTTTAGCGGGATTAAGTTCTAGCCCATGTTGGTAGGTTTTATCAAAGGATCATAAGGGGTTCCGATTGAAACTCATGTGTAAAAGTCACAATATGTTGAATCGTTTTTGGTTTAGCATAAAAGCATATGTGTTTCAGGTTTTCAACTTTTGCATCGCATTAGTTAAAACAGATTTTCAACCTTTGCATCGCATTAGTTAAAACCGATTTTCAACCTTTCTCTGGTAAAGGTTGGTCCTTGTTGTTGTCCTTTTGTCTTGCGAGAGGATGAAAACACAACGTGGGAGAGTTCTATGTGAAATTTCGCTTAATGATATATCTTTCTGGGGTGAAGAGGAAGCGGGACTTGAGATAATGAATTTGTTAGTTAATCGTTTTCCTATTTAAGAAAAGCCTGAAATATAGCTTTTGCTTAACAAAATTTCGGTACAATTGATGTTTATTCCATTATTTGTGTATGGATGTGTGTGTGATTCAATTGTTTTCGGTTAAGAAAAACTATTGTTATCTTTTTTTATGGTTTGGTATCAATTGTTTAGGATTACGAAATTTCGGTGCAATTGCGGTACTATAATGTCTATGTTTGTTTCAATTGCTTTCGGTTAAGGTAAATAATTATACAAGTTGGTTATTTGGTTTGTATGAATTGTTTATGGCTTAACAAAAAGGTTTTCGGGATCAATTGTTTAGTCCAATTCGATTCCGGATAAGAGAAACTAGGTTAATTTTGATCTTAGTTAGACTTATCAAAGTGGAGGTTTTGGTTATTCAAATCTAATCGAATGCCTAACAGGTAATGCTAGTTAACTAACCTAGTACTTGTCTTGTTTAAAAGTAAAAGGTCTACGTTATTGTTCGAATAATTAAAACCCGATGAGAAAAATAAAGTTAATTCTGATCTTTATTTTGGTTTTATCGAACAAGCGATTGTATTTGTACAATCAGTTTAGCAAAAAAACTAAGGTGCTTAGTCAATTTTTAATTTGCTAAGCTATTAGGAAAAATTGTTTCGGGCAATTGCTTCCTTGGTAACATATCAAAACAAAATTACTTTGTAGTTTCGGTTTTTATATTGGTTATCTGAAATGGTGTGTGGAAGCCTCGTGCTTAACTCTTATAGATTTTTCAAGTCTTTTAAGATTTGTAAGATCCTTTCGGTTTGTCCTTTATTTGCTCGTACCTTTGTCATTTTGTGACAAAAAGGGGGATAAATATATGGAGTAAACAAGTGATTTGGTATCACTAAGGAAAGGACAATGGTACTTAAACGTTATATCTAACGAAAGAGTAAAGCATAGACTGAGGGGGAGTAACATATCATATTGATACTTGTGGTTATCTTTAACTACAAAGGGAATAAAAAAGACGTGCGCATTGAAAATCTACCTATCTTCCTTTAGGGGGAGTATTAGATTTGTTATAATAATGTCAACAACGACATTTATGGATTGAATGTATACAGGTTATTGTGTCGTTGAAACTTGGAATCAAGCGTATGTGTAATGAATTCTTGTAATTTGTTTAATCATATGATGTAAGAGTTTTGTCACTAAAATTGACAAAGGGGGAGATTTTTAGAGCATAGCTCGGTTGAACCCACAAAGCGTTGGTATGTCAAGTTTGGTTTTCATATTGTAGTGAATCAAAACTCATTTAAAGCGTCGCTTGATTATTTACTAGAGTCAACTTCGTATAGGTTAGCTAGAAAGTTACTAGGATGTGAGACCTAAAAGTATTACGTGAAGACTTGAAGAATGTGAAGAAGTAAAGAGCTACATCGACGACATCATCATTCCTCTTGAGGTTATTAATATTTGACTTGAATGGTTTCATTCCTAACGTATCTTTCAAGTCGTGCATATTGAAAACATAACTGCGAAGCTGTGAATGATTATACTCTAGTTAGACATAGTATTAAGAAATTATAATACAAAGTATAAAGTCTATCTTTTGAACTTCGTATATAAGACATTGACATAATCATATGAATGTTATTGTGATTATGTATGGGTATGGGTGAAGATTTCTTCCTAGGAAACAATGTTTTACATTCTAAAAGAAATACAATTCATAAACTTGTTTTGTGAATCGAAAGGGAAATCGCTAGGCTTATTGGTATTGTTATTCATTGCAAATCTTTGGATTACCAATATGTGTGTTTAGTATAACCGCTCATAACTTGTTTATGTATCTTGGTAAAACTATTCACAATGCCCGACTTTTGTATTGGTATGACTTTTATTAGTGAAACCGATCTTAAGTAATCACCTGAGATGGTATGATAAATATTTTGTAATTGGTATACCCAACTCTAGACATTAGGGAACCGATCCTAGTAAGAGGCGCAACCGATCACAAGTATGTGGAATCGATCCTTGTAAGAGGCATAACAAGTCTTATTAATTGGTAACCGATCCTATGACTTGTGAAACCGATCACAAGTAAATACCATAATAATGTGGTAACTGATCCTAGTACTTAGTCAACCAATTTTTGGAAAGCTAGTGTGACTGATTCTAGTACCCACATGGAGGTAGAACCGAAGCTTTGTGTTTTGGTAGAACCGTGAAACCCATTAATAGTGATTTGATAGGATAATCAATCACATAGTTCTTGGAAGTCAGATGAACCAATTCTAAACTCGTTTGGAAGTGTGGCAAATCAGTTCCAAGATTGTAAATATGAAAAAGGATTTACAAAGTAAAGATGTCGACATACTTTGAACATGTGCAGTAATTCTTATCTTTTATTGTTCAAAGATATTCCTTAATAACTAAAGGAGAATCCCGGATCGAAATAAATTGAGAATCTTTTAATTAAGGCTTTTAGTTTTATATGCTTTTAATTTCCAGCAATTAAATGCATATCTTTAGAAAATAAAAATTGTAATGTGCGTTTACTAATTGGAGATTTTCTACTGAGATTTCGGTCAATATTTGGACAGTGCGTTTCCAGGAATTATGAAAACCTTTTTTTTGGCTTTATTGCATAACTTTTAGAATATTCAGTTTTGGAAATTCCTTGGTGTCCAAACTTCCTTGGTCTATAAATATTGAAGTTTGCATTTCTAGAAAACTAATCCTCAGAGCCAGAAAAACTACCGAGTTGTGTTGTTACTGGTGGAGCCGTCTATTCAGAGAGGAAAGTACCCTAATTAGGAGAAATCTCTTACGACCGCTCATTTTAAAGACTTCTTTGGGATTGCGAAGTTCTACGAGTACCGTTGGTGGGAAACTAGATAATTGCAGTTTATTATTAGTTTTCGATTGATTTTATTGACTAACGGTTGTTGAAATTTAATTGCACCTAGTTTGTTTATGCTTGAGAATCTTCTCTTCTGATATAAGATTCACTCAAACTAGATCGAAGTATCGACAGGGATCTTTAGAACTGTTTTTAGATCTAAAAACGTCTTTTGATAATCCATGGTTAACAGACTCCGATCTGTGTGTGATTGAGCACAAGAGATTCAAGTTGATTGTGTGCAGGTGTTTATTGAAGATCTAAGAAGATTTGAAGACAAAGAAGATTTCTTATTTGAGTTCATAATATTTGGTGTGCACAAAACTTGATCGGCTGGGGATCCAACTATAATCGGTTTATCTTTGTGATAACCATGATTGACTAGTTGAGTAGATCGGCATCAATATATTTCTTTGTGATTAATAGTATTGATTGCATAGTTTAGACAATTACTTTGGTAGTTGTTAAATAGATTGATCTAAGAACCTAACAAAGGAGTTTATTGGGATAAACGGAAGATCCTTTTGTCAAACTCATATCACGTTTTTTGAAAAGAGTTTTTACCGAACAGATTTGTTGTTCATTTACTGTTTGGAATACGAACCAAATGAATTGTTCCAAGTGCGTGACTTATTACAAGTTGGAGGCGCAGGGATACTGAGGGAATTAGGTGAACTATAGGTTTAGTTGCTTGGTCTCAACTATACGAAGTTGGTTTATATTTTGTATAACGGCTTAATTCTGAGAGTATTCAATTCTGGACAAGGTCCCGGGGTTTTTCTGCGTTTGCGGTTTCCTCGTTAACAAAATCTTGCTGTATCTTTTACTTTTCTAGTTCCACAATTATAATTGTTTTATTATACGAGGCCGACGAACTTAAGCTCACCCAAATCCAATACGCAAGGAAAAAAATGGCAGAAAAGCTTGTTCAGGACAAACAACTGTATTTGACAATGCTCATGGAAAGAGATCCAAAAGAAAGGAAAATGAAGTTTAGGGAGTTGGTTTGTAACGTGAAATGGAGGACGGGGTCGAAAAAGGCCGGTTATAAGTTTTGGATGCAAATGCCTTTTGGTGGTCAACTCTTAGCCGACACATTCGCTTGTGTGGTAATTGTATTCAACAAAGGCTTCCCCGGAGCGTCTTGTATGTACGTACCCTCAAGAAATAGGTGCAACGCGGCGATAAAGAAAAGAAGAATTGTAATGGCACATGTAAACAATAACCATTAAATAGGTTTGAAGATTTCCGAAAAATGTCCTTTACCACGGGTGGCCTATGGTGATTGGGGAGACTACACCAAGGAGTGGAAAAATCAGTACGAGTATGGAATGAACCTTTGGAATGCTATGGACCCAACCCCGGTTTACGTAGACATGGGCGATGAATCGTGAGACAAGATGTACATTCAAAACTATGCATTGCATTTTTAAGCATACTTTTTGATAATGGTTGTATCCTGAACCCTAATATTTGTATTTTGAAGAATGCCTAATGAATACAATGCGTTTTATCTTACGGCATAAGAATCAGTTAAACTTATGGATGTTTTTCAACAAACACAGGAGTTACCAAACATAAAAGTACTCGAAACAAAGACTCCAAACCAAACACATAAGTTGTTTCAACACACACTTAAGTTCAATTCATAAAGTAAAATTAACATAAGTTGAAGTCGACCATCTCGACCTCGACCACCACCTTACTGCCTCCCTGACCTGCTAACTCTCCGGCTTTTCTTAGGAGGAGCACCCTCTGGGGAACCAGCATCTTATCTAGTGGAAGTAGCATCTCTACTGTCGACTTGAGAAGAAGAAGAGGTGGATTCTCTGTTGGTCCTCCTACCCGGAGTCGGATCTACCCATATCACCCTACCATGGGAGAAGTCTTCATATCATTAGACGTAATCCAGTGTTGCCTCATGAACTTCATCCACGTGCACCCACCATGAGATGTCTACAATCCTAGAGTGTCTATCATTCCAATGCTTGACATCAACTTCAGGTTCATAAGCCACCTTTATACCCGCTTCGTCAGCCTCGCACTTTTCCAACTTGTGTTTGAATGGAGGTACATAATCCTCATCGGGTGAATCTTGAATAAAACCAAGTTGACGCATGATTCTTATCGGATTGTACATTGAAAAACCGTTAGGGGTGAAACAAAGGGCCATGGTAATACACGACATCTTCCATTGCGCCAACTCTATTATTCTTATAGGGATTGAAGACTACCTCTTTAGCCGTGATGTTGTCAAGCTTTTGACGCATTTGTATCAATGCATCAGTTTGTTCCCAATCTTGAGAACCAGTGAACAAGTATTTGGTGCCCGTTGGACTACCTTTGCTCCATTTTGGGTTGAGTTCCAAATCTTCATTATCTTTGATCAGTGATGGGAAATGATCATAAATCCACACCTATAGCAACCAATGAAATAAACATAAATAATTCAATTTTTAAAATGTACAAAAATAAGCCAAATTACCATTAATTTGAGAAGTTAGTTTGCGAGATCCCTGAGAAAGCTGACCATTCAGGTGTGCAATTATGGCAGTCCCCCAAGAGTACTTGCTCACATTTTCCAAGGGATCCAAAAGCTGAAGAAGGTTGGCGCTCACCCGGTTACCTTTGATATCAGGAAATATAACCGACGCAAGGGCATACAACAAATACCCAGCCGCCGCATAGAGATATTCCATATCAGAGAGACCTCCTTCTTTTTCCTTCTTTTCTGTCCCAGAAAACATGTTCCTAATATCTACAAGTTTGAACTCTTTCTTCGGGTACTTAGGTCCCTTCTCGAAAAGCCCATTAGTCTTCTCGGAATCCCAGCCAAACAAGTTCTTGGTCCATGTATAGATGTCTTCCCAACTAGGCCTTCTCTTGAACTTCTCACCGGTTGATTTGCCTTCGACCTGCATCCCTAATATCTATTCTGCGTCATCAGGAGTTATCGCCATCTCACCAAAAGGAAGTTGGAATGTTTCGACTTCAGCGTGATACCTTTCACAGAAACTAGATACTGCGACCTTGTCATACGCAATCACAGAGTTCACAACGGCATTGTACAAACCTGAGTTTTCAACCAAATCTCTAACTCTTGCACATTCACCTTCTAGCGGCCACAACTCCATTTTCTTGAAAGAAGATTGGTGCTGGAAAAGACGTGCGGCATCCTTATGATCCTACAAAACATAAAAAAACACGTATTTAAAAAACAAAACATAAACAAGTTAACACCAACTAATCAAATACCAAGCAAATTTGGGATTCTTACGATTGTCTCACTGATGCAATGAGCCCACGATCCAGGATATCCAAATAGAACTTTGCCCCCATCTCTAGGTTCTCCTCTAAGTTTACCACCTCGAAGAGGAGGCAACATCAAATGAGTAGCGGGAACGTGTCTCGCACTGGGTGCAACATCTGTTCCATCCTTCTTAACCCTCTTTACCGGCTTTTTCGCCTTTGCATTCTCTTCCTCATCCTCAACAGTGGTTTTACCATCATCACCACCTTCATCCTTTCATCATCATTACCTTCATTCTCTTCCTCCTCATCATCATTATCATCATCGCCATTATTACCTTTATGTTTTTCCTCCTCATTACATCATCCTCATCATCACCACTACCATTACCTTCACCCTCTTCCTCCTATTCTTGCTCTTCTTCTTGTTCCTCTTCTTCTTCTTGAATCTCTTCTTCTTGTATCTCATGTTCTACACCCTGTTCCTCATCTACTTGCTCTTCTTCTTGTTCATCTTCTTCTTCACCACTAGTGTTAGCTGAAACAACAGGAGTGTCTGATTCTGACGAATCAGACAACTCATTAACTTTGTCTCTTGGTTCAGTGATAGAAAATGATACCTCACCCGTCCTTCTTCCGTGCAATGGACCGGCAAGTAAGTATTTATCGTTGCGGGGAGGTTTCGAAGGAGGAGTTATCGTGATTTCAACCTTGTCTTTCGTTTTCTTGTCACTACATTCCAAACACGAAAAAGAAAAATTATAAGACATCAACTTTATCTCTATCAGTTAAAGAGTCGTCAATGATATGCTCTAACAAACTAACGACTCTTCACTACAAAGTAACGACTCTTTGCAAAAATTGGACAATGAGGATGATTTTAGTCCTTAAAGGGTCGTTAAAGATTAAACTTGGGTCGTCAAACAAGTAACTGCCGACCCTATAAAAGAGATGACGACTCTAGGTATTATAGATTATTGACGACTCTAGTCTAGGGATTATATACTACTGACGACTCTATCGTTTTCTCCAACAGAAGGCAGTTCAAGTTCAACCCAGAGTCGCTACGCACTAATTTGGGGTCGTCAAACTACAGTCGTCATCTTCAACCTAATATGGCGACGATTCTATTTTAGGGCACAAAAGGTCGAAGTAGAAGAACAAGGGTCGTCATATTTACACTAACAGGTTAACGATTTTTCATAGAAAAAGCATGCAATTTAAGAGTCGTTAGGGTATTATTTCTTCGATACTAACGACTCTCACTCTGTAACTTCTATTTTTCAGTTACCAATCTCGATTACACAATCAAAAAACAACCAAAACATCGAATAGGAGGTGGGTTTAAGTTCACGTACCCTCTAATTGGAGCCATTCCCTTTTTGGGTTTCAATTTGCTTGCTTCAGGAGCTCTTCGCACGTACACCTTTGCGAAATTATGTAGGTCAACCAATTAAACTAGGTAAAAGAATATTCATGGTCTTCGAACTTAAACATCCAATTAGAGGGTACGTGAACTTAAACATCCTATTCAATTTGCTTGCTTCAGGAGCTCTTCGCACGTACACCTTGGCACGTACACCTTCGCCAATTAGAGGGTACGTGAACTTAAACATCGAAATTATGTAGGTCAGTACCTAGATTTTTCATTAGGAATTTGAAGTGCTTTGCGAGCGGTTTGCTTTGTTTTAGCCATATTTGTAGAAGAAGTTAATCATCGATTAAAGTTTTATCATCGACGATTACGCGATGAATCGGTTCGAAGAATTTTCCTCGGTGGAGGTGGAGTCGTTAATGGTGGAGGTGGAGAAGAGAAAGGGAGGAGAGGAAGATGAAGATGAAAAGAGAAACTGATTTTCTCTTTGATTTAATTAGGATATATAAATTAGGGGCCTTAATTAGGGTAGTTAATTAATGAAACTGATTTTCAATTAGTGAAGGGTAAAATAGTATATTCATATTGCGATATTTACACCCCTGAAATTTTTGGGGGACAAACAAAATTCCATGGCCCCCAATTAGAAGTTATGGCCCCCAATTAAACTAGGTAAAAGAATATTCATGGTTCATATAATGAAAAATATGAGGTGGAATCTTATGCATTTTCAAGATACAACATGTCGCATAGAGTATTGTATCATAGTTACTAACCTTAGTAGTAATAAATACCATGAGATACAATTCTATGATATCTGAGAAATTATGTAGGTCAACCAAGACACACATAGACATAATCTCAATTCCTAAAAAATTTAGGAACAAGAGTATTATATACTTTATTCGTGTCTTCCGCCAAGAGTCTTTGAAGTAGTCAAATCCTACTATTACGTTAACTGAATCATCCATTAGATTCGATTCTTATAGGTTGGATTGCACCAAGTAAAGATTGTTAGATATTTTCGTGTTTGCCTGCTCTGATACCAATTGAAAAGACGAGGGTACCCAAATACACCACAATCTTTAAAATATCCACCTATAAGTCCTCTTACCGAAAGTGATTGTCTACGGATATAGTCGAGACAATACGACAAATCGGTTTTCACACTTTGTGTGATCGTCTATGGATACGAGATCGATACAATACAACAATCAAAGTGTGATTACTTGATAATAGGTTCGGACTTAACCAAATCCTATAGGATCACTATCAAGTAATACGGAATTAAAGTTTGTGTGATTTACTTTAAATTATAATAACAACAATTATAATTGCAAAAAATAAAAGTAAATGACACAGCAAGATTTTCTTAACGAGGAAACCGCAAATGCAGAAAACCCCCGGGACCTAGTCCATAATTGAATACTCTCAGAATTAAGCCGCTATACAAAATCTAAACCAACTTCGTATAGTTGAGACCAAACAACTAAACCTAGTTCACTTAGTTTCTTCAGTATCCCTGCGCTTCCGACATTCAATAAGTGCACTCACTGGAACAATTCCTTTGGATCGTATTCCAAACAGTAAAGGAACAACAAATCTGTTTGCTAACAACTCTATTGATTCTTTAAGATAAAGATATCTCAAGTCGTATGCAAAGGCTCTTCCATTTAAACTAATAAACTCCTTTGCCTTGTTAGATCAATATATCCAACAACTACCGAAGTAGCAGAGTTTAGATTTGCAATCAATCAATATAAAATCTAACAACAGACTATAAAGCGATGCCGATCTCAACAACTAATCAATCAAATAAATCCAATTCTAGTTGGATCTTCGCCGATCAAGGTTTGTGCTACACAAAGATATGAGAAACCAATAAGAAATCTTCTTCGTCTTCAAATCTTTTTTAATCTTCAATTAAACTTGCATAACACCACTTGATCTCTTGTGATCAATCACGCACAGAACGGAGTCTGTTAACAACGGATTATCACAAGATGTCTTTAGATCTACAAACAGTTCTAAAGATCCCGTCGACACTTCGATCTAGTTTGAGTGAATCTTATATCAGAAGAAAAGATTCTCAAGAATAAATAAACTAGGTGCAATCAAAGTTCAACAACTGTTAGTCAATCAAATCAATCGAAAACTAATAAACTGTAATTATCTAGTTTCCCGCCAATAGCACTCGTAGAGCTTTTTAATCCCACAAAAGTATTTAAACGAGCGGTCGTAAGAGATTTCGCCTAATTAGGATACTTTCCTCTCCGGATAGACGTCTCCACCAGAAACAACAAAAAGATGAAGTTTGTCTGGATCTTAGGATGGTTTGCAAGAGATACAAACTTAGGTATTTATAGACCAAGGATGTTTGGACACCAAGGAATTTCCAAAACCGAATATTCTCAAGATATGCAATAAATGCCCAAAATCGGTTTTCATAATTCCTGGAAATGCTTTGTCCAATATTTCCGAAATCTCTCAATAGAAAATCTCCAATTAGTAAATGCACATTACTAATTTTTATTTTCTAGATATATGCATTTAATTGCTGGTAATTAAAGCATATAAAACTAACAACCTTAATTAAAAGATTCTTAATTTATTTCGGACCGGGATCTCCTTGAGTTATTAAGGAATATCTTTGAACAATAAAAGATAAGAGTTACTGATCGTGTTCAAAGTATGTTAACATCTTTTCTTTGTAAATCCTCTTTCATATTTATAATCTTGGAATCGATTATACCACACTTCCAAACAAGTTTACAATTGGTTCATCTGTATTCCAAGATAACTATGTGATTGATCAATTATCAAATCACAATCATGGGTTCAATCGGTTCTACCAATCATAAAGATCAGTTCTACCTTAATATGGATTACTTGTGATTGAACACACAAGTTACCAGGACCGATTACATCAGTTACTAGGACCGGTTACGTCAGTTACCAGGGTCGTTTACGTCAATTACCAGGACCGGTTACCATATACTCATGGTATTGCTTGTGATCGGTCACACCAGTCACTAGGATCGGTTACACCAATTACTAGGACCGGTTATACCAATTACAAGGATTGACTACACAATTCTTTTGTGATCGGCCACATCAGTTACTAGGATCGGTCACACCAATTACAAATATCGATCATACCATCTTAGGTGATTACTCAGGATCGGTTTCACTAATTAATAAAAACTAGTCATACCAAATCATAAGTCAGGCACTGTGATTAGTTATGCCAAGATATATAACACATTATGATCGGTTCTACTAACTCGCACATATTAGTAACCAAATACATGCAATGAATAACAATACCAATAAGCCTGGCGATTTCCCTTTCGATTCATAAAACAAGTTCATGAATGTACTTCCTTTAAACAAATGTAAACGTTGTTTCATAGGATGAAATCTTTACCTTTACCCATACACATAATCACAATAACATTCATACGATTATGTCAATGTCATATATACAAAGATAAACATTATACTTCGTATTCTAATTCCTTAACACTATGATCATATGATCATGTCTCACGACTAGAGTATAATAATCATTCACAGCTTCGCAATTTTGTATTCAATATAGCACGACTAGAAAGATACGTTAGGAATGAAATGGTTCAAGTCAATATTACTAACCTCAAGAGGAAGGATGATGTCGTCGTTGTAGCTCGTTACTTCTTCACGTTCTTCAGGTCTTCGAGTAATACTTGTATGTCTCTTAATCCTAGACTTTCTAGTCTAACATATACGAAGTTGTCTCTAGTACATAATCAAGCGACTCTTAGATGAGTTTTGGTTTACTAAAATATGACAACCAAACTTCACATACCAATGCTTGGTGGGTTAAACCAAGCTATGCTCTAACAGAAGCGATAACAATCAACATCCTAATACAAGTGATTCTAGTGACAGGTGAATAAGTATGAAAGAAATTTAATCTTTCCTTTTGTCTCCTTTAGCTAGCAACCTAGCTTTGTATTTATCTACAGTTCCATCTGTTCTAAGCTTCCTTTTGACGACCATTTGCAACTTATGACTTTACTACCATGAGATAAGTATACAATTTCCCAAGTTACGTTTCGCTGAATGGAATCCCACTCATTTATCGAAGTTTCTTCCCAGAAGGGGGCTTCTGGAGAATTCATAGCTTCCTTATAGATTTGGGGTTCATACTCTACCATAAGAGTCACAAAGTCGAGACCAAAACTTGTCTCAATTCTAAATCCCTGACTTCTTCTAGGTTCGGTCTCATTCTCTTGAGACGGGGGATGAATAGTCAAAGGAACATCTGTGAGATCATTATAGACCCTTTTGCGAGTTCCAGACCTCAAAGGAAATATGTGCTCAAAAAACACTGCATCTCTAGACTCCATTATAGTGTTCATACCGATGTTATTAAGGTTAGAACTTATGACCATAAACCTATATGCACTACTATGCTTAGGATAACCAATGAAAATGCGATCCATAGTTTTGGGTCTATTTTGGTTCTCTTGGGAGGAAGAAGGGTCACCTTGGCCAAACACCCCCACACTTTAAAGTATGCATAGGAAGGTTGTCTACCTTTCCAAAACTCATAAAGAGTTTTATCAGATTTCTTGAAAGGAACTCGGTTGCCTCCCCATACAAGTTCGAAGGTAACCCTGAACTAGTCAACATAGCGTTCACCATATCTATGAGTGTTCGGTTTTTACTTTCAGCTACACCGTTTGACTCAAGTGAAGAAGGTGCAGTAGTTTCATGGATGACGCCATTTAGTCTATAAAATTCTCCTACAGGTATTACATACTCACCACCACGGTCTGACCTAAGATTTCTAATTGTAACACCTTTTTGGTTTTGTACTTCAAGTTTATATATTTTGAAAGCCTATAAAGCCTCATATTTACTTTTAAGAAGATATACCTGACAGTATCATGAGTAATCATCTATAAAAGTGATATACCATTTACTGCCACCTCTAGTTGGTGTTGATTTCAAATCTGCTAAATTCGTGTGTACTAGTTCAAGGGGAACTGTTCTACGTTCAACATTTTTATTAAATGGTTTTCTTGCATATTTAGATTCAACATAAATTTCATATCTATGACCTTCGTCAATGTTTATTTTAGGAATGCAACCTAAACTTGCAAGTCTTTCCCAAGATTTGAAATTAACATGTCCAAGTCTATCATGCCAAATGATGCAGTTTTAACAGTGGTAAGTAAAGATTCATTGCTCAGACTATTTTCTAAGATTTTTTTTAAGACTAATAAAGAAAATTAAAAATAAACTGATTAAATTTTTGTTGGTAAAAGAGATGGAGAACTTGGGTTAGGATTCCACTACTTTGATGTTGCAAATTCACTAATTATAACTTCTACACAATACTCCAAATTACTCAAGGCAGTGTCGAACTCAATCTCATGTCTTGGAGGATAAAACGTTACAAGCTCTATTTTTATGACTCTGTCATTCATATTAGGCCTGATTCTCCTTTTCCTATAAAAAAATCAATAGTTTAAAACTGTTCAAAACAATTTAAATGAGGCATGCAAAGAAGAGAGAATTTTTAAGGAATTATTAGCACAAAAGAGGAGTAAATATGATAAAGAAAATAATTATTTAAATAAACTCATCAGAAGATAACTTCCTCCCAACCCTAGAAAAGAAACTTAGCTACTCATGAATCGAAAAATGGAGAAATATTGATTTTTCATTGTATTCAAAAAGTAATTAAAATAGCATACAATAATTTCCAGTCGCTAAAGATGTTTAGCCACCAAGCTGTTACAATAGTTCAGTTGCGAAAGACCTACTACAACCAAACTGTATACGATAAAACTGTTCTGTAGTTGATTAACGACACTTTCTGCGACTGTCTCCTGCATACGTTTGTTCTTCGTGTTCTTGGTTGAGAAGCAGCAGGAGGAATTTTTGTAACTTCTCTTTTCTCGATTCTAAGGCTATCTTTCTTCTCCAGACTCTTTGTGTGTATTCTCTTGATCCCCTACAGCCTTTTTATACTCGTTAGAGTCCTTCAATCTCTGTAATAAATGCGAATGATCTTCTTTTTACTCGGAATCATTTTCTGCCATTTTCACGTGATTCTTTCCTTCTATATGTTCTTCACGCGTTTGCAGTGGACCAAATCCATCCAAACGCGTTCCATACATGTTTCAGAAGCTGTTAAACACGTTATATCTTCACGCATTTCCCAAATAACTCTCAACATAATCTCGAAAATATTTCTCTTCCCTATTTTGGTCTAACACGTGGAAACTTCCTTTTCTTCGAATCCGAGACTCTTACCAAGCCTCTTTGAATGAAACAGTCCTAAACCAATATTAATCCGTCATTGAGTCTCACTCAGAACTCTTCAAAGGTTCAACAGAACTTCCCGGAGATAAACCCGGGAGGAATATGATATTTTCCCTGATTTTCTTCAAATTGATTATTCATCCCAACTGGATCGAATTTATCCACTATGCCGTCCTGTTTAGCTCATACCTGTCAGGCCAAACGATCTCAGCCGTTGAATTTCTCTCAAACAATTTCAAATCCCTAACCCTATTTCTGCCGGAACTGATTCACTTCAAACCCACGATTCTAGACAATTACAATCGAAACAGAACCCATTACCAGTCATGTTAGGCAGAAAGGAAGATGCCCAAATGATTAAAACCATTTAGTCTCACTATAAGACCTCCAAAGTCCAAACCCTAATTTCGCCGGCTGAAAACCAATTCTTCCCGCCAAAACATAAATTCAAAAGGTTGAAGATGAGGTTGTCCCTTATCCAATCTGTTGGGGTGCCGATAGTAATTGGGGTGCCCCTTAGTAATTTTTGGGTGCCTTTTAGCAAATTCATTGGGTGTTTTTTTTATGATTTCTGGGGCGTTTTTAACGCAATTCTGGGGGTGCCCTAAGCCAAAGTTGGGGTGCCTTTAACCCTTTCTGGGTCAATTTCTCCGTAAAAGCGTATTTCTCCAAAAATACCTGCAAAGACACAAAATACCAAAATAAATACAAATATGGGAACTAACAACATAGAAAATCGATAGCAAAATAGACATATAAATGTGTCTATCAAATACCCCCAAACTTATTATTTGCTAGTCCCGAGCAAATCCAGCCTACATAATAAAAATCCTAACTCACTGTCGCAGGCATCGCGGTTGCACTTAGCGTGTGCAACAAGCCTTTAAACCTCTAGGTGTCCCTGGTGGCGGAGTTATAGTCTCGGGAGGGTTTACAAGAGGCGCACCCACAAAACCTTTACTCCAAACCTTAGCTACCTGTGAAGAATTCAGGAACGACACTAAGAAATCTCCTTGGTTGGTATACTCTCATTGATTACAGGAGAATGTACCCGGATGCGAATCATATTCATTTATAGGTGACAGATCTCTACTTAGATAGTCACACAATGGACATCAATAATCAGAATCACAAAAATCACATGAGTAGATTATAGAGATAGATGATTTAAAACGATGTTGACTAAGGTGAACGGTGTTTCCCATATCTGTCTGGAGGCCACTGCCAAGATGAATCCTATCATACTGGACTGAGATAATGGTCTGGACTAATATCAACACAGCTTGGCATTTACAAGGAACCAGTGGTCGATAATATTAATTCTAGATCAACACAGCTGGCATATACAAGGGAACCAACGGTCGATTTATTCATTGAACTTTTTTTTTTTTTTGAGAAATATTGAAAACTAACTAAAAGTTTTTCCCTCACCCCCAAACTTAAATCTAACGTTGTCCTCAATGTTGCAAATTAAAGTGCAGTACAAAATATAAGTAACAAGAGGAACCAGCAAAGAGAGAAGTCAGAAAGATAGTACCTGGATGAAGCGTAGCAATCCTTCCATGGGGAGTAAGAAATAAAAACAAAAACAAAACTAATGTACAACAGGGTCCTCCAGAGGGACCTTAAAATCACCATGTATGGGTTGCCTCCCAATAAGCTCTAAGTTTGGTGTCTTCATCCAGACTTTGTTACCTGTTAAAATTAATCCTGGTAGACAAGATCTCTCAGCTCTGATTCTTCTATTGCATGACTGGGTAACTCCAATAATGGTTTCAAACGTTGACCGTTGAACTTTAAAGTTTCTCCATTCTTAGTATTTTCAACTTCAATTGCACCATGAGGAATTTTTTTTTTGACAAAGTATGGTCCAGACCACTGAGACCTCAATTTACAGGGAAAAGATGTAGATGAGAATTGTAAAGGAGAACTTTTTGACTTTGTTCAAATGTCTTTCGAATAATCGATTTATCATGAAATATTTTTGTTTTCTCCTTGTAAATTTTCGCACTCTAGTTAGAATCATTACTAATTTCTTCTAACTCATTAATTTGCAGTCTATGGTTATCACCAGGAGTAGATAGGCCAAAGTTTAGCTTTTTAATGGCCCAATAAGCTCGATGTTCTAATTCTATAGGCAAGTGGCAGGCTTTACCGAAGACAATTCTATATGGAGACATCCCAAGTGGAGTCTTAAAAAGCGGTTCGGTAAGCCCACAAAGCTTATATTAAGCGCAAAGACCAATCCTTTCGGGTAGGGTTTACGGTCTTCTCTAAAATCTGTTTAATCTGCCTATTAGACACTTCAACTTGGCCACAAGTTTGTGGGTGGTAAGGTGTGGAAACCTTATGGGTAATGGAGTATTTCTTCATGAGTGTCTCGAAAGAACGGTTACAAAAATGGGAACCTCCATCACTAATGATTGCTCTAGGCATACCAAATCGAGAGAAAATATTGTCTCTAACAAACTTGATCACAACGTGGCGATCGTTTGTCTTGGTAGCTGTTGCTTCAACCCACTTAGACACATAGTCAACAGCTAATAAGATGTAAAAGTTGCCCTATGAATTTACTAAAGGACCCATAAAATCTATACCCCACACATAAAATATTTTTATTATTAGTATAGGACTAAGTGGCATCATATTACGTCGGGTCAACATCCCTAACTTCTGACATCTCTCACAAATTTGACAAAATAGGTGGGAGTTCTTAAACAGAGTTGGCTAATAAAGACCAGATTGCAAAACCTTCGCAGATGTTTTCTTAGAATTAAAGTTACCCCCACAAGCTCCATAATGAAAAAAAAAGTCAGGAATACAACGACGGATGATCTGATCAGGGCAGTATTTGAATAAGTACGGATCATCCCAGAAAAAGTATTTAACCTCAGACAAGAATTTAGCTCTATCCTGTTTAGATCAATGGTCGGGCATTTGACCAGTTACCAAATAATTGACAATGTCAGCAAACCAGGGTAACAAAGAGATAGAAAATAATTATTCGTCAGGAAACGTGTCAAGGATCGGTCTCTCATCATCTCTAGTATCATCAAGGGTGCGGGATAAATGGTCGGCTACTACATTTTCAGACCCTTTCTTATCACGAATATCTAGAGTAAATTCTTGAAACAGAAGTACCCATATGATTAGTCGGGGTTTTGAGCCCTTCTTTGAAAGGAGATATTTGAGTGCGACATGATCAGAATAAACTATGACCTTAGACCCTAGGAAATATGATATAAATTTCTCCAAAGCAAAAACGATGACTAACATTTCTTTCTCAGTGGTAGTGTAGTTCAACTGGGCATCGTTTAGGGTCGTATTAGCATAATAAATCACACTAGGTGCTTTATCATGTCGTTGGCCAAGGACAACACCAACCGCATAATCAGACGCATCACACATGAGTTCAAATGGGAGGTTCCAATCGGGTGGTTAGATGATAGGGGCATAAGTCAACA